>NC_136647.1:13849426-14159426 GCF_949748355.1 Melanostigma gelatinosum | reverse complement strand
CCTAAGTCAGTCCAGAAATGTGATTACATCAAGGAACGGCAACTCTTATGTGGCAGTGTGGAAACAAATGAATATGTTTCTTTACAAAAAAAAAAAAAACAGTTGGAGTTAGTGGATTTAGGCAGCGCTTGTGATTTATTTATAGAAAGAATCATAACTGACCACTGTTTCCAATAAAGGAGAAAGGATTCTGAATACATTTGAGCTTTTCCCCATAAAGTGGATGATTCAGTTGCTCTGATCGGCAGCGTGCATCATGTCTGATTCCAAAAAAGGATGAGTAATTCAGCTTGGAGTAGAATACGCAAGCATACTGGACCCAGAGGGGGCGAAGGAAGGCCCTCACAGGGCCAGAGAGGAGAGGGACCGACGGGAAGCAAGGGACTGATGGACGTGCGACAGACGGGGCAGATGCTGACATTTTAAGCCCATCTCTCTAGTCGAGTGGATACCCCTGTCTGGATGAGCAGTCATGGAATTTCTTTCGTTGTTGTTGCTGTGGGATTCTTGGAGCACCCAACAGATTGTTTTCCTAGCGTTTGAGCCGGAGCAGCTGAGTAGGTTGGTGAAAGTAATATGAATGGCTACTACTGGCCTCTCATGCAGGTGTTTCAAAATCAATACCACAGTACAGGTGTTTCGCTGGCTTCAGGGTGCATTGTTGTTTCTTTAAAGGGCGAGCAGGTGCTTCTTCCACCTGTGGTTTCACCATCTTGATTCTCTCAGCTCCGTCAGAGGGAGACGGCATCAGAAATGACGTAGGAGGACTGTTACCACGGCGGCACGAGAGCATTGTGAGTGGCTGCTATCAGTTGAAAAATGAAGAGTTTATAAACTGTGTCTCTGGCTTTGTGCGTACACGGTTCTCAGTGATCGTCAAGACATTTCTGGGAAGTAATTCAGTTGGTTTACTATGAGAGGACTTTATGTCTCAGAGGCAGTTAAAGTTTGCCCCCCAGTGGTTCTGGATTGAATCCTGCCACCGTGCTCTATCCCAACACTCTGCTTCACTTGCCCTGTGTGCTTTCCTGATGAGTAAGTAATACTCCAGTAAATGTGATTGAACGGGCCAGTAGAGCAGGAATGAGTCGTCACTTCATTTAATTGTTTATTGACAGAAAAATGATCTGCAACTATTTTGGTAAGACATTTGAAGACGTCACTTTGGGCTCAGTGTAGTTGTGACTGGCCTATTTTTCTCTATTCTCTCAAAATTGAATAGCCCAACCACACAATCAATTAAAAAAAAAAAAAAAAAAACTATCGTCAGATTAGTTGATGATGAAAATAATCATGAGCTGCAGCCCAACAGCCAGTGCACGCTCTTCTTGACAACATGACTGGTTTCTGTTTAAAATCTGTGCTGGTATCGTTGTAACTCCATATGTCTGTTTACATCCGTGTCCGCTCGGAGATGATGGGAAACTGGTGAAGTTTGTATTATTCCTCTTTACATATGTAGAAGTTGGCTGCTAGTGCTGTCTTACAATTCTATATTTTATGGAGACGATGGTTGAGTGCCATGACATGTTTTGTTTTTTTAATCAGCAGGCTAGTTCATCTATTGATGAAGCACTGAACTCTTCTTTTTCTTCTTCTTGCTATTCAATTTCCTTGTGTACAAAACATATAGCACTTCTAATTATAAAGGGTGTTAGCAAAACTGAGGTATGTTCTGGTTTCACAGAGCTGAGAATATTACATTCAAAGGTGGAAAAGTGTCAAAGTGGCACTGCGAGACCTGCATGGGACAGGCTGTAAAAGACTGAAATTGAAAACAGCGGATATCTCCCATTTAGTCACATGTTAGACTGGATCCTACACTTCCCATCATGCACCTTAATAACATAATCTTTGTTAGATAATACCTTACCGGTAAACCTCATGCTAACAGGCTGTAACGCAGGCTGTATGTCATGGATTTTTGCAAGATCAAGTTTAGATAAACCGGGTGACATCAGTCTGACATCATCAGGGTATTGTTTTGTGAGACTTGCCAAAGCTCCTCAAAAAGACACTTGTTTTCACAGAATGAAAAATGTTGGCGTGGCCATGCACTGTAAATCCTAAACCGTCACAAATGTAGGTCAAATTGATTTAATGACCTCGACTACCTTTTTTGTATCATTACCAAGAATGTCTCGCAATGTGTATTTGTGAATGAGTTCCCATCAACATGAAGCCCCATGGTTCTTGTGGATCAAATCAACTTTTTCATGCACTTGAGGCAGTCACAGTGTTGAGTTATGAATAAAATGCATATGTAAAGTTTCTCTCTAGCGTCTCCTTAGCAGTGTCCTGGGTACGAATCCTGCCTTGGACATTGTTAGATGTCATCCCCCCCTTAGTCTTCTGTCTCTCCTGGCTCGTTACTCAAACATGCTGTCCAGTAAAGAGAGGGAGAAACTAAACAGAATTGAATCCCATTAGTCTTCCTCAGCTGCATCTCCCTCTCTCAACTCCTCCTCTCTGAACAGATATCATGAAGGCATACAGATTACCTGCTCGCCTTGGAAAAATCGGTGTCATTTCTTTGTCTGATAGCTTTCTATTTTTCTTTACATGATGCACTGGATACAGGGGCTAAAGAAAAATAATCATGGCAATATTTGAAATAGACATCCCCTGCACCCACGTGCTCAACACATGACCACAGACTTCTTGGTGCTTTATTTGGGACGCATGTTGTTGGCTCGCTGGGTGCTTCCTACATGCGTGTCCCTTGTCTGACCGGAGGAAGTCTGCTGTGTGTGTGTGGACCAAATCAAACGCTCCCTTCTAAATGCTTTCTTTCTGGATTGTAAGCATCTTACAGCATCCAGTTGTCATTGCAGTGTGTAGTCAAGAGTAATGATGCGTGGTAATGATTTCCTTGAGGCAACTCATCTTTGTTCATTTTCCCTCCGTTTTCCTCTCATTAAACCTTCCAAAGACGTTTGCGTGGTACCAGTGCAAAAATAAATAAAGTGAGGAGCCAACAGTTACTTCTCTCTTGTTGGCACAGAGGTCCCAGTCTCCAGCCATGTTAATCACCACCTATTTATCTGTTTGTACCCAGGATCTTCCACATGGATACACACACGTATCTGAGACAGAAAGCCAATATGTTAATATGTTTGTGTGCCATTTCTATTATTTTTTTATCAAGAAGCCCTGAGCAAAGTCATTTCAGCATCATTGTGTGTAACAGTAATTGGCAAGATATGGAATTACTAGCGGAGCACACTGTGGCTCTATTTTGAATTACGGTATACATGTTTCAGCATCCATAGCCGGTCCACAGTGTTTTTTTGTGTGACTGGCCCCTTTTTCTCAATAGTGTGCTGTATTTATGCCAAAGACCTCCAGAAGACCTTGAATAATGCTCATTAAATCATTAGGAGGCAGTAACATGTCTTTTTTTTTTCTGGCAGCATGTGTGTTGCGAAAATGTATTCTCCACAAACATTGTTGTCCTAACATGCCACTGCATACACGGATGTGACAACGATGTGGAGCATAATGGTAGAAAGTATCTCACAGCGGCAATTCATTGTCTGAGACATTCGTAAAGGTCACCGGCAAAAAAGTGAGGCTTTGACAACCGCGTGTGAAATAGGTGAGCGTACACAGTGACTTCAGAAATGCAAATCTGAAAGCAGGGCGAACTAAGTGTGTGTTGTAAATGTCAGAGCAATCTTCATTTTTTACTGAAAAGAATCCTAGCTGATTGACTAGGTGGCAGCAAAAGGATCTCCAACATCTTTGTCTTTTATCTCTATAGCATACTATATGTGGCGCGTCTAATAATAATAATAATAACTTTAATTTATATAGCGCCTTTCAGGGGACCCAAGGCCGCTTTACAAGAGTAACAGTTTAGACAAAAACAGTTTAGACAAACAGTCAGAAAAACAGAACAAGTGAACTAGGGGCCGAAAGCCTTGGCGAACAGATGGGACTTGAGGGCCCTTTTGAAGGCGTCCAGAGTGGAGATGTTGCGGATCACCGCAGGGAGAGAGTTCCAGAGGGTGGGGGCTGCCACACTGAAAGCTCTGTCCCCGAAGGTTCGCAGTTTGGTGCGGGTGGTGGCAAGCAGGCCAGAGTCTGAAGACCGCAGGTTCCGGGGAGGGGCATGTGGGCGGAGGAGGTCCGATAGGTACTGGGGGGCATGGGCATGGAGGGACTTGTAGGTGAGGAGGAGGATCTTGTATGAGATGCGGGACTTGACCGGGAGCCAGTGGAGGTTGATGAGGGTGGGGGTGATGTGCTGCCAGGGCTTTGTGTGCGTGAGAACCCTGGCGGCAGAGTTTTGTACATACTGGAGCCTGTCCAGGGTTTTGTTGGGTACCCCGAACAGGACACCATTGCAGTAGTCCAAGCGGGAGGTGACAAATGCATGGACCAGGGTTTCAGCAACAGACTCCGAGAGTGACGGTCGGAGTCTGGCAATGTTCCGGAGATGGAAAAAGGCAGTTTTGGTGATGGACTTGATGTGGGATTCGAAGGAAAGGGTGGAGTCCAGGATGACACCCAGGTTGCGGACTTCAGGAGATGGGGAGATGGAGCAGCCGTCAACCTCGAGGATGAAGTCACCAACCTTCCGGAGCAGCGCCTTGGGTGCCACAACCATGAGCTCTGTCTTCTTGGTGTTGAGTTTGAGGAGATTTGATGACATCCAGGTTTTTATTTCATGCAGGCAGTTGACAAGGGACTGAGGGGGGAACTGGGAGGATGGAGTAGTACTGAGATAGATTTGAGTGTCATCAGCATAGCAGTGGAAATTCAGTCCGTGATGGCGGATGATCTTGCCGAGGGGGAGCATGTAGATGGTGAAGAGGAGGGGGCCAAGCACAAAGCCTTGGGGCACGCCATGATTGACTGGGGCTAGGGGGGAAATAGAGCCGTTGATGGAAACAAACTGTTCCCTGTTATGGAGGTAGGATGAAAACCAGGAGAGGGCGGTGCCAGTGACCCCTAGAAGGTCAGATAGGCGGTTGAGGAGGATGGTATGGGAGACAGTGTCAAATGCTGCAGAGAGGTCCAGGAGGATGAGGATGCTGAGGCGGCCAGAGGCGGTCTACCCAATTTCTGTTTCGCAAGTCATTTTTGTTGCATTTTGTCAAATTGAAAGCCCTGTCATAGGTTTCAAAATTGGGTAAATTAAGTTGAAATGGGAATGATTTCTTTCAAAGTGGCCATTTTTCGACACAATTACAGACAAATTACCATTGCCGTTTTAGAGCCCTGTGCCGAGAACATTGGTGCATCAGAAACAATTACGCGGTTTCAGTCGGTAGGTGAGACTGTACAAGTGTTACTCTCTCGTTTCTGGATGGGAGCCACTTGGGCCAAAGAAAGTCTCTCCAACAGCCTCTCTCACAACGATCTGTTTCAAGTCAGTGATATTATTCCACCTGCTATTATGAGAAGTTGAACATGTGAGAAAACACCGCCTGAATCATACATCTACCGTCACCTGCCATTTGTCCCAGTTAGTGCCTTTTCATTCTATCAATAGGCATTCTATCATTCTTGTCTTGCTTTTCAGCTTTCGAGTACAGACCCTCGAAACGCTGTCAGACATGTCTGACTTACTGATTTTCAACAACTCTTGAAAAGTTTCCCAAACAAGTGCATCAAAATCTCTTCTTCTGAGTTACTGTCATGGTGAACAATGTGGGCCGCAAACAACTGGGCCACAAGAGACATGATTTGTATGTAATGAGATGAATGAGTGGGAGAGCTGTGTGTGTTAGTGTGTGTGTGTGTGTGTGCGCAACCTACGCTATGACTCGCTTATCGGGGGATTGTGAGCACAAGGAGTCGGATGATTCAGATGTTGGAAGACCACTTGTGGCCTATACCTGGCTTTACTAATCACACCAACGCTGCCGTTACTGCTGCTGCTCCATTTTTTCACTCGGAGGAAACGCAGCTCTGCAAGTTTATTACAATCTACAGGACTTATTGGGACAAGTCTGGTGTTATTTGATTCGATTTTTCTTTCCATCATTTGATATTTAAATAGCAATTGCCAGAGACTCCTTGTCCATTTTTCCTTCCTCTGCCTCTCCTTAAATATTGCTCTGCAAACCAGAGTCAAATATGGCATTTTACAATGTGCTCGCTCTTTTGAGAGAGGAGTCAGGCCCACTACAAGCTGCTTGGAGGCAAATCACATGTCTAGTTTAACATTGATGTTCAGCTGATGCCTGTTTTGCTTTGGGCTAGTGGGCTTTGCTTAATTGTTGCTGAATAGTTCATGAGGTTTGTCTTGTTGGGGCAGGTACAGCCTGAAGCGCAGAGGGCGATGGTGTTTTTAGCTTCTTTTTTATTTATTTATCGGTGAATCAAACAATTCAAAACAGTTAAAATTTGATCGGTGGTCAGCAAAAACATAGTAGTGACGTCTGGCTGCTCTGGATCATAAAACAGCTTCAGCTTTGGTTCAAGAAGGTTTGTTTTGGCTCGGAGAGATCATCCATGTTGTGTAGAGCGTCAGAGACACTTCTTGCTTCCTTAAGAGATACGAACATCTTGTACTGAGGAAAGATGTTGTGTTAAACATGCACCATTACTAAAATCTGACAGTCGGATATTTTTAATAAACATCAATAAATGTATGTATATATATATATATAAAAAAAAGAATTCAAACGGACTAACAAACAGGGAGGCAGGCAATATTGTTGGGTAATCCACATCTAAAAGAAGTCTGATCTGGGTGAGAGAGGGATGCTCGCTCAGTCAAGCGTGTGCAGCTGCAGAGTGGAGCTCTTCCCCTCGTGCACGAGTGCGAGCATGGAGGGCTTTTTGTCAATTCTCACTCTTTTCCCCGCAGCACTATACCTCACAGTCTGGGTTTCAGCAGCCAAATACAAAGAGCAAACTAAATAGAGGGTTTTGCTTCTGTACCAGTGCTGGATAATGTCTCTGAAAAGCAGATTATCTTAAAGGAAACCCTGCAGGAACATTTGAACACAGTGATTTTGCTCTCTTTGGTCACACCGTGTACAGTGGCAGTGCTCGTGCTGAGAGTGGCTTTATTCTGATTTCATCAATCTTCATTTCTTCTTTTTGTTTCTCTCCGCCTGGCGCTTCTTTTTCCCCGTGATATGTTGGTGCTATTTTCACAACGTTTTGAACCCTATACGAGTGCAAAAGACAGAAAGTAAACAGAGACTCAATGAAAACTCACTGTGCCCAGTGGTGTATAAGGGCTTTCGGATCCTGTAAGCCGTGTTCATGTATGCTAAGTGCAGTGGGTCACCTTGGTCACTGCAGATTCTAGCAAAAGACGATGAAGGCAAGGGCAAGCTGAGGTGGGCAATGGGGATCGGGAGGCCATCCACTGACCGTCTCTTTTTGACCAGAGAGCTAATGATGAGTGTTGCATTTTTTTTTATTGACTTGGGTAGCAGATTGCACTCTGTAACTGCAGCTTTTCACATTTTGAACTGTTCACGAGCCACACATTGTACAGGTGTTTACCTATGTGCACATACAGACCGACAATAATTGATTCATTTGTCGGCAGGAAAGGTGCAAAGTTGAGCCAAACACTGAGCATCTCCGCGGGTTTGTTGTGGCTCAAGGCTGTGTCTTGGTAGCACGGGGGAACAGGGAATGCTTTTTTGTCGGGTATTTTTGGTTGCATGTCCATAAAAAATTTAGCGGTCACTCAGGTTTGTGCAACGCTAAGGAGGAGGAATCCAATGAGTGCGAAGTGTCTTGGGCATGTATGTTTGAGTGAGTCTATTTGGGTTTTTGACCCATACAAAATATTGTGTAACATTCCGTTAAGGTTTGCTTTATTCCGCATGACCATACCTAAAAAATACTGAGGCTATTTCTTTTTTTATTTCATGACCAAAACATCAGAAAGAGGTCAAGAGAAAAAATCAGCAAAATTCCTCTACGCCTCTCATGTGCCTTCCATCCCTGGCCTGGAGAGATACATCAGCCTCTACATCTTCCTCCTCCTCCTCCTCCTCCTCATCCTCATCCTCCTGTCCATTCTCATCAGCCACAGGCATTTCCCTGCACAATGCAATATTGTAGAGTGTTCAGCACACAACAGCAGCACATGAAGACAAGAAGACAAGTTGTGGCGATGCTCGAGCAGTAAAGAGCCCCACATAACCCAAGGATGAAAAAAGTGACTTTTAGTTTAGTGATGCACAATGACGGAATTATTTGAATAATCTCATTTTCTTTCTTACCACAGACACACTTCAGAAATACATATTAATTAGGTTCAAAGTACAAAAAAAAGAAGAAGAAATCTGCTCCCAGGTTTTTTTTTCTTCTTCCATATTTCCACACAATGCCTTTTTGCCGGCTGAGCAGATGAAAATATCCAGCATATGAACAATTTTTAGGTGATTAGAGGAGTGGCCCAGAGCAGGCGATAGTGAGGAAAACAAGACACAAGCCTCCTGTAGTAACAATTACAAACAAATTGACCTCAGGTGACTGTTTTGTTGTTAGGGAGCGTAAGATTGATTTTGTCCGAACTAGTGTGTAAAAGCTCACAAAGCAATAGATGTTTTGTGGACAGCAGGTCGATGTGGCAGAGTGCAAGCTTTCCAAGGATTTTGGTTTCAAGGCTGACACGTCTCGATGTCTGCATGTGCAATAATTGCAGCATCCTGTGTGCCTGACAGCATCACTTTCAAACTGTTTACCTGCTCTTCGGGAGGAGGTGCATGTGCCAAAGGTATGTTTGATGAAGTTTGCATGGCCACACTCAGCACTCCGCATGGACACGCAAAACAGACATGGTCGTCAAACACAGTATTGTGACATCTAGTCTGTTTTAAAAAACCTGTGGTGGATACGTGGACCATCTCACTTCACCATTACCGACAATAGGTGAACCCTCCACTACTCTGAAGATGTTATAAAAGAGTGTGTCAGTGGTCCCCTGCTCAGATGGGATATCCTGTCCGAAGTAGAACACCTCTGCTAGATGTCAATCGTGTGAAACAGCATTACTTATCCGCCATCACGTTTTTAGGACGGTATCTCTCTTTGCACGTTAAGCTTCTGTGAACAGAAAGTCATCTGGTTATTGATTTCTGCATGCTTGTTTGTACTTTGTCAACACAAAGTTGACTTTTGGAATACGTACTGGTCTTTGTCAGAGAGGAATGGTTCGATATTTACGCTTCATCTCATACTTGCAGATGAGACGATCAATATCACTCACATGTCGGGACTGTAAATATGAAGCCAGAGCCAGCAGCCTCGTATCTCAGCTGGCTCTGTTTAGAGGTGAGAAAATCCAGCCACTCTAAAGCTAACTTTATTAACACGTCATATTTATTTAATCTGTACAATAAACTCGTCTTGTAACTATGAGCCAGGCAACCAGCAGAGGCTGCAGGAAGTTGTTCAACTTGGCCAAGAAATAGTCCGGCACCACTTCAGTTTTAGTACAGACGACACATAAGAGATATAAAGTGTCGATGGAGTGCTGGGAGGCAGATTGTGTTACCTTTGGAAAGAACCAGGCTGTTTCCACCTGCTTCCCGTGCTTAGCTAAGCTAACAGGCTGCTCGCTTTAGCAGCCTACTGACATGAGAGTGGTATCAATCTTCTCATCTTTCTCTCGGCATGAAAGTGTCTTTCCCAAAAGATTAAACCATTGCTTCAATATGTAATTTAGTCTCATCAATTGTTTGTAAACATTACTTTTCCCCTGCAGCTTATAAGCGTAGATATTATATCTTTGTTATTAATTACATGTCATGGATATACATCATTAGCACGGCCAGACTACTACTACCCATGATCACAGTCACCACCCAAGATGTTGCCTGTAAGAGCTTGAATCAAATCAGCTGTGCATTTGAATGTGAAAAAGTAAATGCCAACCAGATGTTCGTCAGAAGGAAGGAAATGAATCCTCAGCGGACCTTATTTCCCGGCACTGGCCAATATTTATCTTCTGAAAGCTGCTTTTGCTTTGCCAACCGTTAAGTGGTGATGAAATGACGCCTCTTGTCACGTCGCACAAGCCTCTGCTCCATAGGTATGTTTGACAGAGGAAAACACAGATTATAAAGAAGTGGCTGGTAGCGTTTTACCAAATGGGTGATGTACTCATTATCTGCCTCGTGGGTTTTTTCCAGACCACCCAGCACATAGAAGTTGGTGTTTGACAAGAAAACCGTGAGCATTTGTCCTTCGATTAGTCTCTTGAGGGGAACCAGGTGTGATTTCATGGGGTTCCTGTTTTAGTGTTACAGTCTTAGTTTTTTATTATCCACGCTCACGTTAATGTCAAGCTCACTTCAAGGCCCTCTTTCCCGCTGTGATAGGCGATGAAATATTCCTGCATCTATACCTGATTTCCATGCTTCATAACTGGCTTCCCATATCCAGACTTGCAGCTGAAGCAAGAGGAGAAAGAAATGATTCAAATCAACCTTGAAAGCATTTTTAAAGCAATCAATAAAAAAAAAGTCATGTTATTCCTTTCACTGTATTCGTCAGCTTTCCTATTTTGGACGGAGTACTTCTTGTGTGTGAGGTGCAGCGAGTGTGCAGCGTGTAGCTCGGCGCGTCGGGATGCAGAACGGTTGTATGGTTGCTATTGGAAACAGATGCTATCTCCATTTATGGATACATGAGATGTGTTGCTACTGGGGGATCAGGTACGAATGAAGTCGCAGTGAAGTTCAACCCTGGGATCATCACGTATGACGAGGCCGACGTCCTTTGTTGCATATTCAGTAGCTAAGGAAGAGATGCATGGCTGACAGTGTTGCTAGGAGACCACACACAGCGATGAGTGTGAGAGGCTTGATTTCACCTCCCTCCCCCATTCTTGTAGTCTGGCTGCCTTTCACTGTTTTTCTATCTTCTCTTCCTCGCCTCCATTTGCTTATTCCCTTCAACCCTATATTTCCTTCCATCAGCCTGTCTCCAGTTTTACGTTTTCTGCCTAATCATGTTTGTCTTCAGCCCGGTTGATCCCTCAGTGACTCTCTATTTATTGGCTTCCCCCATTTTTCACCGTGCCCCCCCCCCCCCCCCCCCTCTGTCTCTCTCTCCCGCTGCCTCGATCTCTCCTCCTCTCTTGCTGCTCATTCTTCTCCTGAACGTTTCGCTCCTGCTTCCTCTCTGCCTCTCTGGTCCTCTCTCCCTGTTTGTTTCTGAACTGCAGCATTGTGTCTGGCTCAAGTGCGGTGACTGGTGTGCCGTGCGGATGTGTACATGGATGCACAGATATGGCTGGAACTTGAATGAAACGCAAGCATATGTACCGTATCTTGTGTTTGTACACAGAAGTACAGATTCCACATCATTGATAAATGTGAGTCGTAAACATCTGTGGACACACAAAACCTTCCTGATTTCTCCCTTACTTACTGTCACATACTAAGTTACAAAGTAGTAGTATAGTAATAGTATAGTTCAGGCTTGAAGGGATGCATTCCCAATCGTCCTAGGACTGGGTGTGCAGACGAAGGACTTCTATAATAAAGATGTTCTGTACTATCTGCCCCTTGAATATTCTTCTCTTCAATCAGCTTTGCAAAGGCAAATGTATCTTATGAATGCTTTTTCTGTAATCAAAAAAAGGAGGAAGTTTGGTGTTTGTAATAATATCTGGTTTCAAATCACTTTGTTTGTGGATGTCTGCGAAACAAAAGAGGATAAACGCCTCCAAAGTGATTACATGTGTATTTTTAATCCACGCTTCGTAGAGATATTACTCCGATGTGTTGAGGCCGGGCCGGTGCTGTGTTGTGTCCCTCCACCCTGCAGCGTTACGGCCTCGCTCACAGTGAGGTGCAGCAACACTACGGGGCTGAGGTGGAGGCTGGAGGGCAGAGGGTTGCAGCAAAACAACGCTCCAGAAGTGTTCAATTCAGTGGCAGTAGGAGACAAAAAGATTTCAGACCGAAGACACCGTTGCACAAAGCAAAACCTTAACTTTGACTCTGAACTTTTCTCTCTCTTACACCCAGCGACTTCAAATGTTTTGCATTTTTCCAATTTTCTGTCGATAACGATCTGAATTCTGGGTCATCCGTAACCCACACTCAGCTGCTTAGCATTTGCAATTACCGCTTCACACCCTTTGCGTGCTCGTGTGCTAAGCATGTATGGAGGATTTAAATATGTGTGACCTGCTTGCTTATGTGCATGAATGAGTAGTCTGCAGCGTTGCATGCAGATCCACTGAAATGAATCGTGGCTCCATCTACCTCCTGGATCGAATGAGAGGAATCCAAGCGGCATCTGACCCTACAGATGCTCCTTAAACAACTTGCTAACTGCTCTGAATTTATTTGGGATCTAAAGTGACCTCTGGGATTGGTCACAGCCAACCTATATGAGAGCACTGCATGTGATGTGTGCGGCTAATTGCACACCAACCCACAGGCTGTAATGCGGCAATTGCAGGGCTGCCCGCTCCGCTGGCAGATCCTCGAAAACCCGAATCAAAGCTCCAGTTAACAAAAGCCCAACCTACAGTCGCAGCTTCCTAACCTCATTAACATTGAGTCGGCAAGCATGGCAGCAGCAGCAGCAGTCGGGGTTGCGTTGAGGGCGGTGGGATACAAGAATAGCAGCAGCCACGCTGACACACTGGGCCGTGACAAAAGCATCACACACAGCTACTCGGCTCAACATGCCGCCTGGACCAGGTGACGGTGCCTGATGCGCCCACTGCGTTTTTTCTTTTTGTCGTTATAGGGCGAGATGGTTGAGATACTGTTCTTACAGTAAAGATGCTGTGCAGTTGGTGGTGATTGCGGTTTCACTGGTCCTGAATATGTACAGAATTTGAAGAGCACGGAAAGTGTAAATGTCATGTGTTTTTCCTTGACCTTTTCATGCTGCTTGCAGCTTTAATCAATTAAGAGTTCATCAAACTGGATTCACTTTCATTGTAACATGTTGAGAACATGTGACATTTGTTTTATGACATTGAACTGTTTCTTGCTTTTTTCAAATTACAAACCAACTATTTCGGAAACGCAATATATGAAGCTGAACATCTCATACGAAGTGACTGAGCCAGTTGTGCGCACCAACAATGCTGTTGTTGCACCAACAAACTCAGGCCAAACTGATGCCAGAAGCACCAATGATAATGCTGTTCACCACCAAAAGAAACAGTCACACTCTGTTGATATTTATGATGCAAAAACACTGGAATCATGCATCAGCTGACAGCTGCGCTTTTCTTAGCCAATTGCGTTTTTGCACTCACATTCTCCAACGTGAAAACACCGTTGGGCCCTCAGATATCTGCCCCACAACAGGCCTGACTTCTCTTTGGTGAGCGTGAGTAGGAAGCTGTGCATGCGCCACATATGACAAACCCCATTACTGTCCGGCTAGCAGACAGGCTTAGCTAGGCCATCCCGGGGCCTGCAGCCAGAGACGCTCTGCAGCTGAGTTACCGTGCTTGCTCAAATATTCATAACTGGATAATGAAAGTATAAATAGTTTTCATGTGATACACTAGAGGTAAACAAAATTGCAACCGCCATCGTCATGCATCACTGTGTCTCTGCCCTGAAGGCTGCCAGTTGGAGTAATGGGCAGGATTGTTCGCGGTGAGCATGACAAGCTTTGACTTCCGAAAAGTTCTGCCAGTAATTTGGGTTTAATGATTTGGGTTTCATTGTGCGTCGCCACATCTCGAAGTAATCCCCGGCAATCTTGTCAGCTTGCGAGCAGGCTCGGAAGCATGTGAAACATGTTGTTTTAATGATTAATGAGCTCAAACGTTGCTCTTGTTTCTTCTTGTTTAGGGGAATTGGAGGAGGCTGCCTGCGACATACGCCCTGCTCTCCCGAGTCTTCTTCTATACCATGAGCTCTGGCTCTGCCCAGGATGTGGCAGTCGAGCATTTCCTGCGTGACATAGAGAGGCGAAGCAAGCGGCTACACTGCGCTGTGATAGGCTGCGAGGAGGAGCGACCCCGCAGCGACATGAACCTGCTGTATCGTAAGAGCCGCTTGGACTGGAGGCAGAGGGACCAAGAGGGAAGTAAAAAGAGGTGAGAGGATGAGCTCACGGGAGCTTTGCATATATGGGATTACATTAGGGTTCAGTACAGTAGGGATATAAACCTCTTAGCCAGCATGAATGAGTTCAGTTTCAAAATCTTAATTCCAAGCACAGTTCATGAAGTCAAGCCTGAAGAGTCTTGGACAAATTTGCACAGCAGAACTTCATAATGAACTTAATATGTTCTGTAGATGAGATAAACTATAATGCCATCTGAAATGTCACAGGGCGAAAGGGGGCCAAAACGTGTGAAAAAGAAAATCAAATAGAGCTGTTGCCTAATTTGTCTTCATTCACGTGGGATTATTTTGCCTCCACATACTTTCATCAGAGGTTTTAACCTTCAAGCTTTAGAGAGTTTGTTTTCATTCACAGCAATGTGCCGTACGCAAGTCAGTCGGTCATTCACCCCTTTAAGTTTTTAGTTTCCCTCTGAAGCGAGAAGAATTCAAAGATGAAAGTTTGGTTGATGAATCAAAGAAGACAGAAACGGTGTGTAGCTTGCCAAAAACATACATATGTCATGTACACAATCCTGTAAAGTTCAAACGAAGCCTGTTGTGATGTGTATGGAAGAGCAACAATAGGGAGTTTGGTCCTTGAAGCTCAGCCTGCCAGCAGCGGTGGAAAGGACGGAAAAACATTTATTCAAGCACTGTACCGAAGTACAGTTTTGATGTACTAGTATAGCACTTAAGTACTTCCAATTCATGCTACTGTTTAGTTGTACTCCACTACAATCCATTTATCTAGCAGCTACAGCTAAAATGGACTAAACCAGTGATTCCTAATATTGTTAGCTGTGAACCCCAACAGAAGTGCTTCATTTGGGCTCCTTTGTCGTGTTTCAGATGCCTACGAGTTCCGAGCAGTTCCGCCAAGAAAGAGCTGGCCTGACACACGGGTTGGGAATCACAGAACTAAACTGCCCCTGACCAACAACCCAACCTCCACCAACCATAACATTACAACACTACTTAAACACGGACACATTCGTTTTAACAATCTAATCTTTCATACTTTAATCTGATGACAGATCTGTACTTTAACTTAAAATGGAGATTGTTGTATTGGTAGTTAGAATCTGAATACTACGACATGCCAGCACTGTTTCAGTGGGATGGTTCAGTGGGATTTAACAGTGTGTGTGTGCGTGCGTGCATGTGCGTGCATGTGCGTGCGTTCAGGGCTCTAATTTCTCCAGCATTACCACACAGTTAGCTGCTGATGCATCAGGTCCAGCTTCTCTCTTCTGACGTCTTCCAGCAGGAGTGAAAAGTAATCACAACACAGACTGGTCTTGTCAATAACATGAATAACAGTAATAATGATGATAATAACAATTCATCTTGTGTGATTTTTGGAATTTATTTAAACTGCATTATATATAGACATGCTGAAAGACAGCCAAGCATCAAAACAAACAAATTCAATGAAAATAGAAGACTCTACAAAAGTGGGCAGACAAAGAGCATCACACTTAACCCCGGTTCGGTCGCGGCAGTATTGTTTTGAAAAGAGCCCATTCGTGAGTGACCTCGTGTTTATGATGTGTGTTTCGGAGACCGAGTAGAGATGTACCACTAAAATGTGAGTCACCTATAATTCACCAAGTTTGCAGAGGAGAGGGGGAACATCAAGGACAACAACTCAGTTCGTTTAGAAGCGTCGTCCACCTCTTTCTGACTCACAGCAGTGATTGGAGGCCCTCGTGTTGGCAGCAAAGATCAACGCCATGGCAGCATCAGGCCAGTGGAGGTGTAGGGCAGCAAGTAGGACAGCGGAACATGATGAGCGATGAAAGCAGAGCTGAGCTTTTTCCAGAGCTGCAGAGCAGCAGAGGTGAGAAGCAGGACATGCCCAGTGATGATCGCGAACAGGGCAGGGTCAGGGGCTGAAACCACACAGGGAGGAAAGGATGGAAACCAAATGGACTGGAGGCAGGACGGGCACCGACTGCAGAGCTGATGGGAGTGAGGGAGGCGGGGGGAGAGGAGGAGGGACACGGGGAAAAGTATGAAGGGCACTGGTAGACAGTTTGAGATCTCAAGGCCCTCAGGAGAGACATCACATTTTATAAAGCAGAGACGGCTGTGGAGAAAGTGAATTGTAAATAGGTGAGTTTCAATATGATTTTTAAAAATAGAGTTTCTTATGCCGCTAATACGGGCGACAGACTTTTCCCCCTCGTGATGAAACCCCTGACGCCTGCTGAGGTTTTATTTATTCTTGCACAAAATGATGAGGCCAGCGTGATGGACTGGTGTGGGTGTACCAATGTGTATGCAGATATATGGAGGACTGAAAACAGCCCTGCAAATCCCTTTAAAGCAATTCACTCATTGATATTCAGTCAGACAATTTGACAAAGAGGGATGAATAAGAGACACATGCAAAGATTATCAAATGTTTGTCAATGACAAAAGGATTTATAATGTGAATCAAATCATGGATATATTATTGTTTTAGTAAACAATGGAATCTGAAAAATAAGTTGGCTGTACAGTTAATTAAAGGTCAATGAAGGGTGGAAGAAAAAAACATGTTTGCATTCACCAGTTTCTTTATTTAGATTTCACTTACGTCGCACACAGAGGTCTTGTTATGGAAACATTTTTGCTTTAAATGAATCATTAATGTAATCTTTTTTAAGTTTCTGGAATGAAATGAATTAAATGTTTCTAAACTGTTTCATGACCACTTAGTTTGTCTTGGTTCTCCATATGTAGTCCAGTGTTTAAGAGGAGGTCTCTGTTGGCTTTACAGGCTTGAAGTGAGGAGCTCAAATGTATTTGTAGTGAGTGACAGAGTGTCTCTGAGTTTTGTATTATTATTTGAAAGGGGAAAATGCAGATGTGAGACGGTGCAGCTTCTTCCTGAGAATAAGGACGACACAGACAAAGTGTGTCTCTGGGCCCAGAGTCATGACTTCAGTTTTCTCCATAAAACTCTTCCTGTATGGATGTGTGAATTTACTGATGCCTGGTCGGGTCCCACTGTCTGAATGTAACTCACGCTGAGCTCACCTGATGTCCTAATGATTACGGGACCATGTGGAATAGATAACGCTTATTTTTGGGGTATTGTTTGATTGAAACAAAGGTTTTAAACAGAGACACTACAAGAGCATCTCTACAATCAAAATCTCTATTTTGATAGATATATTTTCAGTTGCATCAACTCCTTGACCTGAATCTGAATCACTGTTGAATTGCCAAAGATATATTGAGATAAGCAGGGAATCAGTCCAAGATTCATATCCCCGTGACGTCCCTTTTATAGACACATCAAACCCAGAGAAGAGAGGCCTTTGTTATCCCGAACATCTTAAGCGCGTGGTTCAAAGCAGTTCAGGCCTAAAAAAAAAAAACATGTTCTGAATGATTTCAGCTCATTCAGTTTTGTTATGAGCTCAATTTATTTCAGCTGTCATGGCAACCAAATGTGAATGTGTTCCTCATTGTGTCCTCATAAACAAAGAAAAGCAGTCTTTGTCACTCGAGTAAAACACTTGAAAGTAGAAGTCAAAGAAGACTGGATTTCAGGCAGACAAAGTATTTTCTCTGCGCGGACGCTTCAATAAGTCGTTGTCTGTGTGGTTCACTGTGGATAAGCAGTGACGATAAAGATAAATGGGAAAATTATTTTAGTTTGGTTGTTATAGGGGCGCCTCTGTATGTGTGTGTGTGTGTGTGTGTGTGTGTGTGTGTGTGTGTCACACAAGGCAAGGCAAGTTTATTTGTATAGCACATTTCAACAACAAGGTAATTCAAAGTGCTTCACATAAAACCATTAAAAGCATCAAAACATAAGGCAAAAGAAAAGGAGATTTAAAAACAATTAAAGAAACCGTGTAAGAAATAAAATTCAGTAGTAAAAAATCAAGCCACAGGCTGGCAACTACTACAATCATACTCTTAGAAGTATCAGTAGACTTGTGCTTCATTGTTTTGAGTCACACCAAAAGGCAGTTTCACTTTTTATGTAATCTTGTGAAATCATATTCGTTGAAAGCCACACTAGAGACGGCCCATGACTTAAGGCAATCAATTAAAGTGTCGTGTATTGTGTCAAATATGTCAGTACGGTCCAACAGAATGAGGAAAGCTACACACTCGGTGTCTGCTGCTCAACCTTAAGCCATCAGAAACTTTAACGAGACACAACTTAACTGCTCTGATTTGCCCTCAAACCAGATTGGATGTTCTCAAAGATGATTTTTTTTTTTTTACAGATAATCTCATTCAGCTGTTTAAACATAACCCACTCTTAAACTCTGCCCCAAAAAAGGTAAATTAGAAATAGGACGGTAGCTGCTAGGGGCAGAATGATCTAAACTGGATTTCTTCAGTAGAAGCTTTATTACCACAGTCTTAAAAGCTTTTGGGAATATCTCGCAATCTGAGGAGGAGGAGGAGGTATTCAAGGGTCGGTCCAAAGATAAATCTACCAAAGGTGTCTTTCAAAAGGCGACAGATCAGTAGCGATGAGCATTGGCATTTTTGCTCTTGCGTGAACTGTCACACTTGTTAGAAATGATTTGGACATACCTCAGATTCATGCAGACAGATAAAATCCCAATTTGGACATTGGACAAAAGCAAGATAGAAGGAAAAAAACTCCTTGAAATGTTAATTGTTACTGATTAACCTCTATTTATGATTAAAAAAGCAATCAGATCATACCAGTAATTAACAAGAGCTACTACACGATTCATTGTATGGTACAGTTAAACAGTGCGCCAGAGCCAAATACACTGTTCTTACTGTAGACAATAAGGAATTAAAGGAATGGGTTAACATTTTAGGAAAATATCATCTGTATAAAGCAACCTGGTAAATAATAATAAATCACAGTTATTTAATTCAGCATATTTGCACTCTGCATCATTGCACGAATATATTAATGTTTACAATTTACAGAAACAGTCCGACTTATACACATGAATCTAGTTGTTCATTTGTTGCATTGTTTATATGTATATACTTTTAATATATATTTGTAATCTGGTACATTATGTACCTAACAGCTAAATGTTCAAATGTACTCTTGTTCAGCTCATATTTATGGTATTTGTCAAACTTCTGATTCAAGTGCCAGTTGATTAGGCACACAAAGAAAGAGAAGCAAATAGAGAAGTGAGAGTCCAGATGCTTTTTGCACAGCTGAGGGTTTGGTCTTGGTTTGAAGAGAGCTTCTTCTGCTTCATGAAGAAGAAGAAAAAATAGAAGGAGCTGCTCAACCTCTGCTCTGGGCTAATTTTGGCCCTGTAGTATCTGTGCCGATTGTGAGGAGTCACAAGTAAATCTCCACAGGCCTTCAAGGGCACAGACATTCTTGTGCAGATGCAAGCGCACTTTGTTGCCGCACCACACACACACACACATAAAAAACACACATTCAGACACACGCGTGCGCTGCCTCACACTGATATTTGATGGGGAAGCAAATAGGAGCCTCTGTGTTGAGCCTCTGTGTGATGAGCAGCCTCAGTTCTGCTTCTGCTGCTTGCAATGTTGACGACAAATTGTAAGCTCCAATTGTCTTCACCTGTGCTTCGCTGCCTCACAGGGCTGATCAATTGGTCAGCGTGACCCGTAGTCATGTGTCGCCATTATGTACTATAATGAATCACTTACACACAGAATAATCGCGCATTTGAGCTGTTTAATTACACACTCAGAAACACAATTCATCAAAGCCTCAAACGTGTACACACAGATGTGGATATCCAGATGTGCTCCCTGTGGCTAAGTTCTGATCAACACAAACCTGGAATAAGAATCAGCCTGATGTAGCTGTGATGTCTTCCCGCATTGCTGCAGTACATTCTCATCTCTTTATCCTCCTTGTGGTGGTATTTCCACCATGTATGGAGGCTTTTTTTCCCTCCTGTGACATTTTGTGTAGGTACAGTAGCTTCACAGTAGTCTTGTTCATGAAAAGTATACGTTGCACAGGGAAAAGTAATTCAACCTTGTTTGATTGAGGTTAGCTTAAAGGCCAGAGATGTATCTTGTGTTGCTGTGAGGTGAGGCAGCACAACACCCCTGGAGACACCACACCATTGCAGCACCTATCTCCAATGCAGAGAAAGGGTTATCAGAGGCCATGTTGTAAGGCTTTGGGCGAACTCGGCTCACAGTTTTAGCTCAACAACTTGAAGCGCTGACACTGATGCCTGAACTGTGCTTGACGTCAAACTGTCAGCAAATTTGGTTTACAGTTTAAAAATATTTTACCTAATTTGAGGTTCTGTGGTGTATTTATGATGCTCTCACGTTTTTAAATATGTTTGTAAAAAAGGCCAACGCACAATAATAAAAGATAATAATAAGCATCTGGATTTCATGGTGGTAATGGAAAGAAAGGTACATAATACATTTTACATTCAATTAAAGTATTTCACAGTTCGCCAAAAGGAAGAATGCAATTCCACCATTACTTTGTCTGATTTTCCTCTTCGTCAGGTTCATTTTTTTGTTGCACAGGAGCTCCTATTACTGATGATTTCAAAGACAAACTACCAAACACATGAAAGTCACAACTGTTCCCATGGAAACAGATTAAATGCTTTTTGCATGAGAGCAGACGTGGGCTGAGGATATAACGACATAAAGAAAAAGGGAATTCCAGCAGTGCAGTGTACACTTCGACTTCGAGTACTTTGTTTTTGACAGGGGAATTGATTTCCTAATTGAATGTGTTTGAGGAGGAAGCAGATGTGGAGGAATTTAGATGGAAAGATATGTGCATGCGAAAGATGGAGGAGCCTCCAGGACTTTCCCTTTGCAGTGAAAGCCCTGCAGGCGTTTCTTTATTGCAAAGGCAAACTTTGAAGACCAAAGAGAGAGAGAGTGAGGAAAGAGGGAGGTCACTATTAAGGCTGGTACATTCATGTTTTTGCCCTTAACTATGATTTCTTTATGCGTCAATATTTTTCTTCTGTCCACACTTTCCCAACCCCGTTTCCAAACTGCAGCTCCAATCAAAACGACCCCTCAGCCACTGTTGGCAAAGTTAGAGACTTGGCTTCTTTCCGCCGGCACTTCCGGATGGGTTTCATGACCATGCCGGCCTCCCAGGACCTGTCCCCTCACTCTTGTGCCTCCGCCATGGCGCCGCGCTCGCAGTCCTGCCACGCTGTAGGTGCTGGGGATACAGGTCTGGAAAACGGCGATTACTCTGACACCCAATCCCATCACTGTGGCCGCTGCCCCCCAACCAAACCCAAGCGCCACCCCAACACTCGCCTCAGCGGCTCATCCACTGACGGCAGAGGACCCTTTGACATGCCGCCATCTCTCACGTCCTCTCACTCGCAGACCAAACACTCAGAGAAGAAAAATGGTAAGAAGTGTATTTTCAGGTGCATATTCCACAGAAAAGGATGATCTTGTATCTTCACATGCATTTTTATTTCTCCAACAGCCATGAAGAAGTCTGACTCTGGAGACCTCGGAGGGAAGAAGGTGCCTCCTTTAAAGCCCAAGAGAAGTCCAAGCACCCAGCTTTCCTTTGACCCGCTCCCTCCACGTGTGCCTCCTTCTGCCACATCCTTGCCTTTCCAGGCAGCAGACTCACAGATTCAGACAAGGGACGGGGACGATGAGCCGGTCTATATAGAGATGGTGGGCCAAGTGTTCACTAGAGACACCCAGACAGCCACCCCCCATCCTGTCACACCTGTGGCCACCACGCCTGACTCTGACTCAGACCAGAGTGAGGCTATCTATGAGGAGATGAAATACCCGCAGCAAGAGAACAGAGAGTCCCACAGACACCACCCTACCAAACACGAGAAACTGAAAACCTCTAAACACTTCCATGTCACCCCTTCCTCCTCCAACAGCGCCTCCTCTCTGCCACGCCCCTCCTCTTCCTCTCCTTCCTACTCCAAATCCAAAGCTACCGTGTCGATCTCCCATTCGTCTCCTCTGCCTTCCTCTGCATCCTCCACCCCTGTCCCCCAGGTCCTCTCCACCAGTCCGCACACTCCACGAGCTCCTACTCCCTACCTGCTGCAAGGGACTAAATCTGAGTCCGAGTCTAACACGAAGATCCCAGCCCCTTTCCCCAATCTTCTACAACACCGGCCTCCGCTGCTTGCCTTCCCACAGCCAGCAGCAGCCTCCAGCGGGGTCGGGGTGCAAAACAAGTCTGCGTCTGCTAAAATGGGAACTCAAACATCCAGCGTGACAACTCAAGCCAGCACCTCCTCCTCAACTTGTTCGAATGTTCCCTCGGCGCTGTCAGGCTCCAAGGAGTCGTCAGGAGGAAGTGCATCCCAGCAGGACAAACACAGCAGGGACGCCCAGTTGGGCCCTGCTCCCGGACTGAGAGCCAGGAGCCACTCCACACCTCTGCCGCCCTCCTCCAAATCCACCTCCCCTTTCTCCCATCACCACCACCACCCTCACCATCGCCCCTCGCACTACCACCACTATCGCAAGCCAGAGAGAGGAGACTCTCCCGCTCCACTCAAGAGCAGTTCTCAGAACCAGGCCACAGTCCAGACCCAAACCTCAAGTACAGGCAGGGAGGGCAAGTCTGTTAGCTTCCTCTTGAAGTCCGATAAAGGGGAGAGGGATAAGGACAGGGACAGGGACAGGGACAAGGACAGGGACAGGGACCGAGACAAGGATAGGGACAGAGACAGGGACCGGGATAGGGGTAGGGACAGGGACAGGGACAGAGATAGGGACAGGGATAGGGATAAAGACAGGGACAGAGAAAGAGAAAGAGACAGGGACAGGGAAAGAGAAAGAGACAGGGATCGAGATAGGGACGGAGGGCCCTTCTCCTTACAGTTGGATCACGTCCCCTCTACGTCTAAAAGCAGCACCAGCTCAACCCCGATGCCATTATCCTCATCCCAGCGTCCTCATTCACGCCCCCATCTTCGCTCTCACACTCCTCACAGCCTGCCAGCGTACAAGCCTCCCTCCTCGGACAGCCCCTTGCTGTGGACCTACCCCTCCGGTGGCTTCCGGAGACCGCCGGCTTACGAGAGCCTGCGAGGAAGCTCTCACACGGCGTCCCTGCAACAGCCCTCAAGTCTTACTGGTTTAGGTGAGGGGTCAATGAAGAGCAACGGAGGGTCTTCCTCCCTCCATTCTAAAGTGGGCTTCATGCCCTGGGACAGCAGTGCTAGCTTAGCTGCAGATGAGGGATCTTACTGGCCTATGCAGAGGAAATTGTCCTTCAGCCATGGGAGCAGAGAGACAGAGAGTAAGTCAGAAGTCATTTTGAATACAGAATGTTGCTCCTGTGTTGAAAAGAAATCAGGCTTTTGAAGGAATGTTACGTTAAATACCCTTTCATTCTGTTCCTGCCCATGTCTCAGAGGACGAGGGGCGTGCGTGGAATGGCAGCGCTGATGCCCTACTAAGGATGGATAAGGAGGACCTTGGCATGGGGTCCCGAGGAGGCCACTCTGGCATCCCAGTCCACTTCAGCGGTGCCACCAGCAGGGTGCTCGGTCACAGTGAGTCCCTGGCTGGTGTGGACAGCAGCCCGGGTTTCAGAGCCCTGCCCAGAGTTGGTCTGCCTCTTCCCTGCCAGACTTTCCCTGCCTGTCGCAATGGAGGTTAGTAAACACTTAGTGTTCATAATCTTTTAGTCATAGCCTCGAACCACAACATCTTATTTCGAAAGGAATGGCAGCGGATTTACACAGGGATTCTTCTGCTGGCTCTGCTGTGGTGTAGCTCTTAAACTTGGAAGAATCAGAGACTACATCCTCTCCTCTCCTCCGACTGTCACAGAAAGCTAACAGCTCTGCCTCCATTGCATCCTCTTGCACTGAAGTTAGCCTTGAAGCTCTGTCTCTCTTTGTCAGCCTCTTTTCATCTGCAATCAAGGCCTTTCCCTCGAAACAAAGGCTTGCTGCTGACCACGAGAGTCAGTGCAATACTTACCTTGAAGCAGAGCCAATAAAATAAGTGTTTCATAAACAGGCCCACATCTCTGCACACATACATTAATGGCCCCATTTTGATGGTGTTTACGATGCACATTGTGACAAAAAAGATTGTATGAAACACTTAATAAATAAATGGTGTTTAGTTGCATGAGCTAAGTATATGGACAGACAGAGTGCAATTCATGCCGGTGAAGTAAAGTGATATTACAGGATAATGCAGCCCAAGAGAGACAGAGTGCAAACCCTACCAATGCTGTCTGCAATCACATTTCACTTTCATTTAATTACATCACTTATATCACTTTAGTTAGTGTTACACTTGTTTTTTAACAATGCAAATATTTTGGCAGAAAATTGAATCAGGATCATATTGATAAACAATAATTGTTGAGGAGTGGAAATTACAGATCACCACTTCAATTTAATTATGTTTATGTTTGTTTCCTGTTCCAATAAATTGAATGGAATTCTGTTTGCAAGATAATATGAGGTATCAAGCTGACAGTCGAACGTTGACAGAGTGATACAGGAACACATGTCAGTGTAAATGTCCTCCATTGTTCATCAGTATAAGGTTAGTTTACAATTTTCTGCTAGCTTAAAGTATAGTGAGCCCACAATGTACAAAAGCTTTGTCTCAACTCACATGAGTGTAGTTCGACATGCACAGCATGTGTGTCACAATGAAAAGTTGTATCCCTGTGTTCTCATTAGCAGGCACACAGTGTAAATCTATTGTTTTTTTTACAGAAGTGGGGCGGCTGGGCCGCTCCTCCTCTGCTGCTGGAGTGAGACAGGTGGGTGGAGGAGACGTACAGAGACAGAGCAGCCTACCAGCACGAGAAGCCCTGAATAAGGTTAATATATAGCACCCAGCCATATAACGTTCGACTCTTATTAACTTCATTCATGGTAGATTTGGGAGTAACATTAATATTGGTCTCATTATTGCTTCCCCTCCTGCTAGAGACAGTGCTTCTGCAGATCTATTTATAGCTGGTAGATATGCCCACTGAGCAGAATAAGGCTCTGGCCTACCTCAAAAGAATAAGAGCTGCAAAGGTATATGACGTAGGCTGATATGTAATCAGAAAATGAGAGAGAATAGTGGATGAGAGAAAATGCTGTACTATGGTTTGGAGTGATGAGCTGCAGTCTTCCAGCAGCACATTTTGCCCAGATTCTGGCTGCATAGCAAGTGCTGACGCAGTTTGAGTGTGCTGCAGCGCCTGTCTTCATGCGGCTGGTTGACCCTCCCTCAGCCTGTAATAGATGAAGCAGCGCTGCATCCTCGTGGCTGTGCAGAGGAACTGCAGTTTTATTCTACATGTGCTAGGATTGGTTGCACTGCAGACAACACTGCAGTGACAATGCAGGTTGTATAGAAATTGAAATGCTATAATATCAAAAAATACGACATGAATTCACTTATATTTTCTATTGTGTTCAGCTGCATGGTCTGGCCCAGCCTCAAGTGCCCTGCAGTCCCAGCAGTCCCAGCGTGTCTCGGCAGCAGCAGCAGCTTCAGCTCCACCAGCAGCAGCTGCAGTTAAAGCAGCAGCTCCAGCAGCTTCAGCAACAGCACCATCTGCAGTTGCAGTTCCAGCAGCTCGCCCAGCTGGCACAGGGACAGCCTCCTGTCAGCGGGGGCACCACCCCGTCCGCAGCGCAGAGCCAGAGAGACGGTAAGCTGCTGGAAGTCATCGAGCGTAAACGCTGCCTGTGCAAAGAGATCAAGGCCCACAGGCGCCCTGACAGAAGCCTGTGCAAGCAGGACAGCATGCCCATCCTCCCTAGCTGGAGACGGACACCTGAGCCTCGTAAGACTGGCACGCCACCCTGCCAGAGGCCGCAGGCCGTCGTGTGGGACACAGCGATCTGAGGTGGGAAGACAAAGGCCTGCAAGTACAGTGCTGAAGAGTGATGAGATGAGTTGAAGATGGCTGAACAATTGATGAGAGAGAAGAGTTCGATGGGTTTAGTAACTGGAACGTACAATAACCGCAGATGAGCGAGAGAGTTTTGCTCTTATTGCGTGAGAAACTGATCACAGAACATCAATGGAGGTTATTGGAGACTTTGAACTCATTTGGTAAAAAAATAAAAAAAACAATAAAACAAAAAAAAGGCTATTAAAAGAGGTGAAGAAAGGACGTATTACAATCAGACTAAATGAATCTCTTACCCGGGTGATTTCTACTTGCTCTGTACTATGTCCTTCTCAATGTGTTCTAATTGCCAATGATTTTTTTGCCACAAAACGCCAGTATTGCCACAAAATGAAGACGCCATCGTAATAAGGGGTGGGATGTTTTCTCAAATTGGTGTTGCCAAATTTCCTCCTGACTACTTGACACATTAAAGGGATCATATATTTTCTCCAACACAAACTTGCATAGAAACTACTCTGCGGATGAGAAAAGGCGAGACTCCTTGATAAGTTATTGAAGTGTTTCTTGAAATCGTGAATGCTTATGAGATGTCTTGGTATCAATAGATTGTCATTGTGGATGCAAATAATCATCACTGAGGAGTAAAAGCTACCTACTGTATCTGTTTGCATATTTGTAATGTAAATCTATTTACTTTCTCAACGTTTCTGCAATTTTATAGCAATATGCTCCGGACGCTGGAGCAACATAATTAAAAACTTGTGTCAACTAGCCTAACATACATATCTAAGACTTGAATAAGTCATATTTACTGTGTCATTCTCTGCATGTCACAATAGACATACAGGATTGTAAAAGAATATGTGTAGAGATGATCATGTCAGACTTTTACATACAGCAGATCTTCACCATGATAACACGTGGTTGTATCAAAAGATGAATATATCGCCTGGGGGGTATATCGTTAGAAGAGGTGGTGCGAAAGATGGCACGTACTGTGTGCAGTCCAGCCAAATATAGATACAGATCAATGGTACAAAACTTCATCACCCATGCTTATCCACAGTTGCACATTTGTGATTGTTCCACCACACGGAAAAACAAGCACTGACACCCATCAACACAGACTGTACAATATGGTGCAACTGATAAGACTGTGAGTATTGATCACCTCAAACAGAATGCTGGAACAATCTGCACAAAACATGGTATACGCTTAGGAGAAATTAAACCCTAATGTACTGTAAATAGATATGTACAACTGTATTGAAAATGTAGCAATTATTTCCATTTTCATACTTGTAATCAATACATATTATGTAGCATATACTGTATAAACATAACTTTGTTCACTTGTTTTTTCTAAAAGAATTAAGTACTTTATCTGCTGCAGCCAGTCCATGCATTACTTATATAGTTTGACTAATGAACAGTAAGCCCTCTGAAGAAAGGCATGGTCCAACAGTTGTTTATTTAAATTTATGCAAGACTCCCTTTAAGCTGTGTTATTGTTTTATTTATACCCCTTTTTCTACATTCATTTTTATTTGTGTACAGATTTCAACAGCTTGTTGTCTTGACATTTTGAATACTTTGCTGCTATCTTGAACTACTGGTGTTCATTCAACCACACCGTGTTACCATAACAAACATTAATATCGTGGTTATTGTTACATTTTTTTTTTTTTTCTGAAAGCCACGTGAAATGAAGTTTGTACCTTGACGAGTGAGCCCTTCTGTAATAGTATTAAGGCACTTGAATGTCTCTTGGTTGTTGTCGTTTTATGATAGTTAGCACCAAGCTGTACAGTACAGTACACCCAGTGAAAAGAAGACCTATCTAAATGTTTGAGAGTCACTGCTTGGCCTTTTGTTTTAATTCCCACCTGCTCGTGTTTGAGGGTCCAGGTTTCAAACAAACACAGGTCAGGTCGAAGGAAATGGGCAAGTGCAATGCATGCAGAGATTCCTTACACTGGAAATGTCCCAATGATACTGACTATTGTGCCCAACTCCAAGTAAATCACCTTACTATGATTCCTTTTCACAGACTGATATGGAACCCATAGGTATCATTTCCAAAATAGTTTACAGAAACTGTTGGTTTTGTGTGTCTTCTAAAACAGTGGCCATTATATGAGTGCCATACTATATTGATATGGTAAGATACGGTGTACCTTGGAAATCACTGTAGTGCTATATTTGCATTGATATTGTCATTAAAAAATAAATTTTATATAATGAACTTTACACAACAAACAGGATCTGTGCATGTTTTCATGCCTTGTGTGGTTTCACAGTGGAGATGGTGGGGAGGTGGACATTATGTTCCCACTGCACTTGTGCAGCAAGTGTTGCAACACCCTGCGTGTCCATGTGAAGGCGCTACTTTCACTCTCCGCCGCTGCTGGTGTGGCTCCGTACATAACACCACAGTCACCGCTTCAATATAGCACACACACAAACCATTGTAATCCATCAGACCTTTATACCTTCACAGTTTGAATTTTAAATCATTTATTCACTAGGATTAGTTATTATTCTGGCTTTAAATTATGTTGAATGGTTATTTACAACTTGTGTTTACTGTAGCTCTAAATCTGCAACCAATGCTAAAAATAAAACTTTTTTTGTTTTTGTTTAAAATATAATATAAAAATCGGAACATGTAAAATATAATATAAATAAGATAGATCATCAAACACAACAATGGGGACTGCGATTTATCACTGGGAACCTCAGACACCTTTAGTCTTATATCTGGGGGATATTGTGTTGGTTTATCTTTGGGGGACGTGACGATAAGGGCCTGAGAGCCAATGAAAGGACGCCCATCAGCCAGCCCTTGATTTGCTGCAATGGTTGTCTTTCGTGCGTTAGGCCTACGAGGAGGGGAGATGCGGTGCAAACGATTGGCCAAGGCGGGAGGAGGAGGCGGGAGTAGCTCTTTCCGGGGATGGAGAGGGTGGGGGGGTTGAGAGAGGCGGAGGGAGTGCTTTACCGCAGTATCACTAGATTTTTGCACCACTCATCAAAACCCTGCGGCATACAGACAAGAGCTAGGGGGGAGGGCAGAGATTAGGGCTACGCTCGAGTGCAGGAACGCTATTTCTGAATATTACCACCCATCTTACTCTTACCACATTCTCTAAAGAAGTGTGTGTACTCTCATATCCATTCATTTGTGCGTCTGAGCGCTTCAGTATATTAGGTTTAATTATCTCTTTTAATCCCATAGCCGCGGTGCTACAGTAGCTCTCTCTCTCTCTCTCTCTCTCTCTCTCTCTCTCTCTCTCTCTCTCTCTCTCTCTCTCGCTCTCGCTCTCGCGCGCTCTCGCTCTCTCGTCTGTCTGGCCAATTGTTTCAACCCGGCGTTTATTGCATCAGGGCGCGTTTATTAGAGTTTAGGGGTCCAAACTTGTATGACAAAATGTCAAAAGATGGAGAAAAAAACGGGTGGAAGGAATCTATATGGAACTCGAGGACGAGGGAGTTTCTGGGCAGGACGGCTAGCAGCTGGGGTAAGTACTGTCCAGCTACAGCAATGCAGCAAACACGGCCCCTCCACGGCTCTGTAACAGGTCTCTGTCGCAGTCTTTTCAGCCTTTCCCCAAAGCTTCAGGAAAGGACTCCAGAAACGAAAGTGTGTCACTGTATTGTATTTCCAGTGTTCAGGTAATGAGTACAGCTGTCGCTGTCCACTATAGTCTGGTGCTGAAATCGGAATGCGGCATGAAGCCGGTGAAGAAAACAAAATCCTTCTGCCTAGTTTCTTTCTTTCTTTATTCATTTATGGCACTGCTTTCTCTGCGCAATGCACCCATCATAGGGGTGGAGGCACATGGTCTTATTTTACATTTGAATTAGCCAGATTACTGCAGCACTGCTGAGACAGGTTCCACTCTGTTGCAAAGTGCATATCACCAACTCGTCTCTTTGAAAGCAACGAGAGAGCTTTAGCTAGCTTCGACATGAATTCTGCGGCAGATGAGAGTTGTTTTTTTTGCCTGGGAGATGGGTTTCTTGAGTTAAGTATAAATAGGTTTGTAGGCCTGTAGCTTTATCTAGTGAGTAGTCAACATGATGTCATTCATTTTCAGGCTTTTGCCCCCTGCGATTTTAAGGGAGATCCAATCCCAGCCTCCATGTAACACAGGAGAATTGTCACATGCTGTCCTCCTTTCAGCTTGCAACTATATCAAAGATTCATGAAATGATAGGGCGCATATGGCTCTGTTCTAATGACATTGGAGCACTTTAATCTGGGTAAAGCCGGAGGCCAAAAGCTATTTGTATCACCTCCAACCCAGCCCCTCCCAGTGAGTGTACATCAGTGAGGGATTTATCTTAATTTATCCTAATCTAATGACTTCATTGGCTGATGGGGGAGGTATCAATTCAGAGGGTAGGAAAGTAGCCTAAACCACTTTCAAGAATTTAGATTATTTCTTGATCTTTACAATGGAGACATGATCTCAGTGGCACTGAAGTTTTGTGTTGATAATGTTTCATGAATGGACATTTTACTATTAGCGCAAAATTGGGAATCATTGAAAGTAGCTTCCTTTGCCGCAATCCTAGTGCAGTGTACGAGTTAATCCAGCTCAGTGCGTCCCATGTGCTTTAAGGTCTGGTGGCCTTTTTAAGCTGTGCTCTCTAAGGCTTGTTAATTAGGCTATTTCTGTAGTCAGCCACTACATACAGGTCTGCTAAACTTGGCATTTCACCGGAGCACTTTCTCATTCTCCGTATGATGCATACATTGTACGTAACCTACCCCGAGGTCCACTTGTTTGACTGCGTGGCAGTCCATCCATCCATCGTCTTTACCCACTTGTGTCAATATGCTCGCAGAAAAAAGTGAGGAAACACCCACGTCAGGTTGCCAGTCTCTTCAAAAAGCAAATTTGTTGTTCACATTTATAATTATGCAGTATACTGTACGTGCAGAGCCTTAGATCAAAGGCTTCTTTGAGGATGAAACACAGAACACTTGCTTGTGTGTTCTGCTTTGTGTAAAGAGCTGTAATGATATGGAAATAGCCTTTATAAAACAGAACAGTCCTGCAATTTTGATGGTACAGTGCCACCAGCCGACACCAGGCAAACATGTTCAAACAACTACCTCTATTTAAAATAGAACTAATTAAGTGTTCTGCGTCTCACACTTCCAAAAACAACAAAAGGCTCATTTTGCAATACAGGAGAAGAGCCTGAAAGGACCCGATGGGTAACAAAACCACGATGGTGGTCTCAGTATAAGATTGTAGACCATATACAAGTATATAATGACAATGAATAGGTGGTTTAACAATAAAAGGACTGCAGTGCATAGCTATTTATTCTTTCTCCAGAACACTTCATTTTCAGTTCAGAGATCCGTTTGATCACTAATTTACAAAGCAAATGAACGGCGTGTCTTCCTAATTCATTGTGAAAGAAAAGAGACACCTCCTGCTATTATTATTGAAGAAAGAACGGGATGCTGAACCCCCACCCCGGCCTTTTGTATATTGCTTTCAACTGCCGCCTGCAAACAAAACCAGGGTGAAAGAGAGATGCTTCACTGTCCGTCATCAGCATGGACTGAGTGGGCCGACCGTGAACCTAACACCCTCTCTGCCAGGGGGAAAGCCACCTGGCCCGCACGCTTGAGCCAATATGCACGTGTTCACATCCAGTCTCCCCTGGGTGGTGTCATATTTGCGGTTTGCACCACATCCCTTCTGGGTGACAGAGAAAAACACTTTAACATTTAGTTTTGTCACATCTTGTCTCTGATGCCTCTCTCGCTGTAGTGCTTGGTCCGGGGCCTGGAGGGCTGACTCTTTATATATTTAATGACTCAGCTTGGGTCTTTTCCACGCAACAGACATCTCGCTCAGCCATTCGATAAGTTCACCTCGGATTCCAATGACTCCAGCTGCAATTGGATGAGAAAAAACACACACGCAAGCTCTAAATCATCAAGATACCACTCTGTAATCCCCCCCCCCCCCTAGTGGAGCAGCTTCCCCTTGACATTTTGTTATGGATTCCTGTGTGGGGGAGGCAGCTGCAGCGCTCGCCGACAGAGTGAGTGAGCTCCATGCTGCGGCCACAACACGGGCCTCAGGTGTTGATGCTCAAAATGAGGGATGTGTCATAGACAAGGCTATTTATGTTGTATACAAGAATGTATGAGGTGGGAGAAAACAGCTGCTTCAAAAGTATTTGATCATTTAAGGAGGAAACATCACATCCAAGAGACGGTTCATCTAACCTCTGTGCATTAAACAAAATACCGCTGTGACAGAGTGGTACAATGTTACACGTGATTTAATTTTCCATTTAAATGTGCTGAAACAAGTCAGTTAATTGATCATGAGATCATTGAGCTCCTCGAATGTCATGCAAATGTATTATATGTTGGCTTCAGACTGTTAATTGGGCATAACAAGCAATCAGGAGACGTCACCTTGAGCACTATGAAATTGTGATGTCACCATTTTTTGGCAGCCATTAATCAAAAAGAAAAAAGGACAAATTCACTGAAAAATAAAAACATCCATCAGTTGCAGCACATGTAACAGTATCACTATGGTCTTCTTACACTGTTAATGAAATAGGTCCAGTCTATGATGGCGCGTAATCTCCTGACCCTGTGGCCCGGTCTCCAGGGGGTCCTGTCATCTGTCATCTGTCATCGTTCCTCCCCCTCTGTGGGCAGGGAAACGCTATGCGTCTCAGTGACCGGCCTTGGTTTAATCGGATGCAAGATTGTGAGGAAAGCAACCATGAACATACTGTTTTGACCAAATTGACTTCATTTTAGACCACGTTGTGCAGTTATATTTCAATCATGTGAAGGACGGTCGTTCATGTGTGAGGGAGAAAGAGAGAGGCAGATGGTTTCAGAGTTTAAAGAGGATTAACCGGCCTCCTGTGAACATTATTGGTCCGAAAGTGACCACACAGCAACACTGCAGCAACCTTTAATTAAAATGAACTGATTCCATTATCTACTCGGATTTAAGATTATTCCTGCTTAAAAATGTGCATTACGGTAATCATGAAATGGGCTGCACCCAAAGTTGCAGATGTAGCTAATGTAGCCTTCATGCATAAATCAAAAAGCTTTCATTATAATGCACCACCGCCAGCACAAACAAGTGTAGAGTGCGGCAGAAGTCTGGATACGAAGAGAACATTTGTGAGAATGTCAATGAATAATAAAACAGAGAATGCTCTATCTGTGCATAGCTCATGCACAGGCAACATTGTGTTAGTTTAGACAAGCTTCACTTTTCTACAAAATCCCTTTATTTGATCACATTTGATCATAAGGGAAAGGTGTGTTGCTTGCAGTGCTTCTTTGGTGTTTGTGTGTGGTAATTACAAAATGCTTGTTTGTATGATGCTTCGGGTAATTGTATTCTCAATAAATGATAGTTTCAGTGCATTGCCATTTTGTTCTTAGCCAATGTATATGCCAATGGAATTGAACTGAATTGATTTGATTTTGCAGATACCAATCTGTTCAGAAATGAGTGAGTGCGTCACAATTTAAAATGATATTAAGTGTAAAGAAACATTGACATGAACATGAAATCATACAATTACCGAAAAATATGAGGATAAGCAGCCATGACATCTTGAATTTAGCAGGCAAGCTATAGCCAAATAGACTTAGTTAGATATTCATTTAGAATAGGAACACAGGATTTGTGAGACACATTTATTTCTAATATCACCATGATATAATAATAATAATAATAATACATTTGATTTATATAGCGCTTTTCATGACACTCAAAGACACTTTACATTAAAATCATATCTGTACAGTGTTAATTTAAATAATACATATTTGCATGATGTATTCCATTTGTATGATTTAGCTTTTCTATTTACGCCAACTTATTTCCTCCTGAATAAGATAGAAGTTTCAATGTACAGAAGGAATAATTCATCTTTGATCATTTCTCACTGATATTGCTCACAGCTGATACAACCCTCTTCTCTCTCTGTCTGCAGGTCTTATTCTTCTCTTCTATGTAGTTTTCTACATCTTCCTTGCCGGCTTGTTTGCACTCACCATGTATGTCATGCTGCAGACTTTGGACGAAGACGAACCGACCTATCAAGACAGGCTCTCCACACCAGGTGCAGTAGCTAATAATACAAATTGTGCGGACACAGGTCACAGCCCGTGGCGCGGTGTCGTGAAACCCCTGCTGTCTCTCTCTTGTCATTCACAGGCATGGTGATTAGACCCAAACCAGATGAGTTCTATGAGATTATCTATAATGTCGATAAAACTGAGACCTGGGACATGTACGCTCCGGCCCTGGACACGTTCCTGACATGTAAGTCTGGCTCTCGGCCTCTCGTACAGTGATTCAGAAAGCTTACTGCTGTGGATTAGAATTAGAACAATCTAGAATCATTTTTTGACCTAATAAGAGATAGAGGTAGGAAATTGTCTTGCACCAAGGTTTCGGTTGAGCCATAAGCCCTTACAGACAAAATAAATATACCCCCCCCCCCCTGCAGCCTACAACAACTCCTTCCAGGCTGAGAACAATACCGAATGCACCCCAGACCAGTACTTCCTGCAGGCGGACAGCGGCGATGTGAAGAACAACCCGAAGCGCTCCTGTCAGTTCAACCGCACCATTCTGGAGGAATGCTCTGGAATCAATGATCGTCAATATGGATACCAGGAGGGCAAGCCATGCATCATCATCAAGCTGAATCGGGTATGAAAGGGATGGAAGCGGGATGGTGTTGCTAGGAGACATGGAGCGACTGAGACAATGAAACTGCTTGGGAATAAGGAAAAGAGTATCCCAGTAAAAATGAGAAAGTCAGAATGAAGATAACAGTCCTTGGTTATTGCATTTATCGTTAATTTCTGGCATATTTTATAGCGATTTTAAACATGATTTTCCATTCCTCTGTGTTTGAAATGAGTGAAATGGGAATCGTGCTGGAGACGTGTTGTCTCTATGTCTCGCCAGGTGATTGGGATGCTGCCAGGAATCAATGGACAGGCTCCGTTTGTCACCTGTGGTCCAAAGGTAATCCCCTTTTTGTCTTTCACAATGAAAAGTGTAACGTAACAATTTGGATTTCAACCCATTCATAGCTTTTGTGCCTCACTCTCATCTGCCACCTATCACTCGTCTCCATTTCCTGTGACGTCTGTGCTTGTATCGTTTCAACTATCATATCTGTGTTGCATGCCACGTTGTCACTTACACCACCTGCGTATGCTCCTCTTCTCTTTTCTTTTTTTCCCCCATTGCGTTTCATTAATTTGCTCACTCTCAGACATACAACGTTGGCCAAGATCAATGGGTAAGAACAGGATGGAACCTGTGTTTTTAGACTTTAGATTGCGTTAAAACATGCATAGTAGCAATGTAGATTTTAGATATATATGTATATTAAGACCGTGTTTTGCATTAAATAGACTGCTGAAGTAGATAGTGGGCATGTTGGGAAATTAGATTGAGAGGAAGGAGATTTGTGGGGCTCACATTTTCCTCGTGTACATATATATGTAGTGGCTGTAACTCATGAAGCTGTTTCATCCCCTTAGAGAGAAGACTCTGACAAAATTGGAGAGATGGTGTACTACCCTCCAAATGGCACTTTCAACCTTATGTACTACCCTTACTATGGCAAGAAAGCTCAGGTAAGATTTTGTCTGAAATCAAAATATTACTTAAATTAGCAGATATTGCTGCTAATAACCGAGCAGCTATTGCGTATCTCTAGAGAGTCTATTAAAGACTTACCAGACAAAATGCATCACTTCCTGTGTTGACGATGTCCCGGGGACCTGTTTTCGCAGGTGAACTACTCTCAGCCTTTAGTTGCCGTCAAGTTCCTTAACCTTACTGCCAATGAAGATGTCAACATCGAGTGCAGGATCAACGCCAACAACATTCCCGCTGGAAGTGAGAGAGACAAGTTTGCCGGAAGAGTGTCTTTCAAGCTGAGGATCAACACTATCTAGGTTGACCTTTTCCCTCTCCTGAAAACTACTTTCTTCATTCTCTGCAACATTGCACATACACAGAAACAAATCTCAGTATTCACACCCTTTGTAGGATTTGTTTACAACACCACCCCCCCCCCCCCCCACACACACACACACACTTTGGGGGAAACTGTTTGTCCAGTTGTGTGATGAAATGGGGCGAGAATAAAAGGGTGGTAATTCTGTCATTATTTCTGCCTGTGAGCTTTGGGACAAATTCTTTTCTGTAAATTAGTTTCAGGGTGACGTCTATTTATACTGCATGAAAAACTAGGGGATGTAAAGGATGTGAAAATGTGTTTTCAAAGTTTGCAAGGATCAGCAACATTAACACGTTATCGCTGCTCCCCTCCTGCTGCCTCCTTATAGAGTAGCCCTCTATAACTATACACAACTTACAATACAAAATGTGTATATCTACAGTATTTATACGGTATCACAACCTTATATCAGTATGTCTATTTTGTTGCACTCAAAAGAATAATCCGACAGACTCGCATATATCTTGATGGATGGATGCAGAGATGAAGGCATTTTGCATGTGTGTTTTGTCTTTCGTGTGCTATGAGGGCCAGGAGGCCCCTTACGTCCCACCTCTCTGCTAAGTGTGAAATAAGGTTATGTTAAACCACTGACCACCAGGAGGGGCCACACTGTCATCTACTGAACCTTACACACGGCAAGTGTGTACTTTTGAGAACAATACTGTAAGATAGGCATCTCCAAAAAAAAAAGGGAGTTACAGTCGAGGTAAAAAACCTATAAGATCGTGTATGTTTGTGCATATTTGAGCGTGTGTGTGTGTGTGCGTGTGCGTGCGTGTGTGCGTGGGTGTGTGTGCTCCATTCACAGGTCCCATTTCATACTGTAGGTCGGGAAGTTGCATGCAATGTGCAATATCCATTAAGTGGCATACATTATGAATGTCTGAGTCCATTTCTCGCAAGAGACAACACATTTAATGATAATTATTTCCAGATCATCTGATATTCATGCTGGTTGTTTCACCTGAGAGCAGCTTATGAAACAGATGTGGTTGTTCAGATTTGGGTTCTAATTTCATATCAACACCACTGATAAATTATGAAAGGAGACATTAGTCATGCTTCAGACATCTTACAACATCACCTTGGTTTGAGAGAAAAACTAAAACTACCAATCAGCTAGTTGCTAAACAGAACAGTAATGCTACGCAGGCTTTCAACGAACCACCTGAATATCAAATGAAAACAGCAAAACAGATCCTCCTGCTGCACGATGACATTACACTCCCCACTGTGTGTATCATTTCATTCCTAAAGCTGAAGCAAAAGCAAATTTCTTGTGTCTCAACTGTTAATTAATTGAAACACAAATATTTACAGTGTATATATATTTTTTCGTGCATTGCATCTATTTCATATGTATCAGAAATAGATGCCATTGTCAAATTTTGTATTGATTAACACTGGAAGTGTGCTTTGAATTAATTAATGTGCAGTTTTGAAGGATGTAGAAAGTAGAGCGCCCTCTTTCACTCGTACCCGTTATCACCCTCGACAATATTCATCCAGGATATCAAAAGGTAGAGTTTACATATTCTATTAATGGTTACTAGAGTCTTGAATATGTGAGTTGGTAGTTTTGTTTTATTCCTGTAGTCCTGTAGGAAATTAACAAAACTTAACAAAAATTTACTTCCTTGAATCATTTTTCATCTTCATCTTTGGTTTTCTTGTGGTATTCTTCACCGTTGTATGAATCAGTCTGACGGCAAAACCATCATGATGACTAGACAACCGACCGAAAACATAGATTGGGCCTGAGTTTAGTGCTGTTTACATTAACGTGCATTTATGGTCCAGTACAAGAAACACCTCTAAATGTTGGCTGGAGAAATCTGTGGAGTCTTTTTAAACCACCATTACTTTGGCACAGCTTGGAAAATTGTACCAATGCGACTGGTCCTGCCATGTCATCGCAGCAAATGTGGAACACAAGCATCTGTTCACTCACATTAAGGTCTGGCTCGACTCCACCACTCAATTTCTCTCAGAGCGATGTGTTTCTCTCGCAAATATCTCACAGTGGTCAAAAAAGGACCTCTTTATCTGATCCGGACTTGACAAGGAAAGACAATTGGATCTGATGTGATTATCTGATCTGCATATCTGCAGGGTTATTCACAATGAAGGACGTGCTCCAACAGTCATCAGAGGCTATTTTTTTGTGCTTTTTGTGACCATCCACTTTGCCAGCGTGCATTATCATGATGGAATATAAAAAGTGTTTTATTTATAAAAGAGTATTTTTATTGTTATTTTGTTGTAAAGTGGAGAGAATGTATAAAGTTGGATTGTACCATGTTGTGGGAGCTACCGGATATGTTTTCTGCATTCCATTCAACAAATGGCTAAATGTTAGCAGCCTGGTTGGAAATTGTTTTTCTTTTTCTTTTATGTAGAAACGTTTTGTCATGGTTTGAGTCATGTCTCCTTTTTGAAAGTGAGCTCACTAAAGCTTGCAATGAAAGTTCTCTGAAGTCAATGTTTCAGCATTAAGACACCGTCATTAAAAGTAAATTGATAGTGAATACATCAGAAAGAGCTTTCAGAGAACTTTCAAGCGCAAAACTTTGATGAGCTCTTTAGAATAAAGCTATAGGTCCAATGCAAATGTCAGAGAGAGTTAACGTTTCATGTTTCAAATAAGGCAGAACTTCAACAAACCTCATTTCCCCCACCTAACCCCTCGTCTTATATCGTTGTATTGCCTGAGACTGCGGTGTAAGGATATAGTTCAAAAAATAAATCCATTACATTTTGTTGAGATACTGTCGCCCCAAAAGGATGATGATTATATTCTGCATCTTTCTTTTTTTTTTGCTCTTACTGTATGTATATTTTTGCTCATGTCTACTGCAAACCAAGATAGAGAAATAAATAAATAAATATCATGGGAAATCAGGCTCACACTTATTTTTCTGCCTCTCAGTCATCTTTGGTGTCATCATAGGATGAGAGAAGGGATTTATCTTTCCTGGACAAATCCTTGATGAATTGAAGTAAATGGAGGCCAGGTCTAAGAACAGCAAAACTGCATAAAAAAATCCGTTTCCCAAGCTTTTTGCCCAAATCTTTCTATTTAAAACAGTTCCTCCTCTCCTGTCTCACGCACAGACTCACATAGCGCATGCGCAAGTATGAGATGTGACGGAGGTGTTTTAATTCGTACAATTTTGGCGAAAATGAATGTTCGGGAAGTAAAGTCAGAGAGCATACGACTGGATAAACGATCAACTTTGAATATACTGCACGTGTAAGAGTTTGTAAATTTATATATATATATATAATATTATATATATAATATTTTAATATCGTTTTGCTGTTGTTAAACCAGGCCTCCATAACCTCCAATCCATCTGGGATAAAGCTAGCCCTATTTTTAGGCCTCTGCTCGAATAATTTTGAGCAGTTATGAATGTCATATCTGTCCATCATAAAAATATATGAATCATAATTTGTGTCTGTGTGACTGTAGAATGGGCTGTCCTTGCTCGATTTACACAAGAAACACATTTTTCGATGTGGGCTAGTCCAACGGGAGCTATGCGGGGGTGTTTGGCAATCTCCTTGTCTGTTTACTGACTAAAAATCGGAAAATGCTGGACGAACCCCCCGCCCTACATGGATTGGTCCACCTCACAGAATCTCCTGCCATCTTTTCATTCATTCGGCCAGCGGAGTGATCTCAGTCACAGCCATGCAGGACAGCATTGAGGAAGTGCAGAAAGATCGGCATGTCGTGAATCCGTTTTTCGTCCATAAAATCATCAAAACGTAAGTTTTTTTACCCAATTTTTTTGTCGTGACCTGTGGCTGTTGTTGGCATATATATCCATAACTTTTGAACGGTTTGAAAGAGAGTAATTTCTAAAACTCTACGCGAAGCGGCGTCGAACCACGGCCCTCTGGATGTGCTCCTCCGCCAAAATCGCTCCGTGCTTTCTCATCAGACCAAAACAAAGAGTATAGTACTGCAGGTTTTTGCCCAGAAAAATGTGGTTTTGTGGTAAAACTTGTAATATTCTTCTAGATATGATCTTAGGTCATGTATAATTGTGTTTTGCAGTGTCTAAAATGGCTCCCATGGTTGTTTCGCCCAGAATCTCTGTTACACAGGTATTTATTTATTTATTTTTATTCGTTTCGCAAAAGTGAATTATACACAGAGTACACATGTGTACTCTGTCTAGGGTCCCCTTTAAAGGGTGGACCCTTTAAAGGGGACCCTAGACATCAAAAGGTTTTAATGTCACTCCGTATTCGTGTTCTCCATTCAAGTGAGAAACAACTAAATTCAACACTCGGTGAGTAATCAATATACAGATGATGATTTTGTTGGTGTATTCTTGCCATTACATAATTTAATTTTAAAACATTAAAAAAATGAACTAACATTATCAACTGTTTGTGTCTGTCTTTTTATGTATCTGTCTGTATGGACCCCGAGTCTGAAATAAAGTCTATCTATCTATCTGACTGCATGTGAAGAAGTAACAATGAAAGGTGTCCATGTATTGTGTAGCAGAGATATCTATTGAAATTAGTCTTGTAATGCCACTCGGAGAGGTGATAGTGAGTCACCAGCTTCCAGTCTGGGCTTGTCAATCACCTTGAAGGTAGAGGGTCCATGTGCGCTTTGATAGTTTGTTATGTTAAACTACCAAAGCGCACATGGGTCATGCAACCCCCATTTAGTGGCATGTAAACACAATATTGGCCACACCTGATGGTTTTTAGAATTTTTAATCTTTCTTGCCCTTAATAGTTCGTAGTTGTTTGTTGTTTTTGTTTCTACCGAATGTAATTGATTGTATGGACCCAATAGTAGAGGTGAAATGCTTCCCCCTATTTGTTTGGAGCATGTGGCCAGATCTTACACATTGTACCTTTTTAAAGTGGAATGGCCATAATGTCAATGTTGGACCTTTTTTTTCTCCATCGCTTCATCGTAGTCAAATAGAGTTCCGCTGTTTAGGGACAGAAAAAGAAGCCAGCCAGTGTCAAAAGAAGCGTGTTATCACATTCATCATAATCCTCACAGTCTACAGCGCCAGTGTGCACCGTATACGATGCACACATACTGCAAAAAGGAGTTGAGGTAATGTTCATATCTGTGAACTAGTGACAGTCTCTGCACTTTATTTTCACAAGAGTATCAAGAGGAAGTGAATACGCAGTGGAAATACCAGCAACATGCATCCTCCTGCACAGTGCAGGTTAAAGGTTTCTGGATTCTATAACAAATGGTTGTTCACAATCATGAATAATGATCGACCAGAGCTCAGAAATGTGTGAATTCTGTTTTAGTTGGTATTACTTTTTCCTTTGGGGAATGCTTTATATTAGTCTGCCGCCAACGGCTTGACAAGATTACAGGCGAAGTGTACTTCCGCTCTGTGACCTATAACCAGCTCCTGCCTCCTGTTCACACCGAGGCTTCGGGCTCCATCCTTATCTCTCCTTCCTTCACTGTCTCCTCCTCAGAAAGAGAGAGCACAGTCCAGGAAAAGGGAGAGACTCATGGATTACGTGGCATTAGAGGTATTTGTGGCTTTAAAATAGTTTGATCAAGAGTAGCGCCGATGATTGATGCTTACACACATGCTGTTCTCTCTGTTACACACACATTCTATATATACAAATCCTGAATAATCGGACACATATTCTTCGGATCAGGACTTTTTCTAATATTTAAGCCATGACATCTCATGTTTTCTTACACACAAAGAGATAAAATGAGGGGAACAGCATTTGTATTGGGGTTTAAAAAGCACATTTCCACAAAATGTATCACACAGAGCAGGTTTTATCCACCATGATGATAAGTGAAGATTATTCTGTAGCAGAGAGAACCTCTGCTGGGTGGTGAATAGCATTACACATACTCAGTCAAAAAATAGGCATCTGGATTCTTTCTTTTTTTTTTGTTATTTAATAATTATTAACATGACAGAAAAATGTATTCTCCACACTCGCACCACAGATGCTATGAAGTGCCATTTAGTCCTTTGTTCAGCACATGTTGATTGTTTGTGTAATACCTCTTTATTTGGGATAGATTGGTCCCAGATTTAAAGGCTACAAGGCATCTAGACCAAGCCAGTTTTGGAGGTAGTATACTGAATCACCAAGCATTAGCTACAATTAAAACAGCACATTTTCAATAGAATTTAAAATGTAAACTATACTGAACTGTACAATCTGATGCAATCCATGACAAGATCACCTCCCCTGTGACACGTGCTGAGAACAGTATAAGCTCAACAAATGCTGCATTTATCGCAGTGGTGTGGCAAAGGCTTGTGGTGCCCATGTTATTATGTGCACCTGCTTAAATAATTCACATTCTGTGTTTAGCCAGCCTGAATGCATCAGCTGTCTTCAAAATGCCTCTTCAGTGAGAAGCCGAGTCATGAGCTCATAAAATGTGATAAAGAATGTCCACAGGCCGAAAGCAAACTGACTTTCAGTTGATTGTTGATGCAGCACTTTGGTTGGGGGGGGGGGGGGGGGGGGGGGGGGATATGGCACGTGTGAATGTTAGCATAGAAAAAAGTTTATTCATGTTTCCTTGAGAAAAGTTAACGCCATGTTGTTTTAGCTAGACGTTTATGTGTGATGCCCAGGAAACCATGAGGGCAGTGCAAATATGGTCAAGTCTGATTTGCCCCTTTTCTATGGCAAGTCCAGCATGTTATTTTCCTCAAGGGCTTTCTGCGTCCTGTCATAAACCTCCCCGATGGCCTGAACCACTCTGTTCAGCACCGTGTTCAGCTCCCCCTGGTTCTGCACACACAGCAGCCTGAAGAAGAAAGCTCGCTCTGGCATGGCAATGAAGCCCAGCTCGGCGGCCCTGCGGACGAGCCAGGTGTGGTGGTTGGCGAGGGTGCTCTGGTAGGCCTCCCTGCACAGCTCCGAGGGGCTCCTCAGCCGGCCGGCCGCCGGCGTCTCAGCCAGCTTCTCCAGGAAGAGCTTTAGCCAAAGCAGAGCGCGATGCAGACGCAGAAGAGTCCTGCATCCAGACTCCGTCTGGTGGTGGAAGTCCACCAGTCCTTGGTTCAGCTCCACCCAGATCATGGAGCGCACAGAGTGATAAGCTCCGGCGTGCTGTGAGGCCTCCTTATCGTTCTTTGTCCCAGCCTCTCCGCTCACACTGTTTATTGAGTGTATATCTGGGCCCAGCTCTGCTTCAGGGTTCCCTTCTGACAACAGGGCCAGTTGACGGATTATGGAAGTCTTGCTTTCAATCTCTTTAGATATCAGTCCCACCATGGGGCCCAGCGCCCCCATAAACCTGGAGGAGTAAACCCAGAACAAGATGAATCATCTTACAGAGTCCAGCATGCCATAAACCGTAAATTGCTTCTTTCCTTCCATAAATGAATCTACCGCTCCTGCTTCATCTGATGAGTTTACCTCACAAGCTCGTCCCAGCTGGACAGATATGGCTGCATTAGCACGTCCGAGGTGTAGGCCGGTGCAGCCAGCAGGTGGGAGTGCAGGAGGGACACCTGGAAGGTCTGACCGGGGCACCCCTCGATGACCTGGGGGCCCTCAGCCCCATCGGCCTCACTGCTGTTGTACAGCTGGTTAAACTGACAGTAGGGGGGAAGGGCGGTATGTGAGTGTGGGGCCGATTGACGGGGGACAAAGAAAGGGAGAAAGCGGAAGTGATTCACTGCATCCAAATTAGCCATCTGCTTTACAAAATCAGCCTCATGGAGGAAATGTAGCGAGTGAGGAAATGCTTTATAATCTGTGTGTAGTCTTACCGTGTTCACCTGATTATATCCTTTCAAACAAGAATCCCAGTGGTAATCCAAACCTCCCTCTGCAGTGAGACATTATGAAGAGAAGCGGTGAGTGTTTGATTACCGAGACGTTTTTTTGTCTGATAATACTGCGACTCTGTTTCCAACACATTGTACGTTGCATGTGCATTCAACACATCAAAATTAAATATTTATTAGTTTGCATTTCCATATTAATTATGAAGAATTAAACCTGCAATAACTGATTTTTAGTTGTGAACACAATGTTGACGAATCCTGTTACTGTAATATAGATAAGTTATTTAGGCAACCAGCAGTTACAGAGCAACATTACTAAATCATTTGGAGTCATGTTTCTGGTCACCTGATGAATGTAAGTCTAACATTTACTCTGTTTTTAGCTCTGTTTTATGTCTCAGAAAATATCTGGCTCTTTAGCTGCTAAATGCTCCAATATGTTCACCAATAGTGTACCCTTGTCTGTGTGGTGTACAGAGGGTTTTTAGAGCTTTTTCACTTACAACCATTGCGTGCCACGGCTAAAAAACAACCTGTTTATAGAAGCTAAACAATGAGCTGAAACTCGCTATAAAGCTCCTTAAAGCTGAGATGAGCTGCAGATTCAGATACTAAGTATTTTTAGGTTCATTACAATGAGTGAGCCCTTTTTTGTAGGCTCATTAATTAATTATGTTGTCAAATATTATAGCTACTTTAAATAAGTAAGTATATAGTCTTATTAAAAAATTCTTGATTAATTCCACTTGAAGAAAAAAAAAAGGGAAATGCATTTTAATATAAATATGTAAGTAGATACCCCTCTAGTGGATTTTGAATTGTTTACATGTCTTATGACCGTGATGCTAACTTCAGTGGTTGGCCCACAGATAAAACTCTATGGGCCTGTGATTTGACGGCTTACCTGCCCGACTATCTAGCCGTCTAGTTAACCGCGTACCTGTGCACACTCATGGCTCTTCACCGGATCATTTTTTAAATAGCTTACTCTTTCTGGTTTCTCTACTGTTACCTACCCAAGTGTTTAAGATCATACAGCACATAGACGGAGAGAAAAACAAGGCAGAAAATAACATTCTTTTAACAGCAGGCCGTGATGTTGAGTTTTAATCCCTTTGAGCTCATTCCAGCCTGTGACAAAGATTTAAATTGTCTCAAAACACTGACTTCCTCAGCACACACCATGTGACCAAGACAAGCTGCTGGTATCAATTTTGGACCCCGTAAAAATCTCTAATGACATGCCTCCATTGACCCATGCACTAACCATTAGTATACTGTGGCAATACTATATAGCAGTGGTTCTCAAACTTCTTCTGTCGCGCCCCACTTAGGAGGAAGAAAAATGTTCATGCCCCACCGCCCCAACAAAATTGTAACAAAATGGTCCATGTTGAACTTTTATTGAAACAACATTTTGCGACTCCTCCGTCTGTGCTTTTTCAAATAATAGAATAAAGAAAATTGCAATCACTTTGAAGTAAACCAGATTGCTCCATCAGACAAAAACAAATAAAATGTGCAATCACTTTGTTAGAACAATGCAAATAAAGTTATAGCCGTGCAAAAAAGAACTACAATTTGGCAAAACATAGCTTATTGTAATTGGCTGCAATTAACCTGTTTTGCACTAAACATCTTTTCAAGATAACAATAAAGTGCAACCTGTGAAAAACAAAACAAGTTTCATACTATCTGCAGCTAGTTTTCAGACATAAAACACAGACTGGTCTCTCCTCATCTTCTATCGCGTTCACTGTGAAACCCAGAGCAAGAGAGGCGTCATCATATGTTCTTCTTGGCTGCTTGCTGTTCATCTCGGATGCATCGCTTGCGGTTGCTTTTCTGTTCCCGCCTGCCAAATGTCTCTTCATTACTACGGCATTACTAAGCCACACACGTGAGTCGCCAAGGATCATGGCCTTCGCGCAAGCGTAACCTGTTAACGGCGTAACGTAAACATTTACACGAAAGTACAGGCATTTCACCATGTATCAATTACTTAAAAAAAATAATTCCGAAAATAACTGACATGAAAAGCCCCTTCACACTGATATACTAGAGGTCTATATATTGGTATATTGAATTCAGCTTACTGAGGTCAAACTACTCCACACTTTGATTTGTTTAGAAGTATCACCTGTCAGGAGGCCTCTGCAGGTCTCCAGACCACACAGGCAAGGAACAGGTGTATCCAACCACCTTACAGCCAAAAGCCATCAAATCTGCCAGTGCTCCTCTACATGACTCATAAACATAAAAGCCCTTAAACTGCTTACCAGATTTTTGTTCCCATGTGAAAAACTATTTACGTTTTATTTATATATAAATATATGTAGACTTTTGGATTGAAAAGGAACCATTACATTTATTTATTTTCTTATATTAAACAATACTTATTTTTGTCTTATGTGCTGTACTTTATTATTGTCATTCTATACTTTTTAATATGAATATATAAATATATATTTGTCAAATAGTCCAACGATTCCCACAATAAAATACCAAGAGTTTGGAGCTGTTTTGCGTTATAAACCTTTAGATGTCATCATGTCCCAAGAATCGTCATCATGTTTAAAAAGTCTTTATTTAGGCACTACTTTATCTGATGTGACTTAAATAGCTCGTGTAAAAAAAAAAAGTCACTGTATCATTCCACAGTCCAAAAACATGTCAAATCACACGTAGAAATACTTCTGTTATGTTGTTAAATTTCTGAGCATGAAGAGTGAGCACTAAGTGGTGTGACCATCATGCTTGATTCTGCAGCCACCGCACCATGTGACACATTCCTGACGAGGAGCGCATGCATTTCAAACAAGGGAGGGATTGTATGGATTATCAGCACACGATAGAAACCACACACACACACACACACACACACACACACACACACACACACACAGAAATACTCACGGATCCACAGGGAGCCGAAGAACAGCAGCAGGACTACGATAGCAGCAGCGGCCTTGCTCTTAACACCCATACTGAAGTCCAGTTTGGGGTCTGCCGGTCCCTCTCGCTTCTTTCTCTTTGTCCCTATATTTTAACTCCTCCGTGTCTCACAAGGGTCCTTGTCCCCTTGCACTGGCTGTCACCACAATTACTTCTTGCTGGACCGACCCCTGACTCCGACCCCCCGCTTCCCCCTTCCTCGCAAATCTTTCATACTCCTCCCCAAAACCTGAAATAAAAAGTTCTCTCACCCATTGTATCTCACAGAGGTAACGTTTAGCTCTATTTCACGGCATCTGTTCTCCCCCGCCGCACTGTTACAACTCAGCCTGCTGCCGCTCTTTATTTTTTAGGTTTTCCTTTGGCTTTCTTTTGATTCACGTCTTTCTTCTTTCCTGCCTTTGTTTCTGACTGATTTTCAAGCTGCCTGTCTCTTGGGGTGTTGCTCAATCTGAGAGTCCAAAGATCAGCCACTGGCTGATAATGCAGAGCCAACTCAGCTTGTCCGCGACCGCCAGTAACCCCCTTCCTCCAGATTCATCTTCTATAAGCGCTATATTCCTGGTCAGTTCGAGTAAACACTTGCTCCGTCTCCTCTCCTCCCTCCTCCCTCTCCCTCTCTTTCTGTCTCTCTCGCTCTACAACTTATTCACACACACCATTAGCAGCACAAACACAGCTACCACACACAACAGTGCTGACACACATTTCAGTTGGTTTAAATGGGAGTATAACATGAAACGTATCTCAGGACACTCAATGTATACAAATGTATGTTTCCCCACTCTAATATCTTTATTGAAACCTGTAATGATTTAAAAAGCAGATTGTGTTGTCCCACAATCTGCAATTGGCTGACAAGAGCGATGTGTGATACCAGATCCACGTTTGTCAATGAATAACAAAGTCTGACCAATCTTATTCTAGCTGAGACGGCCAAATGAACAAAGATGTCCATTCACGCTAATCTAATTCTAGATATGACAAAGACACCTGCTGTTCTACAAAACATAGTGGGAAACTATTTTATAAAGAAGAATATCTAATTTCCTTTCCCTTGTCACATCCTTTACAAAAGTTGATTCATATTCTACATCCTTCTGAATTTCTAATTGCTTATTATTCAGAGATGAAATCCGATTGTTGGAGTCCAAAGTCCGAGACATGTCAGTAAAACTGGATTGAAGACGTAGTGCATGAAGGGTGTTCCCATGATTATCACCTCTGATAGTGATAATCATGGGAACACCCATCGCTATCACTGGGTTTGCCGTCTCTGCTGCGGGGGAAGTTGAACAATGATTAAACTCCACACTCAAGCCAAAACCACATGTGTGCTCCTGAAGAGGGACTTAACAATGGTATTTTGCAGTGGAGGAGCGGGAAAATGGCATTAATTACTTGGCTGGGAGGGGCTGGTCATGGGGCTTTTACTATGTGCAACCAATGAACGAGCCCATTTTAAATAGGCAACAACTGACAAGGGAATACTGTGAATCCATGTGAAAACATGTGATAATCTCACTATGATAATTTTAAAATAGATATAGTCCTTCAAAAATGTATGTTTGGTTAAAAAAAGAAGAAGCAGAAAGCTGTCTGCTTGACATGGCGCACAGGTGCAAAGTACTTAGTAGACTAAGCACATGGAACATGTGACTCCACGCTGTTCGACTTCATTTATGTACGGGGGTTCAGTAGAGCAGCAAAGAGGTGTTTTGTCACTGTCAGATAAAATCACACTGGATTCTCCATCAGCTTCTGTACAAAAGTTAGAGAAACGCATTAAGAGAGTCAAAACATTTGATCACATGATCTTCTTTTTTTTCCTAGGCTTCATCATTTTTTGTTTAAATTTAAGTACACGATTGTTACTGATTGTTGTGGATGTGACCTTGTGGGCTGAGGTACACCCGTGAACCTCCATTGGCAACAAGCTCTTGACATTTTATGTAAATCCCTAAACAGAGGATTACATCGTGAGAGTGAACGATTCATTTTAAGACGTTTACCGAGAGGAGTAAATAGAGGAGTAAAATTACAGCTCTTGGTCCAACCGCATTTACGTACAATGTTTGTGAACCACATGCTTCATTGGATGTAACTATATTTATAGCACTTGTTATCCAAAAAAAACCAGCATATCTGTCTGACATTTAGCACAGGGAGGCCTCCTTATCAGTTGTTTTAAAAGAACTGCCAAATATCATTGGTTGGAGTTGAGAGAAATTCTTGGCTTCAGCTGTGCAGAGTAAGAAGAGTAAACACTGGACTTCACCCAGACTGGGTGTAGTGGGAAAATGTGACCGAAACCGTATGCTGACAGGCTTCTTTATCTTATAATTCTCCCTTGTTTGGCTGAATCTAAAATGCCTGTTTTTTTGCTCTGCTCTGTGAGTGGACAGATCCAGCCATTCATCCGTCTCTGAGCTCTCAACCGAACTGAACTGAGTGTGAGACATATAATCTGCCTTCTGGAGGCTCCAGTTACCTTAAAGAAGCTCATCTCTGTTTCCCCAACTGTATATTTAGAAGTACATCACATACTGTGCAACTCACATGGCACATTCCAAAAATCAAGTCTGTTGCCCTTGTCCCTGCAGAGTGGCACTACTTCTATTACTCACAGTACTAATTATAAGAGCAAATTTAGTCTCTGGATTTGAAATGATTGAAACGTCACGGTTGTCTGGCTGGTTTGTTCTTTTTGGAGTTACTTTTGTAGCCAGATCCACTCCTGTTGCAAAAGAAGTTCTCCGACAAATCTTAAAGCCGTTCCAAGTCTCCAAGGAGTTTTATGAGCCTTGTCCGCCTCACTCCGTCGCTCCTGGAGTCCTGCTGTTGAAGGGCTCTGCGGTATGTACTCCAGACACACAGCACCTCGCTGCACCCAAGGGTGTACGTATCTCCATGTTGTTTTTGTTGTTTTCTTTGCTCCATCTGAAACACAGATCCACGTATTCTATTAAGACATTACACATAAATGCAGGACAAATATGCAAAGTCAGCATTACTATGAAAACATGTCAATCTATGACATGTATCAAACTAGAATTATTAAAATCAAAAACAATTTATAGGACTAATACAGGGGTATTGGATATTCATCATATTTGAGTTAAACAGCATAAAATCGAACTGTCGCCCACATTTTGTCATGAAAGTACTTTAAATAACTGGCATCGCCTCAGATAGTTGTTGTCTAATGATCGTGATGATGATTATTGTGGGTGGTGACCGCAGTGTGACTTGAAGTCCTGGTTTAGTGATTCCCAGCTGCTATGAAATCTGAGCCATGGATAGCAACAGCCGGGGTGGGCGACAGTCGGGGCGTTCGGTCGAGGGATTTAGGGCTCTTCCTCTCAGTCTTCACTCTCTCTCTCGCTCTCTCTCAAACTTAATATGTAGATTGAGTGCAGTGCCGTGCAGTGGAGTGGTCTTGGGACGTGATGGCAGCACGCAGGTTGTGGATATTTTTTGGAGTCGTAGCTGTTCTCGGGACTTTAATGGTTCAGGGTAAGTGGCGTCGTGTCAAACCTTTGGCACATCCTCATCGACTGGCTGGCTTCCTTTTTAGAGCAAAAGGCCTGATGATCGGCAGAAGATCAGCGTTCAGAGAGACAACAGGCTCTAAAACTCTTACTACATTGTTTGGGATACCAGAGAAAACTTACTTTAGACCCTTCGGGAAAACTTGTTAAAACTTCAACACACATACTCTTGTAAATCATTGAATTTGTGTCGATTATACACAGTTTTGACTATTTTGTAATTTTCCTTCTGTTGATCTGAAAGCATACATACAGTTAATCTTTAATATTTTACATACTGCTATATGGGAGACATAAACTGGCTTTTTGTTGACATCCGTGCACGACACCATGCACTTAATTTGTCGACTTGCATGACTTTGTAACACATGTAGCATACAAGGCAAACCCGATATAAAACATGTTTGGGTTTTTATCTCTTCTCGCATACAGTAAGTGCGCTGTCCACAGGGATCCTCTGTTCCATAACCTGTCCCATGATTAAGTATTGCTTTGAGTAAAGTCAATGCAGTTAATAGGCAGAGCGTCATCTGTGCTTTGTCCTGAGAGCAGCAGTACCGGAGTGTGTAAAGCTGTTCTGATGACATTCTGCAACAGGAAGGTACCAGACGCTGTAGTGGAAGCAGAAGTGAGAGCCTCGGTGTGATGGAAGTTTGAAAAGATACGATTCTACAAATCCATTTGGCCACTCAGGAGGGAAGAGGTGTGACGAGTTGCTCTCGACAGCTGTAGACAAATCTCCTGTCCATCTTCTTGGCAGAGGTCACCGGAGTAGTTTAAACATTCCTCAGTGACGAGGTGCCGGCATGCACGAGACAGACCCTGAAATGTAGACTTCTGGAAAGCATTCATTAGGATGCTGGAAATAGGAGTGAGGACGTCCAGGAGGAACAATGCAGACGCTCTCCTAGACAAGCTTTCTACGCTCTTACTGATAAACACATTGTTGTTGTGATTCACTTATCAAATTGACAATATCACTGTCAAATGCAAAACTTTATTTGAGGCCATTTGATCTCTATACACTTAGAGCAACAGCTGTACTTACAATCTTGATATTAATTAACTCAATCAAGGTGCAAAGTTAGTTCTGATATGAGGAATGAACTCTTCTCCTTGTGTCCTCATCGAGTGATGATCACACAGCGATGTGTAGTGGACTGGAAAGCATCTGACTGCTAACAGGCCTTGCTGCAAGATGGACAAACTCTTAACGCATAAATAGGAGTGTGCATTGGACAACACACTCAACTAGGGTGAGCTCGGTTTGCCTTTACCCTAGTCAAACAGTGAAGTTGTAATGTTTACCTAGTGGCCATGTTGTCCTGACCTACTGTGTGGCCTGCACTCTGGTCACCTTAAAGGGTCTGCTCAGGTGAACCACATATATTTTCTCACTCACAGCTAGTGCTATTTCGCAATTATATCTGCCAAAGTTACGAGATATCCGATCCATTTGACCATTTTGATCAGCACTGCATTCCCTCAGTGGTCACCTGCAGGCTATGTTGCTGTTGGGATTTAATAGAGCGTGTTTGGGTTATCAGCATTTAAGAAACTGAATTCTTGACATCAATAGAATTATTAATGTAAGTAACAATTATTAATGATTATTAATAACAACGGGGCACGACCCTGCGAACAGGGACCAATAACCAAACGATAAAACTAAGTCTCATAATTAGTGGTCACTCATAATGTCAATAGTCTGCGTATGACTACACATTCAGTGACAGTGAAGGGTTAAGTTCGTACACAAGGCTACTCCATACAGTTTCATTACACACATATGCACAAGTAATCACCGACGACTGCTCTTTAAAATATTACAGAGTTTATTAAATCAGAATAATAAATGATCAGATCAATTAATATTACAACCGCCAAATGCTATCATACAATTTGATATGCCTAATACCTAAACAAATGAATAAAATGGGGGAGAGTGTATGTATCTAGGTGAGGATGTATGTAGGTGTGTGTGTGTGTGTGTGTGTGTGTGTGTGTGTGTGTGTGTGTGTGTGTGTGTGTGTGTGTGTGTGTGTGTGTGTGTGTGTGTGTGTGTGTGTGTGTGTGTGTGTGTGTGTGAGTCTGTGTGTGAAGAGGGAGGGGCAATCTAAGAACTACAGCCAAGGACTACAAACCAAGATGGCGGACAAAATGGCTGAGAGGTGGCTATATGTAATCACCTGTGAGGCAATCGACTGCAAGGGGTTTCCCCAGGGGCATTAACTATGTGTGTGTGTTACGGGAGAGGAAGAAAGAAAAAGAAGGGAGAAAGCGACATGAATCAACTCTGTTGCGATGTTGTAAGGAGGATGAGTACGCTGGTCTTCTTATGCATAAGTATACCGCTGTCGTCTTGAACTGCCGGCAGCTTATGCACTGATAAGCCACGACTCTCAGCTCACTCACAGAGTCGAGTTAATGAAGAGAGAAATACCACACGAAGTGAAATAAAATAAATGAAAATAATCCCCAAACAAAACAGACCTTTATCACTGCGGTGAGATGAGCGTATTGTTTTCTTATCACATCTCTCAAGTGATAATACACAAACTCTACATCCACTCGCAGCGACGGATCTAATGCAGACAGTTACAGCAGTTAAGTACACAATACAGCGGAGCTCCGGGGTCCACGCTGATTACGCAACACCTTGATATCACGCAACAGGAACTTAACAGAACAAAATACGGGAATATCAACACATAAATGAATAACCTAGATTAAACTGAGGCTAAACTAAGCTATGCCCAGATACCATGAACCTTACTTGTAGAAGCTTCGGAAAAAAAAGGTCAGTCTCCGTGGAGGAATTGTTCAGTCCTCGAGGGGGGGGGGGGGGGGCTGCTTTTCAGCGCGGCGTTTGAACCGGCGCGGATTCGGTCCGTCGTGGCTCGCTCTGGAGCAAACGCAGGTCCGATCTGTTCTCGCTGCAGAGAGGACAGTTTTAACTTCGGTTGAGGCGACGTGGTCCGTGCGTCCTCCCGGGAATCGTCGGTCAGGAGAGGATTAGACGTCTTCCTGCCGGAATGTGTACACAAAAACAAAAAGCGGAGAACGGATCGCGGAAGTGATTCGTTCTGGCGGGATAAGGGGCCTTACTCAGAATAGAACACGGTTGTTTCGACCAGCGAAATGACATGTGACCTGACAGGGTTTGATGAGGGTTGAGGCCGCGGCTTCCTCGTGAGCCTGCGTCGCCAGCGTGATGCTGGAGCGAGGAGGCTGGAGCGAGGAGGCTGATGGGTCTTCATGTGGCCAGGGCGGACCCGGTGCGAAGAGGCAGAATCTCGCTGTGTTAGTGCTTATAAACCTGGTCTCACAAACAGTGGGGGGGCCTTTCTCGGCCAATGGAGGGTCAGCCTCAGGAAATGTCCGGAGCCGGGAGGTGTGGTCATTTGGGGTGGACATTCGCTCTGACTCCAGGTCAGAGATTTGTGAGGAAGGAAAGCATGGGAGGAGCTCAGCCAGCCAGGAGGTGGCGCCAGACCCCAACATTGCTTTCCCATCATCCCATTGTTTTTTAATGGGCTTTTGGTCAGGTGCCTGAAATATGGTTTGTGGTTAATAGAAGCTCAAGAGAGTTTAACGCTTTGTTCTACGATATGAAATCTGACGGAAGATACCCCGTGTTGTGAATTTTGAAGCTTTTAAGTGTTTTAAAAAAGGCGGTTGCAACCAAGTTGCTAAATAAGCCTACAACACATCATCACACCAACTCGTCCACTTTCACTGGCTCGTTGTCTATACTCGCGCTCATGCAACTGTGGTGAAGTTTGTTTACAGCCTAATTTGAACTTTTTGCTTCTGCCGATTGCATTCACGCTTCAGAAATCACAAAAGTGGTGTTTCATTGGTGAAGATTATCCTGCTAAACAAAATGTGTCATCATAAACGTTTTGTTTTTTTGCCACAGAGTTTATTTTCTGCAATAATCCCAAATCTAAAGTAAAAAATCCCCCTTTTTCTTTGAGGTAACCATTGGAAGGCTAACTTCCGGGGTTGGCCTTCAAAAATACGCCATCCCTGATCCGTGTGAGTTGAGTGAGACATCACATATTGTGTGTTTCTCACTCTACCATTGTAGACTGCATCCCTGTTTCCTAAAAAATTACATCCCCATACAACTATTCTGCATTCAGGCTGTAGTGCTAGTAATATTTAGTTTTGTGCTACAATGCCAGCATTGCTGTGGAAATGTGTCTTTGCAGCCGTCCATCATTCCCAGACTGTTCTCCTGTTATATACTTATTTTTGTAGATGGATACAAAAATCATGGAGTGCTATTCTACTGTATTATTATAGATATATTGTAGCAACACCAGAGCAGATGCAGTAGTAGTAGGCAAGGCTGTCAACTTTCTGTCTACATTTCAAAGACCTAAAGGGACGCTTCAGTGCTGCTGGATTTTGATGAAATACACAGGAATTGCACTTTTTGTTTTCCAATATTTAATCATGAACAACTGGCAAACCCTTGGAAAGTGAGAAGTCTCTCCAGTGTCATCACACCGCCCACTACACAGATTGTCCGACGGGAGAGTTACGATTATAGCTCGACGCTATGTGACATGTTTGTGCCTGATTGGACCAGGCAGACCTGGGGAGGAATCGATCACGGGGGACGACATCTTTACTGCTTCGTTGTATGTGTTGCATCTTTGCTTAATGATGGAATTGATGATTATTGTAGATGACCTGAGTGTGTGACTTAAAAGTGTCCTAGTTTCGAGTTTCCCAGCTGCTGTGTAATCTGAGCTACGGATAGTGACAGCTGGGAGGGAAGAGGCAATGTGTCGGAAATAACCTCTGCCTTAGTCCCTCTTCAAGTTTACACTGAAATATAGTGTAGCGGAGGAGGACAGACAGATCGCATTGTTGCCTTTTAATTAAGTGCCGTTTGAGCATCTTTAGGCCTACTAGTCTGTAGGCTCTTCACACACACAGAGATGGGCAAAGATACATCAAAATACCCCTCAAATAAATGTATCAAAATCAAATACAAAATACTGGTGCCAGAAAATGTAATAAAATACAATACATGTATTTTGTATTTAAAATACAGGAAATACTTTTTTCTGGATTTTCCGTTTTCTCACAATTTGAGCATCCAGGTTTGGGCTATATGTACACAAAGCTCTGGTGAACCCCACAAAAAGGAAGAACAGTCACAGACATGTTGTCCACCTGGCCAACTGTAGAATGTATGAAATAATAAAAATAAGAATACTTTCACAATATGCCTTTTTAAATAAAATAAATTGGATATTTTATGTTTTTTTAACAAATGGACATCTACTGTCATAGCCTGGCTAACTGTGAACTGTATTATCTGCCAGTAATTGATATGGCATTATGACATCCACATTGAGAAGATACAGCATAACTTGTAATTCAGTGCAAGATTAGATGGTCAGACGTCTCTTGATCATGAACATACAAGCTCCCAATCTCCCTCTTCCTATATAGCTCGCTACTCGACTGATAAGTTAACTTGCTAAACACTGGCTATGCACTAGCCTAGACAGCATGCTAGCGTCATTAGCATGTTAGCATTGATTGCTAGCTTGATATTATACCCATCACCATGTATATAGACAGCATGCTAGTGTCATTAGCATCGATTGCTAGCTTGATATTATAACCATCACCATGTATATACAATAGGCGATGTAGCCAGACCCAGACATAAATTATACATCAAGCTGGTTGACATCTGTCACACTCGGATACAATATTTACCTTGACAGACAATCCATTGAACTGGAAGATCTGAAGACTGAACTCGTGAACTGTTTTTTGATTGGTGGAGAAAGTATTCTGAGTATTTTAAATCCAAAATGACTCCACTCTAAAGTATTTTGTTACAAATTACATTCGATTTTTTTATCGGCCCTATCAAATACAAATTACAAAATACTCAAAGTAATTGAAATACGTATTTCAACGACAAGTAATAGAAATACTGCCCATCTCTGCACGCACATGATATCACATGTCAAGTTGGCTTAAGACGTTTGTGTTAAACATACAGTATAGGTGCTTCTAAGTACATACAAAAATAACGTATTTTGCATCTGCACTTCCTTTACTCCACATTGTCAAGAGCATTTTTCTTTAATGATCTCAAAAGCGACTATTCAATCAACTGTGGACAAGATTGGAAGGCAATGACAACATTTGTGATCGCAGGGTGTCAGTGTTAATATTTGAGAGTACAGATATACACATTTAAATAAACGGACCCAAACTTAGTTTACCTGCCTTTCAGACTGAATACTATTTAAGATGTGTCTCCCCCCTCCTGTCATGAAATATGAATCAGACGTAATTCCATCACACCAGCAGGTAAACTCACTCCATTTCTCATCTTTGTTTTCATGCAGTGCAGTGCAATGAGGAGTCCATCCTGATCCGCGACTTGTTCAAAGGCTACAACAAGAATATTCGTCCAGTGGTTCACCCTGAAGACAAGCTGGACATTCACATCAAGCTGACCCTCACTAACCTCATCTCCCTGGTGAGAGCTCTCTCTTGTTGCATCAAAGCCTGGCTGCAACACTGCCAAACAGCTCATTTACATCTACAGCTCAAATATTCACACTGCTTCTTCACTTCTACCGCAGAACGAAAAGGAGGAGACTCTTACGACTAATGTGTGGATTGAGATTGTGAGTTTTCCCTCTCTTCATATTGATATGTTTTTGTGTCTTTTGTACAAATCCTGGTCAAACTTTTGGGAGTAAAGTTCATTTTACCTTGCGGACTCTGTCCTGCTCCCTCATTCAGCCCTCGGCTGTGTCTCGTTTTTTAATGTCACTGTTGACCTTTCTCTCAAATGTCATCGACAGCAATGGCCTGATTATCGCCTTGCCTGGAACAAGTCTAACTATTATGACATTGAAGTTATTCGTGTTCCCTGCAAGACTGTTTGGCTCCCTGACATTGTCCTGGAGAACAAGTAAGGCAGTGACATCGTGCATTTTTCCCTCGCCTGCAGTGTCATCATACATAATCTAGTCTGATGTCAGCTGTTTCTGTTCTTTACCCTCAATCTCTGCAGCATAGATGGCAAGTTTGATGTGGCTTACTACGCCAATGTGTTGGTCTACAGCACCGGTTGGATGTACTGGCTGCCTCCTGCTATCTATCGCAGCACTTGTGCCATTGAGATCACCTTCTTCCCATTTGATTATCAAAACTGCACACTAGCATTCAGGTGAGGAACAATTATATCATTCCAATATATAAACTATATATATTTGTTGGTTTGTTTTATTTCATACATGGAGCCTGCATGGGTTAAACAGGCTCCATGTATGATGTAATTATACGTGGAGCAAACCCCAATGTGGGCTACAAACATGCTCATAGAACTGGAGTTACATCCAGGTAACAACCGTTTTCTCTTCTGTTCTATCGTCCTTGCCACGACCCCTAGATCCCAGACGTACAGTGCCAATGAAGTGGACCTCATCTTGGCTAAAGGAGATACAGGCGAGATTATTGAGTGGGTGGACATCGACCCCGCGGCTTTCACAGGTACAGTACGTCCGCATTCAACACTCTAATTTCCAAAGCACACAATTCCTCTCCAGCTTATTCTGTCTTCACCCATCAGAGAATGGCGAGTGGGCCATCGTCCATCGTCCAGGCAGGAAGATGATCAACACACGGTACACCCCAGATGACCTAGAGTATCAGGAGATCTTGTTCAATTTGGTCATCCAAAGGAAGCCCCTCTTCTACGTCATCAACATCATCCTGCCCTGCTCCCTCATCTCCTCGGTGGTGGTGCTAGCCTACTTCCTACCTGCACAAGGTCAGTGAAGCTGTTGTCTAATTCCCTACAGCTGTTAGATTATTATTGTTTCAGATGAGGCGATATTGCAATAATGTTGTAAAATACAAAGTGTCATAATGTTGGACTTTGGACATAAAACAAAATAATGATTCATTCTAGTTACTCTTATTCTGACCAATAAAAAACAGACCAGAATTAAAGGGTATTTTTTTTTATTGACTCTTCTTATATAAGCAATAAAACAGAGTAAGTATAGTCAGTAAGTATGTTCCGAAGAGAACACTCTTTGCAGATTTGTTTGCAGTGTAACGTTTTATCATTATCCCTGTAGAATTATTTGCTATAATAAAGTGCCTGAGCACAGAGAATGTACTGAGAGTATTGGATCCCAAAGCTGGTATGTTTTTAATTTTTTAATTTGCTGTGTTCCTTTGTCTCCTAAGTCTCTGTTGTCTCCTCCACAGCCGGGGGACAAAAGTTGACCGTGTCCATCTCTGTCTTGCTGGCTCAGACTGTCTTCCTCTTTCTTATTGCCCAGAAGATCCCTGAGACGTCTCTCTCGGTCCCTCTCATCGGCAAGTGAGTCTGTGTGTGTTCTCTGCTGACCTCTGCTGGGCTTCTTTCTTTTCTTTAATCCATACAGTTTGAGTTTCCAACACAGATCTTCTCTTTGTTCGCCATCAGGTACCTGATCTTTGTCATGTCTGTCACTACTCTCATTGCCACTAATCAAATAGTGGTGCTGAACTTCTCCCTGCGTAGCCCCAGCACTCATACCATGTCAAATACCATCAAACATGTAAGTGTATTCTATGCAGCAGAATTGAGTCAAATTGCTCGATTGAAGCGTTATTTTGTGTCAACTTCCCATCTTCTTTGCCTCCCGCAGGTGTTCCTGGAAATGGTACCTCGCTTCCTGGGCATGCCCCCACTGGTGGATGACAGTGAGGTGACAACCGAGGTGAACGGCGTGAGGGAGCGGCGGCGCAGCTCCTTTGGCCTCATGCAGAGAGCAGAGGAATATGTACTGAAACAACCTCGCAGTGAAATGATGTTCGACAAACAAAGAGAGAGGCATGGTCTCACACGATCCATTGGTAAGATGTCTATTTTCAAACCTATGACCCATCTCTAAAATCTAACCAGCCATCAACGTTGTGGCTATACTATTCTGTCTGACTCTGGGTCTCCTTCCCCCCTAGTGGATAATATGGATCTCAGCAGCACAGCCAACCTGTATAAGAGTTTGGCTCAAGCTGCCCCCGAGATCAAGCAATGTGTGGATGCCTGCAACTTCATTGCTGAGAGTACGAAACAACAAAATAACATTGGATCTGTGAGTGTCACTTTAAACATTTAGCATCGATTTTGATTTCAATACATTTTTTTGAATATGTCTATTGATTTCATGTTTTCCTATCTATAATGGTCGGTTATCTTCATCCTTTAATCAATATTCACTTGATTTCCAAACACAGGAAATTGAAAACTGGGTATTGATTGGGAAGATGATCGACAAGGTGTGTTTCTGGGCTGCCATTCTCCTCTTCATCATCGGCACAGTGTGGATCTTCCTAACAGGACACTTCAACCGGGCGCCTGAATTTCCGTTTCCGGGGCAGAGCAAAAAATATGTTCCGAGTTAAAAAAAGACAACTACAAAAAATACCATTTTGCTCAGATGAAAGCTTTGCGAGGGTCACTGTGCCTCATGCTGTCGATAAGGCTGAGCGATCTTCCTCATTGAGTCCCAGGCTCAGATTCGGGGTCGCGTTAGCAGACTTTAATAACAGAGATTTAACAACAAATCTGTCTGTGTTCATGTTCATGTTCACAGCGCGGACTTCTCTTTGTGAACACTTGTCAGGCAGCTGAGGGTTTTTCATTCAAACCTTCAACTTAGTTAGAGCCAATTTCTTCATTTTAGTGCAAGTTCTTTGGGTGTATACAGTAAATGGGTGCAACAGGTTAGAAATAGTGATATTTTAATTCATAATAATAATCATCATCATCATTACCAAGTACAATCAATATTTGTTTTGTGGTATAAAAGAAGCAAGTTCGGACTTCAGGTCAGAGGTGTGTTTAAAAAAAAAATGCTGAATGTGTTTCCTCACCATGCTGAGGAAGTTATTTCTGTTGACGCGAAGAATTTTTCATACCAAAACTACGACGGCATTAGATACTGTATTGCATGGATCCATAAGCACATAGAACCGGATTCATAAATAGCAATAAAGAAGGTTATTTAACTGAATAAGTGATTTTATTTACACATGATGTGCTGAAGTTGTCAATCTTTCATGGGCTTTAAGAATCGTCCGTGTATCACACTGAAAAACATATCTGATAAAGCCTGGAGAAGTTTCCCTGCATGTACTTTGTCTTATATGTGGGGAGCCTGTACATGTAACTTGAGCCAGCCAACTCTGAATCAAAGCCTTATTCTTCTTACTTTGGCTTATTTATCAGAAAGTCTTGTTAGGGGTAGATGTCTTGGAGCGACATTGTCTTGATTCATTGTGCCATGCTTTTTTTTTTTTTAAATAAACATTTTATTTTGTGCATTGTGACTTGCTGAATCAATTTATTGCAAAGTGTAAGCTGTTAGAAAAACCCGCCTTCCATATAAAATGAAGAAAATCTAATCTTGAATTGTATGTCAAAGTAGTTGTGCATGTAGTACTTCACAAGCTACAGCCGATCGTACCATATGCATCTCAGAAAAGACAGGAAAAGACAATAAGCAGTCACCGCAGCATTGTGGTTAAAAATGCTTTTATTGCTGCTATTATTGTCACGTCTGTATCAACTGGATGCTTAAAAAACATACGGTTAATTATCTTAACATCTTGATGTATTATTTAAATCAGCATGTTCGGTGTCTGTGATGTGATACACTGCTGTGAATCATTTCTAAATCACTAGTTAGACTTTTGTGTGGTTGAACACTCCCATGTGGTGTGAACATGTATTACACCAAAGCAGAAAGGGCTTTTTTTCCCCAGTAACAGTGACACACTAGAAGTGTCTCAGACTGTTACCAATTTTTGCTTATATCTTGCAAGTATTTTTCTTTTATCCTATAGTTCATTTTACCAGTCCACCTCAGTCAAAGTGTTCCACTAAAAATAAGTTGTATTTGCCTATATATCATCTCATTCAGCTTACAGGTCCACAAGTTCAGCAAGAGGAATGGGGGAACACAACAACAAATGTTACCACATAAGTGGAAAACATGAGTAACCTTCAGAGGGGATATTAATGCAATCAAAGATGAATCTTTATTACATCATCAACAGTGTTGGTAAGGGTGTGGGGAACAAATTTGGATTTTTGGTGATTGTCTAGTGACAATTAAATCACTGTCGAGAGTAAAGTCAGATTGCATGTCATTACATTTTTGAGAGTAGTAATCAGTCTGCGTCTCCTGTCTGTAAGTGGTGGTGTAGTTTAAACACAATCATGAAGCTACGTGTGTGCGGATGAATACATAAGAACTAGAATTGTTAACCGTTAAAATTATGAGGATTTCCCAGAAAAGCTTGTATTTAAAATAAAAATGTTGCGGGACAGTTCAACCTTGGATAGCTGGCACGACATGTAAACGGTCTTCCGGTACTTCCGGTAAATCCACCTTACAACGTTTAAACGTAAAAAAACAGAAAATCAGTGTCCGATATTTGCAAGCAAGCTTTTCATTTCGAAAATACGAACCGGAAATCCGGGGATACTTTCCGTGATGCACGTCAGTACAGATAACAAGTAACGCTGTCATGTAGTGATGGCGAGATGAAGCCTCATGAGGCATCGAACCACTTCAGCCAATTGGTTCGAGAAAGGGTTCATTACTCGAAGCTTCATGTGCACACGATACCACCTACTGGCCAAGTGTATAATCACAGGCAGCTGGATCTGAACCACATAATGTGATGCATTGAATTTTTGTGTCTGTTATGGCTGTTGGGAATGACTATGAATTACAAAAATGTATGACCAAATAATTTCTGTACATAAAATATCACACGTGCATAATAAAATATTTTTTTAATGTATTCTGTGTGTGTAAAAATGGTAGTATCATATGATATGGCAGGTTGTGTAATGATGTTATTATGTCACTTTAGGAAAATGGCATGGGCTTAAGCAGGCAGAGGACAGTGAAAGTGCTTGTGGAACTAGGAAGAGGGGACTGAATATGCTTGTGTAACTTGGACAGTGATGTACAGGACACGGGACATTTTATTCATTTTTATTCAGAAATAACAGTTTCTCAACAGTGTTTGGTTTTAAACGATTCCTTTTTTTTGACACAACCTCTCCGGCCTTTGAAAACACCCTTTCACAGGGTACAGAAGATGCTGGCGTGCACAAAAACGCAAGAGCAAGTCTATATAAATTTTCATACAGGAATTTTTGCCTCTCCCAGTACTCCAGAGGCTTTTCCAGCCTGCTTATGTTTGGCTCGGAAAGGTAGCGCTGGACCTCCACAGTGGCATCTGCTGTTACACTTTGAGTCTTCCGTGCCTCCATGACGCTGGTGTCTAAACGATGCCACAGTTTGCTACCTAAGAGGAAACCACAGATCATGTTACTAAGTGTTCTCATCGGAATAATCAATCTCAAAATGTAAAATAATAGATTACCTCCTGTGACATCATGAGAGGTGGAAGCCTGGGGGATTTCCTCTCTGCTTTGTTTTGACCGTATAATGGTGGCACACTCGGAGGTCAGTTGTTTTATTGCTTCGGTGGCTTGTGTTTGGCTGAAAAATCCTATTACTTTAAATCGGGGGTCCAGGAGGGTAGCAAGAGACATGATGCTCATCGACTGCAAATTGTACAGCTTCTCCCGGAGTTGCCTGATGAGCTGGTTTCCCATTTCCAATGCTGCTGCAGGTGCCGGCTTTGTTATTTCCTCCTGAAGGGTGTGCTCCAGCATCGTCACGAGGGGGACAACTTTGGAGGCAGACACATTTTCCTCTGCCGACAGCTCTACAGTGGCATCATAGAAGGGAGACAGCAAAGAAAGGCACCCTCCAACAATGTTGAACTCTTCTGCTGTTAGGAAGGGGACGTCATGTTGTAACACAGCTAACGCTGCTCCTACTGGCTCCCTTTGCTCCACCAAACGTTGCAGCATCAAATATGTGCTGTTCCATCTGGTCTCCACTTCTTGCACTAGCTTCATGTTTGCCATCCCCAGATGAAGTTGCACTTGTGTAAGCTTCTCCTTTAAAGATACAGATGAGTAGGCCATGAAATGACTGCAGTAGGAACACAGACAAACTATTAGCGTTATTAGAAATTGGAATAAAAGGAAAGAGCATACCTTAGCAGTGGTGCTGCTTCGAAAGAAGCCAACCAGCTTCCGTGCTTTGGCCCGGATGCCAGAGAGCACAGGCTGCTGGTCAAGTGCCTTCTTCACTATCCGATTCAGTGTGTGTGCAATGCAAATATGGTGCCGAAGCTTCAGCTCTCTCACACAGGCAACCATATTGGGAGCACCATCAGTGACCATACATGTCACCTTATTAGCGATTCCCCATTCCGCCATCAGGGAGGCTGTCACACAAGCTATATTTTCAGCAGTGTGTGATTGGGGGAATGCCTGCACTCCTAACAGCACTGAACTGAGTGTGGTTTTCTCACCCACAAAATGGCATGTTACAGCCAGGTAGGCATCCATATTGATGGATGTCCACATGTCAGAAGTAAGGCTAACAGCAGCCACCTTTTCCACTTCAGCCTTAGCCTTCTCCTTAGCTGACTCATACTTGGCCTCCACCATGGCCTTCAGAGCCTAAAGGAAAAAATATATAGTGCTGAACTGTGAGACACAATAAAGTACTCATTTGTTTCATGCATGCAGCCATACATACCTGCCTTGTAGGGATAACATAATTAGGATCCAGTTTGGACACAAATGCCCTGAATCCAACATCATCCACAATACTGAAGGGCTGTGTGTCCTTCACTATCATGGAGACGAGGGCTTCATCCAGCTCTTGTTTTCTGGTGGCTGGTTAAAAGAGAATAAATACAGTGTCTGTTACCTGTCTTTATTTGCACAATAAACAACAGTGAACAGGGAAAAATTGTGATGGTGCATTTGTAATATTGTAATGACTTACAATGGCTGGGTGAAGCTCCAGTTTCCTCCTTATTCTCATGCAAGGCACGGTAATGCCTTAGCATGGATGAGGTGTTGTTATTGTACCCCAACTCCTTGGAGCACAATAAACACCTCACCTTTGAATAAAATAAGAAACTGTGAAAAATACAGTTCTTGATAAGCAAACCTAATGTGTCTGAAATAGAGTTAGATTTAGCTTACCTTATTAGGAGTTATCAAATCAAAGTGTTCCCACACAGGGGAAACCCTCCTCTTCCTAGCTGGCTCCATCTTATCACCTATCCTTCTCTCCTCACTCTCCTAACTATCCAAACTATCTCTCTCTCTCTAAACTCTCCAAACTATATAAACGCTATCCAAACTATCTCTCTCTCTCCAAACTATATAAACGCTATCCAAACTATCTCTCTCTCTCTAAACTCTCCAAACTATATAAACGCTATCCAAACTATCTCTCTCTCTCTCTGAACTCTCCAAACTATATAAACGCTATCCAAACTATCCAAACTCTCAACTGACCGCAACTCTCCACCAACAACCCACATTTTGAATGGCGCCTGAGGGGTTTATATTGCTGTCAAACCTCCCGGCAAAATCTGAACCACTTCCTGAAGCAGTCACGTGGTACAGCCGGGCAGCGAGGCTTCGGACGTCATAGTTTTAGGCTCCTCCCCTAAATGAAGCAAGCCTCGATACGCGCTTCGAGGAAACGCCCCCTCCATTGCTCGACACACGCTTCGAAGCGTCGGCACATCTCGTAACATCACTACTGTCATGTAACGTTAGCTAGTTTCATTGGAGCCCACCTCCTCCTCTTTATGTAACGATACCTCATGATCCTGTATTCCTGTGTGTGTGTGTGTGTGTGTGTGTGTGATGGCGGTGGCCCGTCAGGACTTGTCGTGCCATTTCTCGGTCGAAACTTTTGTCACGCGAAAAATAAGCACGCGGTGTAGTTTGTGAATAAACATGTGCTTTTTGTCGAATCGGATTTAAAAATAGGAGACAAAATGTGCTACGCAACAGCGACCTCTTGCTGCAGTGTTTTCGTATATTAGATATTCCCTTTTCTTTTCTCCTCCTCCACACTGTGTCCCACTGGACACCCTGTGGGAGGGACTACCGTGTGCATCACCCACGGGGAATACTAATGACCTCTTCATTGAGAAAAACGATGAAACCTTACTTTTAGCCTGCATGTAGGCCAAATTACATGTTGTCTTTTCTGTCCCCGCGCGTGGAATAGCTGTGTGTCCCGAGTCGGCATTTGAACTGAACGTAAGTATCTCCGTGGGCCGAACGAACTACATCAGACGGATGTTACACTCCTCTGTCGCAGATTTAAGATATGAGTCCAGCTGCGGGACTTCCACGCCACCGAGGCACGAACACCCAGCGCCTATAGCTTGTCGTCGGTGTGTGTGAACAGTCGACTGTCGTCACTTTCGCCAGGTGATGTTTGTGGCGTAGTTTTGTAAACTTGAGTTATAGTTTAGTTTTGTGGAATGCGTCGCTGCGGGAAACGAGGCTATGGGTGGAGACGACATTCAGCAATGTCAGCCTCTGAAGTCTGAGCTGCCTTGATATCCGGAGACTTAAAGTGATTATACAGCCAACACTGTTGTGAGAATTAAGAAAGTGGATCATACAGATTGGGGGGAAATTCAAGATGATGTGTAGCTCACATAGGCTACAAACTTGTCTATACTTTAAAAAATTTTTTTTTAAAAAGCAAAGAGGCAAATGTATGTGTTGAGCTCCAAACTTGTATCTTAACCAAAGCTCGTAACAGTTTACTGTAATGGGCTAAACGTGTAGTGAAAACGTTGAAACGGTCAGAAACGATCTGCATTTTAGTCGACAGTTGCGCCGATTTTTGGGGAAACCCGCTGGGCTGAGGTTGGCTGTGTCAGCACTGTTGTGTTAGTCACGTAGGAATGTGTCATCCTGTCATTTGGTCGCACGTTTCAGAGTCTGGGGATACATATATATATTTTGTCTCAGTATGCATTTAAAGGCCACGTGCATGTCTCGGTTCTAAAAGGTCAGGTAAACTATGTAAACACACCATAACTTTCCCATAGAGCAGGGAACATAAACATCTGTAAAGATCAGGCTTATTTATTCAATATGACACCTTTTTACAATAAATACTACACTGATACTACACCTCGTTGACCCTAAGATGGGGAGAAACTAGCTATACCTGATGTGCAATTTCTTTAATTTATTAATATTTAATAATTCAGGATTATATTGTTCTTCAAGCAGAGTAATACATGTATCAGATCACATGTGACAGGTCCAGGCATGGCTACCTTTAGAAGAAAAAAAACGACAGTTAAATTGAGCCAGTTTTGTAACTTAGTTACTTTACCGACCACGCCCTGGGTAGGCCTCTACATCAGGGGGGTCAAGCTCATTTTCACTCTGGGCCACATCAGCATCACGCTCGCCCTCAAAGGGCCGGTTGTAACTGTAAGACTGTAAAACTAACTTCTCCCGAACATATTGTTAAACAACTCTCTCTGCATTTGATTGTTTATTCAAGTGTAAACATATTGTACATGCAGTTATATAAATGAAAAATGATATTTAAACACATTTCTGTGATTATAACATAAATCATTTTAATTGAGGGTTAATGAACCCACATTACTCTATCAAAGATCAAACTATTAAAGAAAATAACAAAGACAAATATCAAACACAAGTTATGACATTAACTTTGTTCAAAGCTATTTGTGTCGTCCTGTGCATGGCAGCTACATCCAAGAGCTGCTCACTGAGAGTCAGGTCTGATGAACATGGATAGATGATGTATCTGTGTTGTCTGTGCTTTCATCAACAGTTCATTAGAAACACAAGTACCTGCTCGTCTCTTAGCTGCTGTGTTGTTAGATTGCTGCTAGTTCATGAACTCGGTCTGCGATGGTGTTTCTTCACAAACTGACATTTGTAAAAGTCTGTATCTGGTCGGAGCTCTGCTCACATACCTTCAGCATGCACTGGGCTGTAGCTGTGTAAATATATTCTGCTGTGATTGCAGTCTGCCTTTTAATTCTTGGACAGTTTTATTTTTTCTTGGAGGCTAAATTTAGCTCCGTGTTTGGTGTCAAAATGCCGACGTGAATTGTATCCTTCATCACCGACACGCCTCATAACACAGAAGACAGACCTGTTTTTCTCCTTGAAGCACAAACATGCATTCGCTTTCCCATCTTTCATTACATTTTCTTCCCTCTGCATCAATTTTTCTCTTCGTGGACATTTTGGGATTATTTGTCGATCTTTTTCAATCGTTGGAAAACCTCTTTTCGGGCTGTTGCCTCTCCTGTCCACCTGTTGTGATAGTTTTAATGTCGGTACACAGACAACATGCTATCTCATAATTTCAACTTTCTATCTCATAATTTCGACCATGGGGATACTTTTATTGTCAAGTCTAACTTTTAATTATTTAAAAAAACAAAACATTTTTATTTTTTATTTTTGCTGGCGGATTTGCGGGCCACATAAAATGACGTGGCGGGCCGGATTCGGCCCGCGGGCCTTGAGTTTGACACATGTGCTCTACATCATTGCAGCAGGGTGAGAACTAGTTTGCTCAGCAGTAAAAACAAGATTTTCGGTGTGTACTTGATCTTTAAAGCGCCTTTGTGGAATATGTTAATGCTGTTGTATAAACTTTTTAATTATTCTGATGGTATACGTTTTTGTTTGTGGAAAACAAATTGACGATTCAAAGACAAATCCTGCACGTATAGGTGCTTTAAATCTCTCATGGCTTTGTCGGTCACTGCTGCTGGCAACATTGAGTGGTAACCGGTCCAGCACCACTAAAACACACACAAAGATTTATGCTCCTATGAACAGTTTGTGTGTAAGATGTTGCTTGGCTCTCAGTAAAAGCACTCCCCTCTGGCCAATTTGGCTCATGTTGCGGACTCTGGGTGGGTGGAGTGTGTTTCACAGGTAGGACGCCTGAGTAAGTTTCTCTGCAGCAAACAAAACACAAGAAAAGCTTGTCAAGTCAACACTCGACTTCTCTGCCTTAAAGGGTTAACGAAATATATTTTAAGATAATTATGTCATGCACAACATGTATGCTCTGTGGCAATTATAAGTTAGCTTTTCACCTGAGAGTAAAGGCTGATCAGAGAAAAAAGAAGCTACACTGCCACTATTCATAGCACTCAACAGAGGTTGTTTGGTTAAATATTATTTGTTCAACATATCTCTCTCAACAAACAGCAGTAGCTTTAAATTACAGGGTTTAATGTTAATTTGCATTCCTGAATGGTCAAAATGTATCTTATATTATATATATATAACAAACAAAGCTTAAAAGTGGTGACGAATTAGCTGTGCAGCAAACATGACAAAGAAGACATGGTCCTAATATAGGTTTCATATCAATTAAAACACAACTTGTTCTTTTCATGGTAATCCCTGATGTTAAATATGTTCTCCAGCAAATGATGGAAACTCAACAGAGTCTTGTTCAGCAGTTGTAAATTGAGTCCAGCCTAATGAGTCTCAAACAAACAAGATATGGTATTTGTTATGAAGGAAATAATTGAATAAACACTAACTGAGATAACAAATAATCGACAAAAGACATTATTCAATTTTAAAGTCCAAAAACATTTTTAGCGAGGAAAGTATGTTCTATTGCGGCTGTCACTTGTCCTTTTATTTCTATTAAGTCTTTAGATGCTACTGAAGCTAGCTAATAGTCCAGCTGATGTACCCAGCCAGTGTTCAGTATTGCGCCGGCCTCAACCTGCTTATTACTGTTCAGCCTCTTGTATAGTTTCTCCTTTATTCAGTGGATGGGAAACAAGATATACTGTACAGTCCAAGTGCTTCAGTGAGTGAACACCTTTTCTATTTGATTTTAGATTTTTTTTTATATGACACATATCTTGATCCCAAACTCTACCACTAATATTGAAGTTTAAATAATAGAGCAAGTTCAGAGATAATGCTGAAGTTTATCAAAAAGACAACAGAGTCATATCTGTGTCCTCTACAGCTATAGTTGGAAGACTTTTTATTTCTCATGGAATCAAAACTATCGGTGAACATTTTTAATTTTCAGTCAATTTTTGGAGTCCTTTAGTGTTCATATTGTTAGTATATGTTTCATCCTCATTTGTATTCCCAAACTCTCTCACTTCACTTTACTACACACACACACACACACACACACACACACACACACACACACACACACACACACACACACTCCCTCCCTCCCTCCCTCCCTCCCTCCCCTTTGCCTGGTTGCCCAGGAAACATTCAGCCATTCAAAGACATCTACCCACACACGATACAAAAGGGTTCACACGCACCTTTTTCTCGCGCTGGTAGCTGTGTCCTAGACTTCTCATGTGACGCAGTGTCGATGACTACTCTGCTGCTGGGGCTGCTTCATCTAGTGGTGTTATTTTTAGTTCATGCACTTCTGCTACAAACTACTGACACTATTAATGGGAGCAGTAGAAGTACTGATACCACCCAAAGGTCCACTACTTTTCCTCAATCAAAGGATAACTGCAAAAACATTGCTTCAGACTTTGCAGCAGAGACTTTTAAATGACTTCAAATGTTTCTAGTTTCAAACGCACCATATAGAATAACACATAGATGATCTGACATCTAAAGTGTAAATAGAATTAAAACTTTGAGGAAAGTTAACAGCCTACTTTAACTCAACTATAGCTACACTGGCAAAAACAGCAGTCATTTGATCGTTTAGATATGTACAGTATAGAGAAAATATGAGCAGAATCCCTTCAATTCAAATAAAATATACTATGATATAAAGACCTTTTAATTATGTAATTAATAGAGCTAAAACCTCGAACTTGCAGTCTGTGGAGCTACAATATCTCACTTTTTGCCTTTATTGGAATACCGAATCACTTAATTGTTAATTTCTTGAGGGGATGAAATGCTGAACTCCAAGTTTGTGTCTTTAAAATCTCTATCTGCTGTAGACAGGTCTCAGCTTCACAATTGTTTTGTATGCCTAGTGGTGGGAAGGTGCAAACACTCCGAACTGTGAATGTGAAACTCCCTTTTCTTTTTGGCTTTGCATCAGGGCAGCTGGCACTTGCAGCAGCAGTGCGATGGCCAGCCTAGAAGTGATCGAGCCGGTGACTCAAAGCTCGACGGCCCAAAACCTGGCCAGAAGGCGCTTTTCTCACGACGTTCACGGCATTTCTGCAGACGAGATAGATGGCCTCATGTCCAGCAGTGGTGAGATAAACGGTCCCTTTGATGAATACGTTTAACCGTTGAAACTCTAATGGCTGCATCGGAAGACTTTTAATCGAAATGTTCTAATCTTCCAATTCGCAGACGGGCGCCCTTTCCTTGTGGTGCATCATATTCCTGACGTAAAAGACGAGGGTATACCTTTCTTAATGCCTGGTATACCTGTTACATGCAGAGTGGACAACACAGAGAAATACACTACTCGCTCAAAGGTACACCAGTTTTTAATCACGTGTGGAAAATAATTCACATTCTTTTCTTTGGTGGTTGTCAACAAGATGCAAGTATTTATAGAAAGCTTTAGATAATCTTGACCATGTCAATCTGATTTACTGTTATTTGCTGCCTGAGTGTTTGAACTTTGAGTTGGTTTGTTTCGAGCCAGCTGGCTCAGCTTCTATAGAGAGGTATAGGCTTCTAAGTACGTCCCATATTTTCCTAAATCCAAACCACCATGCCCATGTACATCATTTCAATAACTTCCCTCCAGGTCCATGTCGGCACCCTGTACACAGTGCGGCTAACACATGGCCACTTCCACTGGGTAGTGAAGAGGAAGTACAAGCATTTCCAAGAGCTGCATCGAGACCTTTACAAGCACAAGATGATACTTCACTTGATACCTCTGGGAAGGTCGGTGCACTATTCGGTTTATTTCAATCATGCAAATCAACCTCTCGCTCCGAGAGACCTGCAGTGGAATTTTTTTTGCCAGATTTGTCAAGCACCAAGTGTTTTGAATATTTAAATTTCTCTCAAAGATTTGCAAAGGACAGGCAGCAGCTGAGAGCCATGTCAGAGGAAATGCCCAGCCTACACGGGACTGAGCGGACCAGGAGGACCTCCAGCAAAATGGTATCAAACTAATCAATCAGATACACAAATAGTTGACACAGAACACCAAATCTATTTGAATACACACACTTAATTGATGTTGTGGCAAGATATTAAAATGTATTTCATTCAAAGGAGATTGGTCTTCTCTATTAACTACTGTACATACTACAGCTGCTGTGTTGGTCTTTGCAGAGTCCTTATTCAGGCTGATCAATGTAAAATATTTTATTTATCGGAAATATCATAATATATTTTGGGACTGCCACTTCTTTGCGAAAAAATGATTTCTAATACAATTTAAAATCATTTTAGTTATTTTATTAAATGTAACTGTGTTATGAATATCATGTAACACATCATCTCTACAGAACAAAAACAGTTCCACTTATTTACCTGCTTTTCTGTTGCAGAAATACCTTGAGGAGTACCTGAATAGTCTGCTGGAGAACGTGTTTTGTAGGAATGATCACAGCATGGTAACGGCTTTAAAACAAAGACACGCACGCACACATACAAAGTGGATGCCATGCAGCACGATGACATTTTCACTTCTACTTTCTTTGTCAGCTGGATTTCCTCTCCGTCGGTGCGCTCTCCTTCGTCACGGACCTCGGACCCAAAGGCTTGTAAGCAAACAGAGAGTGTGTGAGGCCCAAGGAAAGGTGTGTTTAATGACCAAGTGCGTGACAGAGATTGATTGTGCCAACTTGTCTCAGGGAGGGACCCATCTTCAAGAGGTCGGGGGGTCACCGGATCCAAGGCCTCAACTGCATTGGCCATCATCGGTTCTGTTTCCGCTGGTCCCGGCGCTGGCTGGTGGTGAAAGACTCCTTCCTGTTGTATATGGACCGAGACCACGGCAGCATCAACTTTGTGTTGCTGTTTGACCCGGAGTTCAAAGTGAAAGTGGGCCACGCTCACACAGACACCACATATGGAGTCTGCATTGAGAACTACACTCGGTAGGTCAGCCGTTTGTTTGCCTATTGTACTGAGAGCTCCAGCATACTGTATGTATTTATACCTGAGGTTATGTTGTGTTTGTTGCTTTTTGTTCAGGAATCTAGTCATCAAATGCAGCAGCTATCGACAGACTCATTGGTGGAGTCATGAAATCAACCGGCTGGCAGAAACCTCCGACTTTCTCAAAGTGCACCGCTTCCAGGGGTTCGCTCCGCCACGGGAGAACACGCTCACTAAATGGTCAGATCCATGTTCTCCCGGAGATTCATCTGTTTTCACATTTCATCCTCGTTCATTAACCTTTATGTCTCATGGACTTTGTTTGAAGGTATGTGAATGGAAGTGGCTACTTTGCAGACCTGGCTGATGCTCTCGAACAAGCCAAGGAGGAAATCTTCATCACAGATTGGTGGTAAGTGTCGGCAAGATCTGGAGTCGGTGATGAAGAGGCTTCGTTTTACTAAGTTGGGGACATTTAGATATTTTAGCGACACATGAAGTGTATTTTTAATGTGACTAATGTAAGTGTCTTCCCTGTCAGGCTCAGCCCTGAAGTGTTCCTAAAGAGACCAGCCACTGATAACTACTGGTGCCTGAATGAGATACTCAAACGCAAAGCAGTACGAATTCTCTCTGTCTTGTTCTTCTCCTCCATACCAGTTAAATCATTTTCAAATTTCAGATTACCTGTGCGGATCAATTTTTCAAGTGGCGTTGCCTCTTCTTTAACTCCTTCCTGCAGGAACAAGGAGTCAAAGTGTGTGTTATGCTGTACAAAGAGATGGAGATGGCCCTTGGCATCAATAGTGAGCACAGCAAGAGGACTCTTATGAACATGCACCCAAACATCAAGGTCCGTCACATCCCCACGTCATTTGATACACGCAATTACCCAGAGGCCTCATGTCTTAACATCAATTTGAACCCCTATGTCCACCAGGTGATGCGACACCCTGACCACGTGTCCTCTGTGGTGTTGATGTGGGCTCACCACGAAAAGACCGTGGCCATTGACCAAACAGTCGCCTTTGTGGGGGGGATTGACCTGGCGTTTGGGAGGTGGGATGACAGCCAGTACCGGCTGACTGACCTGGGTTTGAGAGAGACAGCCAACAGTGTAAGCGAGGAGGAGCCCGAAGGAGATGGAGTAGCAATAAACGGATAAAGCATGAATGTGTTAATATTAGTTCATGAACCCGTGTGCTTTCAATATGTCACAACCCCTGCAGACACTAACACATGTCTCTGCTAACTAGGATAATGGTGTGTCTGGTTGTCCAAAACCAGCTGAACCAGATAAGCAAGCAAAGCAGGACCCTGATGACCTGACTGGCAACACTAAACTGTGGCTTGGCAAAGACTACAGCAACTTCATCAAGAAAGACTGGGTCCAACTGGACAGACCATTTGAAGGTAATGTCTTAATCGTCTTAAGTATCCTACACATGCAAACACACTGAGAGGAAAGGGGGAGCTGAAAAGGTTTTGCTTTTTGTATTTTTTCAGATAACATCGACCGTACTTTGGTTCCCCGCATGCCGTGGCGTGATTTTTCTGCAGCTGTTCATGGCAGAGCTGCCAGGGATGTAGCCCGCCACTTCATCCAGCGCTGGAACTTCGCCAAGGTCAGACTCAAAGCAAAGCTCTGTTGTTTTAAAGCTACCTGGGTTTTATTCTGACATTAGCATATTACTGTAAACATCTTCAGCCTTACAAATGAGTCGCATATATACCGGTAAGCTTCAGTTGGCTTTAAAGCATATATTAGCGCGTATTATTATTTAAAGCCGTCATATAGTGCTCAAGCAATCTCAGACCTTTGTTGCCTTGGACCTGTTGAAATCTTTCTACTTTATTATGGTATGCTACGCTAACCTATTGGGTTTATTAGCCACAACTACAACAATATGAGTCAGATAGTAAGTAGTAAAACAAAGTGTATCTAACTTTTGTTTTTATCAAGGCTTCTGTAGGAAACAATCTTGCTTTCATTCATTTGTTTTGTCTTCTCTAGATCTTCAAAAACAAGTACAAGGACGAGTTCTATCCTTACCTTCTTCCCAAGTCTCAGTGCACCGCTGACTCGCTCCCATTCACGGTGCCCGGATCCAGCAAGGCCAGAGTGCAGGTATTTAAGCACCAAAGACCAAGTCACTATGATGAGTCACACGTCATGGCAACACAGAAAACAAGCAAAGTATTTTAAGTATGGCTTAGTGCACACATGAAAAAGGGATTTTGTGTCCAACCAGCCTTAAAGATGCCTTTCATCAGGACAACATCAGGGTTTGAAACCTTGAACTCTCATCTCACAAGTGGAAGTGTTTCACTTTTTTAACGGGCTTCATGGGAAATGTGGTCCAGGTCATGAGAACTGCCAGCGTTAGCAACACCACTGGCATGGCAGAGGCTACCGTTCTCACTCTGTACTGACTGAGTGAGCGTTGGGAAACAACAGCGTTTGCTGTGTGTCCTTTCTTCTTCTACGGTGGGCAGTGGCCTGTAACCTTAGCTCTTGATCCCTGTTATGCCGCAGCTTTCCTATCAGGTTTAGTTAATCCCGTATTCAGGTTTCAGGGACTCAGTTCTCACATTTTTTTGTTAGAGCTGTACGTAAAGCAGAAGTTGAATGAATGAATGAAATTTATTTATAGAGCTCTTTTCACAGACATAACATCACAAAGTGCTCAACAGAGCAGAAATTTAAAAGCATAAAAACACAATGTGACCCTAGGGTCAATAAATTACATACACAGAGAAAAATAAAAAATAAAAATAAAAATTTAAAACATATTTTAAGAGCAGGTCTAGGACATGGGTTTTTACTCAAACGCCAGCCTAAAAAGGTGGGTTTTGAGCTGTTTTTTATAAGTATTCACAGTATCTGCGAGGCAAGTTGATGCACAAGCTGAGTACATCACAACTAGCTTAAACTACTCCCAAAGGTGACAGCAGCAGTTTCAGGTTTCTGATTTGTTACACGTCTATGATACAGCTAAAGCTTTTAAAAGTACTTTTAAAAAAGAAATAGCGTAACAATGCTAAATGCTAGTAATGCTAAAGTTCCTTGTTCTTCCCTAAAGTCTCGAGCTAAACTTGGATGTTCCGGTTGATTTGGTAACAGGCAGTTATTATGACGTGAAAGACGTGTCTCGTGGACTGACTCGTCTCTTCTTCAGGTGTTGCGCTCAGCCGACCGCTGGTCGACTGGAACCAATGAGAACTCGATCCTCAAAGCCTACGTCCACACCATCGAGAACAGCGAGCACTACATCTACATCGAGGTAATGCAGGAACAGACGAATCCGTATGTCTCTATCAATGCTTTCTAATGGTTTGTTGATGCTTTTTAAAATAACAGCATACATGGCAAAAAGAAACTGTTACCGCAAATCGTTTTAGTAGCAACACTTAAGAGTGGGTTCTGTTTTGTGTAGAAATGCATCTATTTGTATATAAAGATTGGCCTCTCTTTATTTCTGATGTTTCAGCATGTGATTCTTATTTACTTACATAACATTTGACTCTTTCATTTGACGTGACACTGAGAGATTCTGGAGCCAATGTGTGTCTGATCATGAGTTCTCATGAGTCTGAATATGATCACGGCTCGGCCCTTTCCCTGCCAGCTCCCTACCTGTGTTAGCCCTCACCTCATACCGAGCCACCATCTGCCTTTTCTCTGCCCTCAGAACCAGTTCTTCATCAGCTGTGCCGATGATGGGAAGACCGTCTCTAATGGGATCGGTGATGCAATTGTGAATCGAATCTTGCGTGCACACAGGTCGGGTTTGATTGCACGAGACCGATTTTACGTGGCGCTTCGTTTAATTTGCAGACCCGCGATCTCGAACCTTGAAGTTATAAAGCAGTTTTTCATGAAGCTCATTGTGACATTTAAACATGTTAAACAAAGCACATTTCAAAGAGTATGAACAATGAGTACATTTCTGCATTTTCTCAACAAATCAGAAATAAGAGTGAAAGGAACAGTCCACTTGTCGTAATGTTTAAATGGTCCACTTGTTGACATTGTGTCTTACTGCAGAGAGCAGAAGAAGTACAGGGTGTTTGTGGTGGTTCCTTTGCTTCCTGGATTTGAGGGAGACATCAATTTGGGAGGTGGAAATGCCATCCAAGCTATTCTGCACTTCACTTACAGGTGAGAGCCTTTTCTTCCCGGTATCATTTATGGACAAAATACAAAAGTTGAGGATTTGCTTCAAATTTAATTGGGATAATATTCCATTCTTTTAGCTTTTGGGTATTACAAAAGTAAGAAATAGCTGTTTCACCAGTTACTTTTTTAGGTATTTAATTAGTAGTTTTAGTTCAAAGTTGTAGCACAAGGCTGGAGTTTCTGTCAACCAAAAGTGCTACTTCATTGATAGATATGTTTTTATCCTATAATGTGTTAATTATGTTTTTTTTTGTGAATGATTAATCTCCTAGGACCATGTGCCGAGGCGAGCACTCTATTCTCTCAAGACTTAAGGAAGGTGAGTTTTCTGTCACTTGTCTGCTCTCATTTCCACACAACAATCCACCTGACATCACAAAATACCACCTGTTTCCTCTCTGACATGTTTCTTTCTTTTTCTTCGTGTTGCTCCTTTAAACTGAAGCTACTGGTACTAGGTATCTGCCCACCAGTTTCCATTTTCATCCTTGACTTCTTCTTATTTTCCATTTTAAGAGTCTATGTGAGTTTCCTATACATTTCCATTGTTTTGCATTGTCCTTTGTGATTGATGTGATTCTGGTTTGCCCCCCAGTTGAGGACCTGTGGACAGAGCACATCACCCTCTGCGGCCTGAGAACACATTCCCAGCTCTGCCAGTCGCTTGTCACAGAGCTCATCTATGTTCACAGCAAGACCATCATTGCTGATGACCGCTGCTATATCATTGGTACGTCACCACTGATGCAAACTCATTCAAAGACAGTTTTATCATTTTGACCTTAAGTTATCATTGAGCTATGAGACTACAGTGTATTTTAATCCATGAGTTTTAGCTGTAGTTTAATAGCACTGTCAACACTTGTAGAATAAAAACATTGCAAGTGGACAAATAGATGGACATTCATTCATTGAAATGAACAATAAAGACAATGACATTTAATATTTACAAGTTTAAGCTCCTTAAATTAGGTGTACAAAGGAACACTTGCCCGGGGATACCAAGATCAAGTGTACAGTATGGATATCGAAATGCTGCACAAATAATAAGGATCCTCTTTTGAGATGTCATTCGTTTAAATATTTCTGTAGTTAAAAAGTTAAAATCTAAGAAAAGATGCCATGAAGTCAAATGCCATTTTTGATACTAGTTATGGTTGTTATATTTTTTCAGAAAGTAATTTAAAGTATTTACATTCTGTCATTTTCATTCTTAGTGGTGAAGTCCACCATTCCGGTGCTGGGTTCAGATTGCCGTCACACACACACACACACACACACACACACACACACACACACACACACACACACACACACACTTGCACACCACGGGATTCACAGGAAACGATATAAACATTTAAAGCCATAAAGAATGCGGTGGCCTTTATTGTGAGGCATGCACAAGGAATGCAATGTATTTGTGACCAAATTAGGTGTGGCCAGGACTTAAATCTTAAGCACTGTACCTTTTAAAGCACATTATGTTAAACCAGGTTGAGACTGTTAAATATAAATCAAAGCGCTTAAATCAGCGGTTTGTTTGCCAAGATAAATTTCTTCCACAGACTCTGTGATTAGTCAGCTTTGAGTTCTGCACTCACAGACTTCATTTCATTTACAGAATATAAACCTGTAACATTCGAGTTCAAATCCATTTCTGAACAACAAATATGCAGATTCCACCGTACCGAACAAGAGAATCCTGGATTCATTGTGAAGAATATTTCCGATATAAAGTTATTTCATAGAGTTGCTTCATGCGTTGAATATGGTTTGACGAGTGACGCCTCTGAAATGACAGATTGTTGATGCTCGTACTTTCCACTTGCTTTCCAGGATCAGCCAACATCAATGACCGCAGCATGCTGGGCAACAGAGATAGTGAGATGGCAGTGTTTGTGGAAGATGAAGATCGGGTCCTTTCCGTCATGGGAGGGCAGGAGTACCAGGCAGGACCCCTCACACTCGCTCTGCGTAAAGAGTGTTTCAGGTCAGGACGAGATATGCAACTCCTGAAATGTGCGTTCTGTTTATGCATGACCATGAACTGTTACTACCTCTAAGGGAGTGTGTCACCTATCTGTCTGTCATGGAAAATATCAAGGCTAGCTCAGCTTGTTTTTATTGAGGAGGGTCGGCTGCCAAATGGAATCTGGCAACAACTGAGGAACCATCTATATTTTTTTGAGACTTACAAGAAAATCATCTCATTTGAAAATGATGTAATATTTTCCTTATGATGAACCTAAATAGTTTCATTCTCACTTAAGAACTTTAAATTATAATGTGGCATTACAAGAACGTTTTGGATGTTTGAATGCTCTGTGCTTGCTGAACGTTCGGCCGTTATTTATTTATTCATTTATTTTCCCCACCAGAGTTCTTGTTGGAGCTTCTTCAGACCCCAGTGTCAATATTGACGATCCAATCAGCGATGAATTCTTCTTCATGGGCTGGAATGCACCTGCTAAACTGAATGCCACCATATACGACAAGGTATAAATTATGTAAATGATGGTGGATCATAAATCATGATCTTTTTATTCAGGGTTCGATAGATGTAGTTTGTTTTCTTACCCCAGGTCTTCAAATGCTTGCCCGACAACGCTGTCCACAACATGCGACAGCTGAAGGAATACGCCAGCGAGGAACGCCTCTGCGACACAGATCCTGAGCAGGCCAGAGAGGAGCTAAAGGCCGTCCGAGGGCTGCTGGTCCACTTCCCGCTGAAGTTCCTGTGCGAGGAGAACCTGCTGCCTCCACTGAACACTAAAGAAGGCATGGCTCCGGTGGAGCTGTGGACATAACTACGTAACCGCTAAGGGGCTGCTGCACCACATGCACCCTGTAGTTTCTAATGTTTAGCACATTAACCTTAAATAGTTCCAACACTGACGCTGCAATGGTGAGGAAAGACATCGCCTCAGCACAGTTAACGTTTTTTATATTGTCTCTTTGACTGACGATGAGTTCGAACAAAACCACTGACATGTCGATGTTTCATCATGATTTAGAGCAGTAGCTTAACCTGAACTGGACAGTTTGTTCGTGATGATTGCGTCTGCTGCATAACTTACACTACAGTGCAATCTGATCTGCAGGGCTGGCGGTGGTGTTAGACACACACAAATGACTATGAGTCAGGAGAGGATTGCGAGGTTGTATTGGAAATTAAGCATTCTCACATGATCTGGGAACATAGTGTACATTTATTGGTGCAAGGTTTTTGGGTCTCTCTCTCTCTCTCTCTCTCTCTCTCTCTCTCTCTCTCTCTCTCTCGCTCTCTCGCGAGCGCGCGCGCACTCCCTCCCTCTCTCCCGCGCGTGCACTCCCTCTCTCCCTCTGAGGCTTCACCTCTCACTGCAGTGCCAGCAAATCTGTCAGAACATTTGTGGTTGTTATGGTGACGGATATAAAGAGATGACTGGATGGTAGCTGAGACAAAAAACTGGAGAGGGCAGAAAAGGGAGAGTATCGATAAGAGGGATAACTTACTACATCAGGATGTTGTTTCTGGAAAAATAGACGGTAACATGTTGAAAGAGGACCGATCAGTTCTGTGGGAGCAAAATCATTTCGATATTTTTGGATGAATGATCAGGTGGGAAAACTGTTGGAGGGAAAGAAAAGGAGGACAAGATAATTAAAGGCTGCTAGGTTGATTTACGGCTAAATGTTGCTTCTTTTTTTTCTAAAGTCACCATGACAACCAAAGTGAATTATTATTACATCATTCTGTCAGCAGAACAGAACAAAACATTCCAGCATCCACTTCAGCTATTTCCACGCCGGCTCCTCAAGTCCGTGTCCAGGTGCCATAAAATGTCTCACAGATCTACGTTCTATTGATTTACATGCACCAGGCTTTTATTAGGCACATTACATTTGGCCATTACACTGTGACTGAGTAGTGGCAGAATGTGGCTTATATTCACGGTGCAATTCCCACAGAGCAACATCAAGTCTTGAATCACAAAGAGTTTTAGGTTTTGTTTCATATGAAATCATGGTAATTCTCTTGACTGAGCCATTAGCACTGAATGACCACTATTGAGCAAGTCTTGCACTGGATAAACATGTAGCATCCATATTGCATTGACTGATTTTGAAATATGTAATAACTTGTAGCAAAGCAGGACCTGGAACACAGTCTTGCCAAGTTTATCAGAAACTGCAAAGCTCTTGTATGATTTCAAGATTTTAGAGAACAACCAGCAGTGAGGCAGACAAAAGGCAGAATGTGAGGCTTTTGAATGGGACTTTATCTTTTATACTCTTTTGTGGTTTTGTCATTGAATTTTTAAAAAAGAGATCTGTATGTTTATGGAGACTTCAAATATTGGATTGATGTGCATGGCATTACCATAATCCCAAAATGATTGCTGAACATACAACAGAGCCAGTGAAATATACACAGACTTTTTGTCTGTGCAGAATTTGTTGTCAACAACACGACCAAGGTGGTTACAGCGTCTAAGGAGTACTTTTGGAACAATAGGCACAGGGGGTAAATTGGCACCTCTCCAGTACCAATCATCACTCCACACTTGGTCCGTGCAGGGACTTGAACTTGCAACCCTCCGGTTCCCAGGCCTGGTCCCTACTGCTGCTCCACAGCCAATGCGTCAGTGAATCTGACAGATGACAAGTGTCACACATGAACTCTGCCTTGTCACTACATGAAGCGCCTTTCACAGAGGAAGATATTAAAAGACACTATGAGCTCTTGCACACTAGAAACTGGGTATTTGCTGTAACCTGTCTTTTACAGCACAAAAGGGTTGCCTTGAGGGTTATACTTTGTTTAAAGATTCTACCGAAATGTCTGTGATATACTGAGAACCTTGTACTGTTTTACCATGATTTTTGATTTTATTGGACTAATAGCCAGCATTACCAGTACATTTTTATCAATAAACTACTAACGGAAACTAAACAAAAAAGTCACCATGTGAAAATCTTTATGTATGAAAACCTGCAGATCTTGGTTATTACCTTCGGGTTGCTGATGTATAGCCTACTAACACTGAGGGTTAGAGAGATAATACATATTCTTACTTAATCATTTAAAAACAGTTATGAACAACCTCTACTTCAAGGTATGTTGTTTTTCTTATTTCCTCAATAAACTTGTTTTTTATGGGGTTTCAATGTGACTTTAAAAAAAAAATGTAATCACGTTGGCCATGGGTATCAAAAAATAGCCTTCCACAGCCAGAACTACTGATACCATCTAGAGACAGAGCGTGACATTTTTCAAGAAAAAAAACAACGATGTGGAGGCAAGCATTCTAATCCTCAAATTCAAGGATCTTTTGTCATTATGCAACACAAGGATGCACAACAACATGTTGTTGTAGCCCATTTTCAACACAACAAACACATGGCAAACAAAACAAAAACAGTAGCACATTCCTGCATCACAAGGAGTGTAAACAGCAGCAACAAACTGGTATCACTACTTTAAATTCCATATTTTATGTTTATTCTTGGAACAAATAATGTATTTTAATAGATTCATTTGAAGACTGAGTGTACATATAAACTGAACTTGTAAATGGGCACTATTTAACACAATAAATAAGTTAATTTAATATATGAATGCTGAAATATTCAATAAAGCACCATGCTAGATTGTTTTTTAACTATTTGTGGACAGCTTTGGACTTGAATCATGCATTATTGATGAGCATTATGATCTGTTGAAGATAAAGTAGGCCTGTCTTAATGTAAAATAACTGTAGTCGGCATAAAGCTCTTAGGATGGCAGACATATCAGAGCAAAACAAAGAACAGGAAAGGGTCAATTAGTAGCCACAGACACACTGTGAATGATGCATTGCAGTGTGTTCTTTAGTTATCCAGCAGAATCGTATTTTAATTTAATTTATTTTTGAGACGGAGTAGGTCATTGCAGGACAGATATGTCAGAGGACGACGTCGGCTGTGCTGCTGGGAGCAGACAGACGCAGTTGCGTAGGTTGCGGTCCGCTGTAGTTTTACAGCTAATTTGTCCCTGATGAAGCACCGTAGTCATCCAGAGCAAACACTTGAGGAGCGTGTGCAGCCAATCGTCAGTACAACCCGCAAGACTACAACAAGGCTGGGAGTGGGAGGGAGGACTCGGGAAGCAAAACATGGCGAAATAACAAGTTTAGCTGTCGCCGCTTTTGAAACTGCACCGTGTCTTTAGTGTTGGAGTATAACTACCAGTTCATACAAATCGGACGCGTGAGCACGAAGGCAACGCTTAACTTTAAAGAGTCGTTCGCCCCAATTTACAAGTATTACGGCGGTGCCTCGCGAAAAAAAAATAAAAAATAGTGCTCGTCTGCTTGCCTGCGCTTTCCCCCCGGAAGGTTGTGGCGGTGCTAGGCGCGACTGTCAACAGAGAAAATGGATGAAGAAGGAAAGTTTATTCTGGAAAAGACTATTTAGCCGACTAGCTTAGCTACGTTAGCTAGCCAGTTGACGTGCGGTTGATTGCACGCACCTGACTCTGTGTTCGGATGAACGTGCTCTCCGGGTCCAAACTGAGGAATATTTAAGTCGTGTTAACAAGTTTGACAACTGCAGTCGCGAAGGATCGTATTTCAAACGAGGCCATTATTTTCATTTTCCGCACTTTGTCTGTATATTTTGGGAGGACACACATTTGAGGCTAATATTGACAGCCTGACAGACGGTTCTGGTGCGGACGGACACGGACGCCATCACATCGGACGTTGCGTCCCTCCTTAAAAAAAACAACAACCATTGCGCTGTTGAGCCGTAAATGTTGTTTTCTACTAGGAATGCTTCAGTGACACACCAGTCCTATCGGGTAGTTTAGACTCATCATTCTCTCACACATGACATTAGCTGGATGTTGCACAGCAGCAGAGACGTCTTGTCAAAATGAACGCAGCAAGGTGTTCAACAACAGTGGAGGTGCATCGCGTTGTTGGTAGAACGGTACCGATGGCCGGCTAACGGTGACGTTACCACTTTGTTGATATCTCTTGTGTGAACTGTATTTTGATTAAATATTGTAAGCAGGATTTCTGTAAAAACAACAACTGCGGATAACAGTGTAGCTCTCGTGAGCTAGCCAGCTGGGTGCGCCTATGTGCAGCTCTCTATCTGCGATGTGTTCGCTAATCTAAGTGCTAACCGTGTTGTTCCGCAACAGTTTCTGCACATTGAACAGCCCGTTTTGCTGAATTTAATCCATAGATAACACCGGTCACGATAGCTGTAGCAGCCGCTTACAATCCCCCTCAGTACTTCTTGTGAAATATCTGGCTAACTTGGTAGCTAAGGCTCTAAGTTTTCAACAGCCATGTCTGAAAACGCCCCCACACGAAGCCTGGACGACATAGACCTCGCCGCTCTGAGGGTGAGTATTTGTTGTTGTGACGATACGTGTGCTACACTTTATTCATGTAGAATGATGGCAGACGGACTCATTGGATGTTATGTCATTTGAACTGAAGTGTCGGTTTGCCTCCTGACACAAGCACGACCATTCAACTCCCACGCGACAAAAGTTGAGGTGGAATAAACGTCCCTTGGCCCTGCGTTGCTGTAGACAGTGTCACAGATTCACATCAGAGATCAACGAATAAAGAAGCGAGTTTACAGCCTGGACAACTTTTAGTGATTATTGCATTAATAAAAAATAAATTAAAAAAATTTAAAAAAAACACGAGAATGATGGCTGCTTCTGTTGCTTGTGCATCACCTGAAACTCGTTGTCATTGTCATGTAGTTATTAGTCTGTTTTTTATAATGTATTTTAAACTAACGTTACCAGTTCTAAACTCTTGATATTGAGATGCACAAACACGATCTCTATTGTTCAACATATTGTTGTTTGGAGGTGTTTTGCAGTCGTGATTCCAAGTTGAATGGGAAATCCTCTCACCATTTCCATGTGAATTTTGGATCTGGTCTTCCCGGTTTGGTTTCTCTTAAAATACTGAAAATATTATACTTTGTTCTTATTGATCTGGTATTAGCAGTGGTCCACCTTGAAGGCCTCAGTTTAAAAGAAAAATCAACAAACCTTTTTTTTTTTTTACTACCCTCTTCTAACAATAGAACCACTTTACCAGGCAAGACATGAAATCAGATGAGGATAAAAAGGGTCAGCAGTCAGCACTATTCTGATTTGATGAAAAATCTTCTTTCCAAGGCTACAGTTTCTTAATTGAGACCACCGCTCTGATGCTCCCTTTTGATGCATCTCTCCATTTCAATGGGAAGTGTCAACATCTATGATTGTGTTGCAGCAGTAAATCCCCCAAAGACAGACCCTTATTATCATTATAAAGAAGCTTTTTATGCATTCAGTCACTTTGAAATGGTAGATCACAGCCATGTCTCCACACTTAGCTACAGGTTTGAAACAGAACAATAGCTTTATTTTATTTTGTATCTCTGTCTAGAATCAAAATGACCGAAGGTTACTCTGAGTGACTTTCCTCTGGGTGGGTTACTCCATGGAAAATAATTGTGTTGAGGAATTCACATATTTATGGGGCTTAACAGGAGATCAGGGGTAGTTTATTTTTTCATTTAAAACAAGATACAATCACTTCATTGAATTTGGGAATTATCAGTCTCAATAATATCTCTGTTCAGTAAATTGAAGTTGGGTTTTGTTGGAAAGTGAAGTCATTGGCGGGTTTAAAGTGTTAATGAAATTCTTAAAATACAAAAAAAAGACCAATATCTGCCTGGCCATCTACCACTAGAATGCATTGTGATTTGGGTTAGCTGAGCATTTAAAGGTGCCCTTCGGAGTTTTCTTATAAACAAACAAAAGTGAGATGTTTACATTCAGTATCACTCACCAGAAGGCATCGTGTGTGTCCTTGAGCTCCAACAAATGTGTTAAATGCATTTCCTCCCTCGTAAAACATTTGTCGAGTCATTTTTTTTTTTAGTATTTTGAATCCTGCATTGTTTACTAGCTAATGGTCCTCTTCTTCCGTGCCTTTGTTGGGGCATGCTGCATGTCTCGGGCGTTACTGCCACCTGTTGATGAGTGGAATACTGTGAAACCATTGGCAGGACTGTGGAGCACAACACCCTTGTGCATGTTCATGCGCATTAGGGACCCAGTCATAGAGAAACGGCTCCACAGCGCTACTGTAGGACAAAAACTCCACAGGGAACCTTTAAGTGGCTCAATCACAGGACTCCAGCATTGGGCTACATAGCAACAGTCCACTGTACACGAGCAACAACGAATCATTTGTGCTGCAACTCGTTCCAATGTCAGTAGCACTGGATAAAATCAAGCCACCTGCACAACTGTTTCAACTACAGGTGGCATAGCAAGTTACACTAAGACAATTAAAGCGACATGGTCATACTCCAACAAATATGTCTGCTGAGTTTCACCTGTTTTGTTCTTAATTTAAAACTATTGGAAAGTGATTTCTATGCTAATTTTCAGTTTCAAACCGAAGTGTGGGCCCATAGTGGTAGCATAATACAACAATGGGAAAATAAATAAATGTTCCACCTTAACTGAGATGTGCAAATGCATGCTGTTGGGATCAGTTGGCTGAATTTGAAAAAAGATGAAGTACTTCCAAATTGAAGTATCAGGAAGCCATTTATAAACATTTAAGGTCAACTGTAAAGTTGCTCACTAATGATATTCAAGGAATGCAAGTGTTTGAGTCGTGATTTTGACTATTGGTGCAGTTGTGTGTCCACAGAAAGGGCAGACTTCCTCTGTCAGCTAAGTTGACACCCCTGCAGGAAATGTGTGGTCAACTTCCCAATGGACCATTATCAGTGTCTTTTAAAGTATATACCCTGTTAAACTGAGGTTGATGCATTGCATTATTCCCTGAGGTTAATCAATGCATTACGTATAGACATTAATAAGACGGCGTTATATCCTTAAGAGCTGCCATTTGTATCATTTAAGCAGGCTGACTGCAGGTTTCTCCTCCAGTTACCCCGTGGTTTTACTGCTTCCTTGCCGTTTTAGCAATCATTGCAATGTGTCTGACTGTGTGTGTGCTGGTGGTGCTAATCCTTGAACATAACGGTACCCTTCCCCTTCTATCACTTCGTTCCTCTCATCCCACTCTCGTGGGCGACGCTACCGCCTCTGCCTTGCCACCCACTAATTATTCTCTTCCATATCATCACATTGTTGCCTCCCGCGTTACGTTACAGTTCCCCCTCTTTAGTGTTGGAACACGCTTCAGAATACGGTATCTTTATGTCGTATGGGTTGTGTGTGCAGTTGCATCAAATGTGTGGTCACTTCCCAGTTTTACTGCCTCATCTTTCATAAGTATACGTGCTATTTTCTTCCCATAAATGTTTCCAGTCTCAAAGGAATTCCCCCCCTCCCTGTTGAATGCAGAAAACCCATCATTGGAAACAGATGAAAGCAGGATAGGTCATGCTGTACATTCAAAACCCAAAGCAGCAGTCTAACCACCCACACATCTTCTTAAAGCCACATTGAAATTGGTTGAAAGTGGAACTGATTGTCATATTCCCTTGTGTCTTGGGGGAGGGGTTGCGTAATTAAGTCAAAGCACCCCCTGGTATCAGTAGAATGTGTGTTCACTCTATTGAAACTTAAAATGAACAAATCAGGAAAAGGCCAGATGGATGTCCATGTCAAATCTATATCTAATCTAATATCAATATGTAGTGTATCTGCTCGTCTGTTTCCTCCGTGTTGTGGGTGGGCGGTGAGTGTGTGTGTGTGTGTGTGTGTGTGTGGGTGACTAGGAAGATTGAGTTGAGATGATTTGTATGGTAATATTGGCTTTAGTGCATACAAAGTAGAAACCTTTGGGGTTGTTTTTATGTACGAGTCTTTGTGCTTTTGACGTGTTGATGGAGTCAATAGATCTACTGCTCCACTTTCACTGATGTACACATTCAATTAAAGATTCTCGATTGTTCTGTTGAGGCAAAAGATTGAAATTACTTTTAATTTAAACATTTTTAGCCTGTTGGTTTTATTTTGTGTCCTCAACAGTGTTTTGTATTCAGACTTATTGAAGCCAGATGGCAGGAGTTACTAGAACAGGTGTAGTTTAGTATGAATTTACGATCTAAGCGTGACTTTTAACTGAGGAAACACAAGTGTATCAACTTGAAATACGACCTCCACTTAGGGCCGGCATTCAAGTGTGGATGTGTAGGATTCAAAGAATCAAGCGAGCATCAGCCACTTAGAACAAGAAATAGATGCGGTTTGCTTAGAGTGTAGCCATTTTTTAATTTGGCAAAAATAAAAAGCACAATGAAATGCAGTTTATTTTATTGAAATGCTGTTTTTATTTGGAGCGGTTTGTATTTTGATGGTGTATCTGACCCTGCTCTGTCTGTATGTTGTACGACTCATGAATCTGACCGTGTCTCCCGTAGGATCCAGCAGGGATCTTTGAGCTGGTCGAGGTCGTCGGCAATGGGACCTATGGGCAGGTGTACAAGGTGAGACATGATGCCTAAATTATACCTCCATGATGTCGAGCTCTTGTTGTAGACAAACTCATTCAACACATCAAGTTTTCACCTGTGCGATGTGCTATAAAACTGGGCACCAAAGACCACTCTAGTGCCTGTTCTGTGTTAAATGTTTTTTGCATTCATTTCTCAGATTACAGTAGATTTAGCGAACTGCTATGTAAGTACATTTTTCAGCTGTCGGCCTGAAAAGTTAAAACTGTCTGTGACCGAAAGATAAGAAAGTGTAAAATAAGATCGGTGAAGAGGTGTGATGATAAGGCAATTAGCCACACTTGATGGGGCGACATTCAAGGAGTTAATTTTAAACTTTATTGACCACTGTTGTGATGAACTTGTCAGGGCCGTCACGTGAAGACGGGCCAGCTGGCTGCCATCAAGGTGATGGACGTCACGGAGGAGGAAGAAGAGGAGATCAAAGCTGAAATCAACATGCTGAAAAAATACAGCCACCACCGCAACATAGCCACGTACTACGGTGCCTTTGTGAAGAAGAGTCCACCAGGACACGATGACCAACTTTGGGTCGGTCTCTCCTTTTACCTGGCCTGATCCTTTTTATAGCAGTGTGCCTCATTGATTGTGCTCACTACGTCTGCATTTGTCTGTATGTAGCTGGTGATGGAGTTCTGTGGGGCGGGATCAGTGACCGACCTGGTGAAGAACACTAAGGGCAGCTCTCTAAAGGAGGACTGGATCGCTTACATCTGCAGAGAAATCCTACGGGTGAGATATGGCCGTCCCACCAGTCAAAACAAGTCTGCAGCAGAGGTCACTCCTTACTGATCCATTTTGACTTCTTTGTCTGTGTGCAGGGCCTTTCTCATCTCCACGCCCACAAAGTCATCCACAGGGACATCAAGGGCCAGAACGTGCTGCTGACGGAGAACGCAGAGGTCAAACTTGGTACGTTGAATGCTTGTAGGTTTCAGGTAAAAGAGCAACAGCAGGTATCTGCTACCCAGCGTCGTCTCACATCCTGTTTCCTCTGATCGCTCTGTCCACATTCAGTTGATTTCGGGGTGAGTGCTCAGTTGGACAGGACCGTCGGGCGTAGGAACACCTTCATCGGCACACCGTACTGGATGGCGCCTGAGGTTATTGCCTGTGACGAGAACCCCGACTCCACCTATGACTACAGGGTAACGGAAGCGCTGCGTTTGTGTCCGCACTATGCTGCGGGAGCGTATGAAAGGTAGACACTGACCTGGTCCCTTGTGTGTTTTGCAGAGTGATATCTGGTCCTTGGGGATCACAGCCATTGAGATGGCAGAGGGAGCTCCTCGTAAGTGTATACACTCCTTTGAACCTGCTCTTGTTTGAAACATGCATTTCTATGTACCCAGCAACAGACCGTGTCTCACCGCCAGAGAAGACCTCATGAATGAGTCAGTCTTGCATGTTGTCTGAGTCTTCAGATGGGCAGCTGACTCACTGTAATCAAGGTAGTGGAGTCGTGAGCTGGCAGTTGGCCTGTGGAGGCTGATTGCACAGAGCTCTCTGGTCTGCTCAGCGGGGCGATGTGTCTGTCCAGAGATTTGGTGTCAAACCTGACGAAGAAGAAAAGAAAATCTCACTAAAGAGTAGCAGCTAAAATGTTTGTGAAATGAATCCCAGCTGTGGTGAACTTATAATGATGATGTTCTGAGAGCCTTTTGTTCACATCACTGATAAGAACTACGGAGCTCTTGTAGCCCATGCTGCTGCTGCTGCCAATGACATAAGACGTACGGGACAACTGTGAAGCTGATGGTACCTTTTTAAATTATGCAGTGTGTAATTACTCACTCCATCAGCTTCATTACTGAAGTATGTATTCCACTTACAACGGCGCAATGTTCCTTGTTTTTTGATTAGATCTCTTTTAGGTTTTACGGCTGAAACCATTTTTTTTTAATTAAATTTTGATTAGTTGGTCGACAGACAACAATGGAAGATGGTTTTATGAATTAGTTAATTTCTCTGTTTAAAATCATATCACTATCTTTTACTGTTTTACTATTACTGTTTGCCGAACAAATACAGACACCACGTTCGTCTTGGATAACATAAGATAGATAAATATTTTGATTTGATTAATTGATTGATATCATCATTATTGCAACCCTAGTCGTTGGCTCTCTTATTTATTCATTTTACATAACGACTGTTAAAGACCAGATGTATTGAACCTTTCTAACTGTTTTTTTTATTGAGTTATATATTTAAAGCAGTAGTTCAATTTAGTTTGTCATCAAATAATTCAATAGAACATCTGTATTGATGTGTGACGGGTGAACTACGGTCAATTTATCGACAACATTGTAAAGACGGGACTGACGAATGCTCTCTGTGTCCGTCGCTGGTTCATTGAGACGCGTCATTGTTCTAGTTCCAGTAATGTATTCATTAGCTTTACAGCGTTACTGGCTTTCTGTTTATTTTTGAACATGTGAATTATTGAGCATCTTTTCACTGAATCTTTTCGTCACTAGCTGTGTTAGCAGACACCCTCCATACCTTTTACTGTTTGTTCACACGTCTAAGGAAACACGGGGCTGTCAGTATGGTGACTAACAGGTAATCATTTAAAAACAGTTTGAAGACCGTCCGTACGATTGATCAGCTAAAAGCAGAAACAAACGGATCAGTTCACTCCAGGTATTTAATGCAACACTAAATGACATCATTCACACTGACACAACTGCCAACATCCTGTCAGTGGGTGATCCAGTCCTTCTTAAATGAAAGTAAACCAATGCGAGTCTACTGAATACATACTAATGCTTATACGTTATGTCTGTGTGTGATACAAGGTAAACATGCATGTTATATGACACACACACACACGGTAGCTGTGATCCTTTTGTTCCCTTAAAATACTGAAATAAAATGTTCCTCCTGCCTTCGGCTCTCACAGTCACGTTGCATTCGTCCAAAAGACTGCCGTGTGAAAGCCTATTTACTGTGAAACTAACGCTAACCAGTCAGGTTTAGCTACCTACCTACGCTGGGAACACAATGACTCACATTGAATGTAAGAGCAAGGGCTGTAACAATAAGCCTGAGGCACCAGGAACGATTGGATAACAGCAGCTGTAACCATGTATGAGGATACAAAGACTGTGTAATGGTGGCTCGTATTTTTTTGAAACCACCAGCTGTGGGAGTATATGATACTCTGTCTTACATTTGATTTATTCTGATGTTGCTTTTCCCTTCCGTTTATTGTAGGTCTCAGCTTTGGTTGGGGGATTTGATAATATCTACCAACTCATCATCTTCTTTTATTTCTGCAGCCTTGTGTGACATGCACCCGATGAGAGCCCTCTTCCTCATTCCCAGGAATCCCCCCCCAAAACTTAAATCCAAAAAATGGTGAGTTATCAACCGTCCTGTTGTTACTTACATATATCATATCCCAGACACCTAGCAGGCTCCCCTCATATGATTTCAAATGTGCATTAAGTCTCTCAACCTTATGTTTCCAAAGACAAACCCAAGAGTAAAGGTGATTGCAGGAGATCACAGTTACGTGCGCTGCAGTAACGTTGTTGCTCTGTTTACCTGATGTTTTGAGAAAGCAGGTCACCGCAGAGCAACAACCAGGTTGAAGGGATAGTTTAGAGTTTTTCAAGTAGAGTTGCACGAGGTACTTATTAATAGACGGCGTATTACCGACAATAGATGACGATTGTTACGCCCCCTGTTTGGAGAAACGGACATGAGTAGCAGCACGGGAGCAAAGTACTGCTGTGGACGGGGGCAGCAGCAAAACGTATTTTAGCCACAGAACAAAAGGCCCACCTAAAGAAATCAATAGCAGTTTAAATACACGCTATTAGAATACTTTCACAGGTTTACCTGGCCAGCCCTCTTCAACTGTGCTTCAAGTTACTTTGGGTGCATTTGTCCTTCTATTAGGGAAAGATTTTTAGGAAAGCCGTCCCTCACTCAGATTTCAAAGTGCGAGAGGTCAAGTCCTTTGTCCCAGAGACGAGTATGATCGTGAGCCAGATGAGAAGCTGAAGGCTTTTCAACGTATTTGCCGTGTTCTTTTTCCTACCCTGCTCCTATTAATCTTTATGCTGCTCGTTAATGGACCCACTTAGTGGAGTTTATGGTCCCACTGCATCCAGAATGAAACGTTTCTTTCACATTGCTTTAAAAAAAAATTCCAATCATAAAGAAGCCGTCGGTCAATATTGTGTGACCCAGATGAACAACTATGCAAATATACAAAACAGAAGTAAGGGATGGACTCAATAACTCTTGGTCGCCATGTTTGACCAGTATTAACCCCGTACAGGTAGTGTGTATTGCATAGAGTTGAGTTGTATTTGGCAGTGATCATGTTGTGGTTGTACTGTTCACTGGTAAATTGCAGCTACTAGCTCCCATACCAATCAAATACTGTACATTCTGTAAAGACATTACAGAATGTTATGTTATTGATCTTTTTTTTTTTTCAAGCGTTCCTAGAAATGTCACATACATGACTCCCCAGAAAATGCCAGACCTGTTAAAGATGGAACTTGTCCCACTTGCGTCTCTCCTCTGCCCAGCTGCCAACTGTTCCCTTCCTCCCTGCCCTCCCACTCTCCCTCACTAGTTTATCCTCCTCTCACCTCTCCGTTCCTCCCAGGTCCAAGAAATTCATTGACTTCATAGAGGGCTGTCTGGTGAAGACGTATACCAGCCGACCATCCACAGAGCAGCTTCTCAAGCACACCTTCATCCGGGACCAGCCCACTGAGCGCCAGGTCCGAATTCAGCTCAAAGACCATATCGACCGTACGCGCAAGAAAAGGGGAGAAAAGGGTGAGCAGATGAGATGGAAAGAGCCTAAATGGGTGTAACCCAGGGCACCCTGTCTCTTCATGCACCATGATTTACTACACGTTACAGTATACTGTACATTATCCCCCCCATCTTTTTCACGTAATTCACTTCTCTTGATGCTAATTTTCATTACAGAAGAAACGGAGTACGAGTACAGTGGTAGTGATGAAGAGGATGAAAATCGTGGAGATGACAGAGAGTCGAGGTATTTTCACTTTATTAACTGCATTCATCAATATATTCTCTGTCCAAGTGACTTGTGTTCTCCGTGTGAATGATTGTCCCCCAAAAGCCTCTCCCTCATTTTTTTATTTTTTTTCCTTTAATTTTGGCCATCAGTTCCATCCTCAACGTGCCCGGTGAGTCCACCCTGAGGCGGGACTTCCAGCGTCTGCAGCAGGAGAACAAAGAGCGCTCGGAGGCTCACAAGAGGCAGCAGGCCCAGCTGGCTGCTCAGCGTCGGGATCCTGAGGAGCACAAGAGGCAACTGTTGCACGACCGACAGAAACGCATAGAAGAGCAGAAAGAACAGCGGCGCCGTCTCGAAGAGGTAATAATCAACTTTTAGTGGAGTAGTATTGTGAGAAATACGTGTATTAGCTTTCTTTTCGAGAGTTGGATGAGAAGAATAGTACTACTCTTATATCTGCATGCTGAACATGAACGTAGAGCAAGGAGGCGTTTATCGTAGCTTAGCATAAAGACAGGAGAAGACTAGCCTGACTCTACAAAGTTCAGAAATACTCCACTCAACACCACTAAAATGTGTGCTGTAACTATTTCCTAAGAACAATAGTTACAACACATAACTCTCTAAAAGTACATGTCGAAATACTCCTTTTTAAAGAAAACTAAGATATTTTTCTCACCTTTTTTATCTTAAATTATTTCTTATTTCTTTTTTTCCCCGTTTTGACACAACACTTAACATTCCAATATTGTCCACGATTATTGTAATGCACCCAATGCTGACATTTTAGTATCTCCAAAATACAATTCTGCATAAACTCAGCATTGGTGATGAAAAGCACATCACTAGAAAGGATTGGAAAGTTCCCTAGCAGTGCATGATGCTCAATTTACAAAACGTAGTTGTGTTTCAGAGACCTTGCTGTAATGTCGGCCGAGTATCAGCAATCTATCTTTTGAAGTGAATTTACCTCCTGTGCATAAATCATCTCCCAACTTCAGAGAATGAAAACACATTCATTCGGCGTCTCTAGTTTAAACGCACACATTCACAGTAAAGTCAGATGCACATCCCAGCTCCTCACAACTGAATTGCGTCTTATCATCGTGGTCTTCCTCTTCCTTGTATGGTGCTGGTTCTGATTCATTCTGATACATTTATAAATACGAACAGATCAGATTTTGTCGGGGATATAAAAAAAATGGTGTCTTTGGCCTTATTTCCTCTGTCACCCTTCTTTTATAATTAAATGTAATCTTACACATTTTACCAGAGGCTCATGATACTAATACATTATGCAACAGGCGGAACATTTTTAATTCAAAGCAAAACTGCAACAAGAATATAATGTTCCTTGTCTGTGTGTCTGCTCTTGTTCTTCATCCACTTACTACTCGCTGTTGCCCTTTTATTTGTCCGTTACTATTCATTTGGTTTGCCATTGGTTGCTTTAGTCATAAGTACATAGCAGTTTTAATCTGCCTTCTATTATCGGCCTACTAAACCTTTATGCAATATACTTAATGTATATCAATCCATGAACATAAGTAATAAAATATAAAACAGTTTGAATAGTTTATACTTTGAAATGTAGAAATGAGGCCTAAATGAAAAACGCACACCAGGGCAACTAAAACCTATCCATCCATTGTTTTATTTATTGATTCCCCCTCACCAACTTAACGCCTCCATAAGTTAATAACTAGTTGCGAGGACTGAACAAAGTCTCCGGTCACCTTAACTTGCAACAGTACATTTTCAACATGTTGTTCGCTGACGTTCATAGTTGAATAAATGGGTAAACAGTGGGGAATAGAGTGAGATTACTCCTTACAACACAGGTGTGAATTATTAATTCTGCAAACATTCGCCCAAAGTGAGATGATTTTGTAGCCTAGAGTGAGATGTTTTGTGAGTACCAGGTTTGTGCAGAAAAGGTCTAAATGAACTACCACAGATCTTACGCTACGTTGTTGGTTTGTAAATGCTGTTAAGTGTTTGCACAATACCAATTCCTCCTGACTTTGTTGATATATGTCCTTGTCGCACGGCTCAAGGATTATGTGGATGTTGTAGCGGTTAACAGAAAGTTTTGATTTACACTTGTAATGTTGTCAATATTTCACATCCCCTGAATGTGTCATCATGTTATCTTCTCTGTCCAGAAGGCAGCTGAACTTGCTTTTTTTTTTGTTATCTGACATAGAGTCGACAAAAAAAGTGTTGTCATAGTGACGGTGTCTTGTTGTGGATAGCTGTCTGACAGTCTTCAGCCATCAGCCCTGATCAGCAGTCAGTTCATGGTTTGGCTGCATCGTGCTCATTTTATGCATCCTGTTGTTACATGCATTAAACAAACGTAGGCATAAGACCTAAAGGACATGGGAGCAAATATTGATGGACAACAGAATGAAGTAAAGAGTTTGTTTATGCTGTGATTTTATTGTCACGGTTGATGAACACTTTATGCTTGTAGCGAATATTTAAGTCGTGGTTTTTTTATTTTGAATGACCATAACTGAGCTGCTGTGAAATGTCTGAGGAGTTCTGTGGGATTTTAATGAGGCGCACTTTTTGCACCGATACTGAAAATGTTGTGCAGTGTTGGTAAGTGTTTCACTGCAGTATAAATGAACTCTCCTGATATACCACCACCTCCTCGTCTGTCTTCTCTGGCTCCTCAGCAACAACTGAGTGGACAAGAGCTTTGTGTGCCGTGTGTCATTTCAGCACAAAGAACAAGCCCTGTTGTTTCAATGTCCCTTTAAAAAAAGATAAGGACCGCTCCCTGCCAAAAGTGAATAACTGTCGTCAATTTGAGTTTGATTCAAAGCAGCAAACTCTGATGATGATTCGGATGCAATAGGTGTGTGTGTTTTGTTTGAGTGACTCAGCCTCTGTTTCCTGCCCTGCATCCTCACTCCATTTTATTTCTTTTTTTTTCCAGCTCTGCACAAAAAACAAGGGAGGGTTTGCTTATAAGCAGGCTATCCATTATAAATGCCCCTGTGCAAACACAGCCTGTATGCTCATTTCTCTTTTCTTTTTTTCCCCCTGTCGCCCTTCTCTCCCAGCAACAGAGAAAGGAGCGAGACATGGTGAGGCAGCAAGATAAAGGTCCCCACCGGAGGCTCGACGATATGAGACGGGAGGAAGATAGAAGGTTGGCTGAGAGGGAGCAGGTAACCAACCGCGGGAGATGTGGGGCTGCAATCGGCCAATCGCTGTCGCGTGTGGGCGTGTCCGCCAGCAACACAGTGCCAGTTGCTCTGGTGGTGAAATTCCACGAGTAGGTTGCCATAGCAGCAAGGGTCTAAATTAGTGTATTTATTCAGAGATGAGTTTTCTGTGGGTGAGCTCTCTGCGTCTCTTGTGCTCCGTTTCCAGTCTACTCTCAGCAACACAAGAGTCTGGCAACACGGCAACATCGCCCCGTGCTCCCAAACACTCATTGTATGCCACAAAATGACCACAATGTACTGCTAAATATCCAAACCTTCTCAACGCAGTGATTAGTGCGAAACCGTGATGTCATGTTTCAATGGTAACTTGTATTTGTCTCTTATAACTTCCGAGTGGAGACGGTGCATGTTTTTGCCGCTGAAATTAATTTAAAGAATTGTTATCAGTGCGATGCACAGTGTCTGTTTACTGGAATGCTGTTGCGTAACTGTTCTGTGCCTCTTATCTTTCTGTGTCCTGTCTTTTCTCTTTTCCCGCCTTTTAATGCCTGTCATTCCTGCCTCCTTACCTTTCCTCAGGAGTTTATCAGACATAAGTTAGAAGAAGAGCAGCGGCAGTTAGAAATCCTTCAGCAGCAGTTGCTTCAGGAGCAAGCACTGCTTATGGTAACTAGTCCTCACTACTCCTTTATCATGTCTTGTTTTGACTGCAGAGGTTTCCATGTCCTCTCGGTTACAATAGATCATTAGTGAAGGACATCTTTTGATCAGCACAGAAAAAAAAAAACCTGTGTCCTCACAACAATATGGCTTGTTTTCTTATTTTGCCAAGTTCAGTCACATATCACAAAACTGCCTCAGGGGGCTTTATAATTGGTACAGCATATGCCACCCTCTATCCTTACAGCCTCGATTCTGATAGGGAAAACCGGTGTTGCAGTGTTTTGTCAAAACAAACACTGCAGTGTTCCATGTCTGCCTGTGTTTGAGGTAGATGCTGTTAGGTCGAGGGAAAGGCAGACGATACTGCGTGTCTTGTAAAGGCATGCACTGACCTAGATTTTTGAGGGCAGATTTCAGAGTTTGTTATTGACTCTTGCTTACAGTGAAGAGAGGAGTTGCCACTCTCCTAACATCTTTGCTTTAGCTAGCTCCTGTGAAGCATACGAGGAGCTGTCATTCAGATTGAGCTGTAGTCTCGGCTCCTTTTTCTGTTTTGTTGGAACCGAATCCTCACTACTGTAGTTATGAGGCAATTGGGATAGTTTACCACATTTGCCTGCTATGTTACACATACACACAGGAATTATGGGTATGTGCATCTTCATAAATCACAGGGTCAGCCACAGGACAGTGGCCCTGAAGTGGTAGCACACCCCTAGGAACAGTGCCGTAATGCTGTGAGGCAATTTTGGTGTTCAGTCAGCATTTTAGGATAACATGACGTACACTGGCCACCAGAAAAAAAACTTTGCGCATACACCGACATTACCACAGTGCCTGTAATAAACTCTAATCCTCTCCTGATGTTTGAATCGGCTGTGATTATGCAAACTTAACGTTTCCTGCAGCTGATTCATAGTAATAGTCTTTCCATAGTGCCTTTCATTAGATGTAATGAAGAAAGTACCGGGCAAAATGTGAATCAAATAGAAATAAGTCACCTAAGTTTTGGCAGTGTGGAAGATTCCCCCTTTAAAAAAAACAAGTGTGTGTGTGTGTATATATATATATATATATATATATATATATATATATATATATATCCATGTTAAATATGTGTGTTGGGGTGGCAGCAGGGTAGATGTCCCTTTCCACAGGAGTTCACAGGTCCCTCTGAGCTGTAATCCCTCAATGTCCTCGGCCTATTCAAACGTGTCCTCCCACGTAGGGAAGCACCTGGGTGAGGCATTCTCACCAGGTGCCGGGCTGTGTTCTCTCACTGTGCAGGAACACCACATTGGTTTCTGAGAGGACTTTGGTTTGTTTGTCATCCACAGTTTCGTGCTTTCACTCACCACCCACAACATGTATGTGAGCATTGTAGTGTAGACTGACGTGTAGATCTAATGCTTTGCTGTGTGGCCCGTAGTGATTAAGAACAACAGCAATGATCTTAGCTTTATTACAACAGTTAACTTTGCCTCTGTGTACGTAAAGTTGTTTCTCAAATGTAACTTAATGTGAGACATTTCCTGCTTGAGAATCTAATCTCTGCTGTTATAAGAAGCAATGTGCTTGTTTCGTTATGTATGCCGTGGCCATCAAAAGGCGAGGAGACCTGTGCCTACAACTCACAGTGTAAAAGTGAGTCAGTTGACTTATTGGTTTTTCATTGTCAGTTAAATATACAGCACAAAAAGGTTTTGCTAAAAATATTCTTTTGATGTGCGTTTTGTTTTTTACGACCTGCCTGACCTGTTTTTCGTGTCCACTCTGAGACAAGCAATGACTTGACTGCAGTGTGTTTTGTTTTTTTTTCATCCCAGGAGTATAAGCGCAAGCAGCTAGAGGAACAGCGTCAGTCAGAGCGACTGCAGAGGCAGCTGCAGCAGGAGCATGCCTACCTGGTGTCTCTGCAACAACAGCAGCAAGAAAAGAAGCCCCAGCTCTACCACTACAACAAAAACCTGGAGCCCAACAACAAACCCACTTGGGCCCGTGAGGTAGCAATGTTGCCTACATTTGAAGCGTTGAGCGCCACAGTCACACTGCTGTACACTGGCCTGCAATGTGCATCCTCCTTTCATTGTCATCCTTATCGCAGGTGGAGGAGCGAAGTAAGCTCAACAGACAGGGCTCACCCAAAATCTGCACCACTGTCTCCGACAATGCCCTCCAGTCTCGCTCTGACTCGATCAGCCAGTCGGGAATGGTCCAGTCTTCTCAGACCCCACCAATGCAGAGGCCTGTTGAACCCCAAGGGGGGCAGGGAAAGGTGGGTGCAAAATTCAGTTGATTAAATCAACACAAGATACAGCTGCTTATGCCTTTCTGCCCTTAATTCTTTAGCTGCTTTATCCTTCATTGTCTCTGCTACCTTATTTATGCCTTTCTTTCCTTCTTTACCCCTCCTTTCCTTCTCCACACATCTGTGATCACTTTGTCCCTACATGTTAAAAACATCTCCTTGGAATACAAACACAACCTTGCGTTCTTCTCCACCTCGGCCTGCTTCGCCGACTCTCTCGTCCTCTCTTTCTTCCACTTTGCTGCTCCTCCCTCCTGGTGTGCTGCTGCTCCTCCTGTCCTCCGCAGTTCCAGATGGCTCACTTGGTTCCACTGAAGCCTTATGCCGCCCCTGTCCCTCGTTCCCAGTCCCTCTGTGACCAGCCCACTAAGACCATGTCCGCATTCCCCACCCAGGATCCCTCCCTTACCCCCTCACCCCGTCCCATCCACTCCAGAGAGCTGGTGCGACAAAACTCTGACCCGACTTCAGAAACGCCGGCACCACAGGCACACCAAATCGAGGATCGCGGCCCCTGGATCCGCCTGCCAGATGTGGAACTCCCACCCAAGGTGAGATCTTGTGGCTGGTTTTGACTCTGCAGTAGGTGTACAGACCCAAAACATAACCCCAGTTTGCAAAAGACTCCCATATTGACACACAAATAGTATGTTAGGAACTCATTTTGTCAGAACAGTGTTAAATGTAAGACTGTGATGTTTCCGTCCTCAGATTCCACAAAGGACGGCGTCTATTGCCACAGCTCTCAACACCAACCTGACCTCTGGCATAAGGCATCCAGTGCGAGCCAGGTACTAAAGGCAGCCTACTGATTTATCAGATGCTTACAGAAATGAGTGCCTGCTAAATGATGGTAGACGGACTTCAGGTAACTCGTTTGTATCCTCACTGCAGCAATCCAGATCTCAGTCGCAATGATCGCTGGGAGAGAGGAGACAGTATGAGCATCATAGCCAATCTTCCCCAGACTGGCTCTCTAGAGAGGCATCGCATCCTCAGTGAGTCCCCCCCCCGTGCTATTTCTCTGCAGACTGTCTTTACAGTGAGTTTGTTTTCAGAATTCTAACTCTGCAACCTTGTTATTTGTAGGTTCCTCCAAAATGGATTCGCCCATGCTCTCCCATGATAGCCGTCATAAGCCGGGGGAGTCTCGCACCTCCTCCCGCCCTGGGCGCCCTGCAGTAAGTGGTTGTTTTCAAACGGACAATATATTCGCTGTCTCTTCAGTATCCCCTACTTGTACAGCTAGGTTTAACATCAGTGTAGGGGAGCATGCAACACATAATATGGTTGAATTAAAAACACACCTGGTTTGTAAACTGACATGTCGTATACTAACTCAAGGTGTTCTTCTCACATTATCTTTCCTTTATGTTTTATAAGAGTCATGTCTCTCCTCTTCTTAAATCCCTGTTTGTTGACTTTACCTCAATTGTGCAGAGTTACAAGAGAGCTATAGGGGAGGTTAGTATCAGTGTCCTTGTGCGTTATGCAGTCCTCAGTGTTCATGCATGAGTTTGCATCTGCATTCATTGACTGTACGACATGTTGAATGAATTGCATGCTCTACACTTATTTATTTATCGGTGTAATCATGATTTGTCTTTGAATGAAATCCTACTCTTCAAATAAAAGCCTTTTTTCATGTGTTGTGGACATTTCACACTCAACACCGGCCTTGAAGCCTCAAAATCATCCCAACATGTCACCAGGTGGCAGGCTCTGAATTCAGAGGACTGGGAGTTTTTGAGCCCATCCTCCTGATGAGCCTTCACCTTCACTTGTGTTTGGATCGTCTTTAATATGATTTGCTGCTTTCTGTGATAGCTGAAATTATGTTGACAACATTTTTGAATGCATTCTTAAAGTAAATATGTGTGTGTGTGTGTGTGTGTGCAGGACCATGGCCTCTTTGCCAAGGAGCGTGCCGAGGAGCAGCCAAGGCTCCCAGTCAAGGCCAATGATTACTCCTCCTCATCGGAGAGCAGCGAGAGTAGTGAAGAGAGCGAGAGTGGCGAGGGAGCAGAGGAGGAAGAAAGCCCCACAGATCGGTAACACCTACAAATGATAGCAATTCAAGAAGCAAACAATTGTCTTTATTTGTCAAATTGACTTTGAAGTACAGTATTCAATACTGCGCTACTCTCTTTTCACACTCTTCCATTATCAGGCTCGGAGTCTTGTGTAATCCTTGACTTGTATTCCTCAATTGATTTCAGTCACAGGGACGCAGACACTGATTCAGTTAACACCATGGTGGTTCATGAAGACGAAGGCGAGGGGGGAGAGGGAGAGCAAGCCGGAGGCTACGGGGATCAGACCATGCTGGTGCAGAGGGTGAGTCATCTGTGCACGTAACGAGGCTTAAAATGCATTTTGACTTGATGGAAAATCAACACAATACAAGTCAAAGAATATTGCAAAGCTGCAGGACAGTTGTTCGGTGACAATGTTGCTTTATTTACGCACGTAACTGACCAAATGAATACATTATGTGGAACCATTGCACCCTTAATGAAGTCTCATATCAGAAAATGAAGATGCCCAAAACATCAGCGATGACTTTCAGGGTTCACTGAAAAGCCCCTTTGTAGATTAAATGTTCAAAAAGCACTCTGAATTAAATGAATGTAATAATACATTTGATTTTGTACATGTCAAAAACCACCCTGGGTTAGAGAAGGTTGGCAGAAGTCTTTGAGATTTTTGGAGAGACAGCAATATACTTTCACACAATCTGCAAATGTACTTTCGTTTTTTAAAGCAAGTCAGCTTCACTGACGACACAAATATTTATTTGTATCACTTTAGATCATTTATGTCATCCAATAGATTGCACAATTGATACCATCTTCAGGTCAGTTGGCATATACGATTGCTGTAGTTTGCATTGTTTGTGCTGTCAATAGCTGTGAGACACCGACATCAGCAATAAATAAGGTCCCAAACTCGTATATTTAACACCTTTTCAAAGAGTCTGTTCACGACGTTACTTTACGTCTTGTAGTTACTGTGGTGTGCTAACCAGACGGGTCATATCCTGGTGATTGATGCAGCAGATGATCATAGATCCAAGTCTGCCATTGACGATAAGTAATACATAGAGGTGTGTGTTTTCTCTTTTACCTGAAAGACCCCAGAGAAGCGGAGCCATAACGGATACACTAACTTGCCAGATGTGGTTCAGCCCTCTCACTCCCCCACAGATTCAGCCACTCACTCCTCCCCTGGGAAGGACTCTGTTTATGATGTAAGTTCTACTGATGCTAAATATATCGGTCCTAAATTCCTGGTTTTATTTTTTTTTATCTGCCCTCATTCCAGCCATGAAGTCCACCCATAACACAAAATTACATTTCACGACAATCTGTTCAGCTCGTTAGTGGAGACACCATCAAAAATATGACTCAAACGGGCATACAGTAGGCACACAAATATGTTTTTAACATTTTGAAACTAAAATCAAATAATGAGCAAACTAAAGTCTGCACAGACATGATGTTCACTGAAACAACACCTTTCTGCTCCACCAGTATCAGTCCAGAGGTTTGGTTAAAGCATCTGGCAAGTCCTCCTTCACCACCTTTGTGGATCTGGGCATGTACCAGTCCCCAGGAGGTACAGGGGATAGCATGTCTGTCACTGGTGAGTCATTCAATTACAGCATAATTAATTAAGAATGTAACTTGTTCATCAGCTAAATTCCCTTTTTAAAAGGATGAGTGGGAGATTTATGTCTCGTTCCGAAGCTTGTACCATTTTGCCGGCGGTTGCGTTTTCCTTTGGTCGATTAAGCCGTTTCCCTCGGGGCCTCCCTGTTTAGGCTCCAGGTTTGAGCAGCTGAAGATGGAGGTGAGGAAAGGATCCATGGTGAACGTCAATCCCACCAACACACGCCCCCCCAATGACACACCTGAGATCCGCAAGTACAAGAAGAGGTTCAACGCGGAGATCCTGTGTGCTGCCCTCTGGGGTGAGAACAGATTCAATACTCGAGTGTAACGATGAAACATTAGCTCTCTTAAACCAACTTATTAATCAAAATATGTTTATCTTTTGAGTTGCTAGACTCTGAGAGTTCAGTCAGATTATTGGTGCCATTATTTTAACCCTCATCTTTGGCTCAACAGCCTGACAAATAACGAATATGTCGGCTCCATCAGGTTAAAAATATGACCAAAACATCTGAAAGTTGTTTTTATAATGTGTCAACTTCAAAGTCCTGTTTCTCCATCCTCCAACAGTGCTGTAGGTAAAGTTGTCAATGGGTGACATTGTCGCAGTTACATCACATATTTATTAAAGCAATCTTTATTTTTTTCCTCCTCTAAAGAAAATGAAATTGTATCGTGGAGGTGTTGCAGGAAAGTTAAACCATACAAAAGTGTGTGTGTGTGTGTGTGTGTGTGTGTGTGTGTGTGTGTGTGTGTGTGTGTGTGTGTGTGTGTGTGTGTGTGTGTGTGTGTGTGTGTGTGTGTGTGTGTGTGTGTGTGTGTGTGTGTGTGTGTGTGTGTGTCCACCCGCCCCAGGTGTGAACCTGTTGGTGGGCACAGAGAACGGGTTGAAGCTGCTGGACCGCAGTGGTCAGGGCAAGGTTTACCCCCTCATCAACTCCCGCAGGTTCCAGCAGATGGACGTCCTGGAGGGCCTCAACCTGCTCATCACCATATCAGGTCATTACTGCTGCTCAGCACCAGTCTGCTCTCACCACACTTGGTTAAAGCCGTCTGTACTTTTGGCAAAGGACTGTCTTTTTAATGGGATGCCAAACACTAGATGCCAATTGTGCTCATGCCTTCAGAGTAATTGTTTTGCTTTGCATTTTGCCTTTGCACTTCAAAGCCACAGGAAAGCTTTTTTTATTTGTGTGTGTGTGCCGTGTGTTTAAGGGCTTGGAGGTGTTGTGAAAAGATGGTTTTGAACAAATATGTCAAGCCAATCCAGAGCTAAAAATAGGAAATATCGGTGTAATATACTGTATTGATAATGCGATGATATTTTGTTGGTTACTAATGTTCTTATCAGACACATAACAGCAGAAATATGTATGTCTGCACAGCTAAAACACACGTTTGTGCCAGTAACCTCAATTTAATGCATTTAAATAATCACTGATATGAGCCTCTTTGTAAGTGATCTCTGTGTCTATTAAGGCAAGAAAAACAAGGTGCGTGTCTACTACCTGGCCTGGCTGAGGAACAAGATCCTCCACAATGACCCTGAGGTGGAGAAGAAGCAGGGCTGGACCACTGTGGGGGAGATGGAGGGCTGCGTGCACTACAAAGTGGGTGAGTGACAGATGGAGGGCTGTTTTATCACCGCTGTCTATTCCACTCCGGAGAAGTTCTCATAAATGCATTTGGCCCAGTGAATTATTGATTGCGAGTATCTGATGTCAGATGGCCTTGTGGTTGTTCTCTCCAGTGAAATACGAGAGGATAAAGTTCCTGGTGATTGCTTTGAAGAATGCGGTGGAAGTGTACGCTTGGGCGCCCAAACCTTATCACAAATTCATGGCCTTCAAGGTAAGTCTCCCCTTTCCTCTGAGCTGGACTAGTGATGCCAGATCAGTCAACCAGAAGAGCATTTAAGTAGATCATCTTCTCGTTCTCACTGTCTGCTCCCTGCACTCCAGTCTTTTGCGGACCTGCCACACAGGCCCGTCCTGGTCGACCTGACCGTGGAGGAGGGTCAGAGGTTAAAGGTCATCTACGGTTCATGCGCTGGCTTCCACGCCATCGACGTGGACTCCGGAAACAACTATGACATTTACATCCCCGTTCATGTGAGTCGCGCAGCCGTCTGTGTTTCGGGTGATGTGAAACCTACAGGAAGTCATCCCTTCTGTTTTCCTCTCGAACAGATTCAGAGCCACGTGACACCGCACGCAATCGTGTTCCTGCCCAGCTCCGACGGCATGGAGATGCTGCTGTGCTACGAAGACGAGGGGGTCTACGTCAACACCTACGGGCGCATCATCAAGGACGTGGTCCTGCAGTGGGGCGAGATGCCCACATCTGTTGGTGCGGATCGAATCCCAAAACAAACTTGCATGGGCGTAGATCAAAGTGGATGTTATCAGCTGTGCAAACTATAAGCAGCGTGCCAAAGTACTAATGCTAACGTTTTGCCTTGCAGCTCATATCTGCTCAAATCAGATCATGGGATGGGGAGAGAAGGCCATTGAGATCCGTTCCGTGGAGACCGGCCACCTGGACGGTGTCTTCATGCACAAACGAGCTCAGAGGCTGAAGTTCCTTTGTGAGCGAAATGACAAGGTGAGAGAGAAGCAAGCTTAAAGGTGTGGGAGAGTCGGGCCACTGACAGCCGCTGAACCTAAACACGTCCTCTTGTGTCTGTGCTGTGCCTCAGGTGTTCTTTGCATCAGTGCGGTCTGGAGGCAGCAGCCAGGTGTACTTCATGACGCTGAACAGAAACTGCATCATGAACTGGTGAAGGAGCAGCTGCTCTGGTCAGTGTGTGTGTGGAACCCAGCGGGGTTCGGAGAAGGAAGGGCATCCGAAATTCTCACAACCGCATGCACACAACTGCGAACACCTTCCTCCCTTTCTCTTCAGCTCCCCCTCTCTCACACGCACTCATGCGGCAAACACACACACACACACTTTAAGACACACTTTCCACAGAGGCCCCCCCCCCCCCCCGGATAACATTCTCCCTGGAATCATCAAGAAATATCCCTGATGGCCTTCAAATGTTAATACCATCTCTTGATTTGTTCTGTAAATATTCTTGTCTTGAGCTGCTTTACTTGGTGGACCCGTGTTCTGTCGTAACTATTTAGTTCCTCATTGTGAAGTATGTTAAAAAGAAACATTCCTCGATGGTTCCACGTTTATGAAGAAGGCATTATTTACCAATACTGTATGTTGAAATGAAGCTGTAAATAGGTGGCACCTTACTCTTAGTAATCATTTGCCGGCGTCTTATATCGCCTCCCGTCGGTGTGTTGCCGCCGGACACGTGGACGTCGAATAATAAAAAAATGCTGGAACGCCCATCTGCTGTGGCTTTCTGACCCCCGTTGTTCTGGGGCTCTGATGAAGTTTAAAGGAAGTATTTAGTACAGAAAAATATATTACAAAGGGACATTAAAGTGGGGACAAAGTAGCTCGTTGAAGTGTTTTTAGTTCTGTACAGTAGACGGTAACCTGAAGTCCGGCTTTCACTAACCTTTTCTGACCTGAATGGCAAATGAGGTTGCAACTCTTGATCACATTAAGTAAGCCTTGAACGCTTCAAAAGCAAACTAGATTTCAATGAATAACTTGATCAAACCAATCAGAAGTCACATCCATGTGCAGTACTCACAATCAGGAATGTGAAATCTCCTACTTTGCCTTCTTTTGTTTTTCCTATGGTTTAAGTGAAGCCCTTCATTATTTGACTCATCAGGCTTGTATCTAAACTTTTTTTTGTTTTCATAGATTTACATAATACAAAAATGTTATTTATATGTAGTGGTTCTGTATTGGTATTGACCTACTGGTAATCTTACTTTTACTGTAATTATATTGCCATTATATTGCAATATATGCTAATCTGTGGAGTCTTTGTTTGAAGAGGGGAGTCTGTGTACTTGGCTGGTCGTGTCAGAGAGGGATGTTTGTCGGTAAAAGAGGACGTTGGAGGAACGTGAAAAGAGGGCGTCGCTGAGATCACAGTGATTAAGGGAGATCATTTCCATGGTCCTTTCACCCTCCTACCACAGTGATCTACCCTACTGTATCATATTTCAGTTCTAAGACTATTTAGTTCGTGTGGATCTCTTGTGTTTGCAGAGAACAGCTTGGTGTGGTGCAGTTCATTCTTTGTCTTGGGGCCAGTGGACAGATTTAATGTAGGGTGACTGCAATACCACAGAGGACTCCATCTCATCAGGCACTTTGGAGAAGACTGCTGGAACACTTGAGACGTAATATATATTATATCCGTACATTCTGCCAAAGTTCACCGCGTATTCTGCAGCGAGTGCAGGAAGCCAGGGCAAACGGAGCTCGGCTAAAATAGCAACTATAAAGATTTGTGTAGAAACTCTTCCTACAGATCACTAACCGATGTTCCTTTCTGTATATACAGCGAAAAATGGCAGCTGCCTTCTCACTAATATTATGGTATCGTGCTTAATGAGCTGCTTTGGATCTCCTATAGCTCTTGACTTTGTGTTTGTTAGTATTGCATAGGCCCCCCCCCCCCCCCCCCCTTTGTTTATGGGGATTAACTGTCTGCTTTGTTTAGGCAGCTGCACAAGGGAGATTCTGTGTGCTCTCATACACCGGGCAGTACGGTAGAGGTACGAGGCAGCGTCATCAGGAAGTAGAGTGCTGATTTTCCTGTCAGCAGTGGGTTGGTCCACACATGAATCACGCTTTTTGACCAGTGATTCACACGGCGTTACAGCACCACCGTGCTTCCACAGCACTTTGGTATCAACAGGTGGACATTTTAAAAGTCACTCCTGTCATCGGCATGGAGTTGTTTGGAAATTGTCTACATTTTTCAACAAGTTAGTTCATCTGCTTATAAATAGAAGCTGACATGTTGATGTTAAAAGAACAAAACTGTAATTTCTCTGTTAAAGCGCCAGCAGAAAAAGCTTTTGGTCGTTCTAAAGAGGAACCTCGGCTAGTGATCAGCGGGATCGTCTGCTAAAAGTTGCGAAGAAGATATATTTCATACAGGCAAAAATAAAGCTATAAAGCTATAGAGAATGCAGTACATGGTCAAAACAGAGGGCGTTTAATCAAAGAGTATATACAGAGATTGCTACTTTTGTGGTGAGATTATAAAACAAACTGTAAATGGGCATGGAAAGCACTTTCACTTCAGTAAGCGTATATCTCGAGCAGATAGTGTGCATGTAAGCCATGGAAATAGAGTATATAGTACTGTATCAAAGTTGTCCCCTTTTAGCGAATGTGTTTTCTTGAGTGTCTGGTATGTGCCATGACTTTCCGTTCTAATGCCACAATTACAATCCACCAGGAGCTCTGGCACTCGTGCTTTTTCTGGTCAAATCATTTTTTTATCAATCTGCCATGTTTACAGTTAAAGCAGTGCCTTGGAAGTTTAGAAGGTGAGAGATGTAAGGATTGGTTATGAGCCCCCCCCCCCCCCCCCCCCCCCCCCCCCTCCCACCACCACCACCACACACACACACACACACGTGTCTTACTTGAAATCTCACATTGAAGAGGCACAACCATATTTGCTCCCTTGATATGATTTGTGCCACTGAAGTCTAATCCCTAATATCCCGTTAACGGACTTGAAATGCCTTTTTTTTTTTTTTCTTTTTTTTTTTTTTTTGGCACCACGTATATATGACCTAAAAATGATTTTCCGACAATAATCCATTCACAAAGTTGCAATAACAATTAAATTGCCACGTGTCCAATTAATCAAGTGTAACATGTGAAGGATCTGCTCACAGCGGGAGCCAGCAGAGTGAAAAGCCATACGTATGAAACGCGTTTGTAGAGAGAACTTAGTACTTGTGTTAACTCTGCGTGTGACGTCTGCTCAGAAAATGTAGGTTCTTGCAGCAAAGATGAGAGAAAGCGCTTATTCTCGAATGACGTTGATTGCGTAATCGTGTCGTTGGGGAAAGTAGCTTGATATATTCTGAAAGGCCTATTTTATAAAATGTGTAAATTAGTCTACATTGAGAAATCAAAGTGAATGTACATCTATAAGACAGATTTGTATTTATATGAACATGTGTACTGCTCTAATAATCAAAGCACAATGTATTTTAAGGCAGATATCAAAGCTATAATTGAGTGCAACGGAGAGATGGAGTTTTTTCTTTTTCATTCACTCAGCAGTCGTCAAACTCGTCGGTGTGTAATCAGTCTAAGTGGTTGGTGATCGTGAAACGAGTCGTCCGCTGAGACAGCTGTGTGTGTGTGTGTGTGTGTGTAGACTGTCCATTACTGCAGCATGTCTGAGTTATGTAGCTGTAAAATGAATAACGTCCGTCTTCTTGTTACCAGAGGAGTCCGCTGTGACGCTCGTGGTGACTCAGATTGGCCTCGTGTGTAATTTGCCTTCGTGAAGGTGACGGGCTGTAAATATGCTCAGGTGACGACGGGAAACAGCACACAGGTGGTGCGGTGGGGATGTGAGGTTATTGACTCTTGGCAGCATTTAGGAAATGAAAAGTTCATCGATCAATTAGTGACATTAATTAACAGATTAGAGGAAGACTTAGTCAATTATCATTTCTTGACAACTTAAATTTTTTATGCATTTTTGTCACCAGGTATTAAAGTCCTTCAAGAGGAACTCCTGCTGATTTTACACTCCAGTCTGTTTACAGGTGTCGGAGTACGACTGCACATGTGGACATTTGTTTTTGAGGTTTGGATTTAGAAGGAAGTGAATTTACCAGACCTCTCTAGCTCGCTCCTCATCTGCTACTTGCATAACAGAATCTCTCACCAAACAGTTCGGTGCATTGTGGGTAATGTAGGCATTAGATTTTCACATTGAATAAAAATGTGCATGGATTTATAAAGTTCAATTGGTGTTTCTAATTCAGAAGTGGAGCCCCAAACACTGAATACAGAGCGATGGGCAGACATTTCCTCGACCAAAATGTTTGCAACGTCTCAGGTGTTGCCTGGCAACGTCAGTCAGTGCACTTACTGCCAATGCCACTGAAACAGACTGGTGTGTGTGTGTAAAACCAGTGGAGAACTCCTCAACACACATACTCACGTAGCCGAATATAAAGTTTATTTGGAAGACTTTAGTGTATTTCTACCTTGGTTTTTTGCAGTTGAATATGATTGTTTAAAGATGAAGCATAATACCATAGCGACATATTCATTTAATCTTCTTTATTGTCTGATTTGTGTTGACTGTTGTTTTTCTGGATAGCATTTTGATTAAATGATTTGACTTAGTAAAAACGGACTTGTTTACTTTATGAAGACTTTTCATGTTACCAATAAACAAAAGATCTCTCAAAACGAGCTCCTGCTCAAACTCTTGTGGCTCAGCAATGTTGTAAACGTGTGAACATGGACGAGTAGTTTATGGGTGAGCTAATACAGACCGGCAATTCGATTTAGGCAGTCGCTTCAAATATGAAGCTTTTTAAATTGTATGCAGCAGAAATTCTTACAAGTTTGCATTTTGTAACAGTTCTTGTAACAAGATGTTTCAGGACAGATTTCATTGCTGAATTCATGCAACAGCCAAGATGCATAGTTTGTCATCACAAAGAAAGAGCAGTTGTAGGTCGGAGCGCTGAACATGTAGAACACCGTCCTGAGAGACATTTCTTTTTCTTTCTTTTTAGTAAGCAATACAAGCATTTGAACAAATCCAAACCGTGGCTGTCCGTCTCCGTGTGGCCGACAGGAAGTGACTCTTCAGCGGCCTTTGGCAGACTGAATGTAGGCTGGTTTTTGTGTCGCTTTACTTTTGTGCGTAATCGCAAAGAATAACTGCTTCTCCCCGTCAGTTTAACACAATCGCCTGTTGGGATGCTTTGTTCTTGCTTCACTGTAGTGAAATCCCAGGAACTGCCTTTAGTGAACTCTGAAGTAATGTTAATATTGTGATGAGGCACTCTTCTCTCATCGCTTCTGTTTCTTATCAATAACGTGTGAATAGATTAGCAGCTGAAGCTGAGAGCAAGGCAGATCACACTTAAGCTCAAACTATGTGGATCTTTGGACAGAACTTCAACATCTATTATTCTTTTTCAATTACTTTTTTGTTTTGTTTTTTAAGACGGTAAACATGTTTGCAATGTTTTAGTGTGTGTGTGCGCGTCTGTGTTACTTGTGAGAGGTTAACTAACTCCAGATTGTATTTCATAGGCTGATACAACTTTAAACTTTCAAAAGATTGTGTGTTGAATGAATTCATGTCTTAATACAGAATTGTTTGAAAAATAAAATACCTTAATCTCATTCGTCCGGTTTCATGTCTTTGACTTCTGAATAAATGTCCGTTGTACAGATTTGAATGTCGATGAACTACATTTCTTTGAATTCTCATTACTGGAGACCTAAGCTTGCCTCTCCAAAATAATTGTCAATACTTTTTAAAGGCCCTGCTCACCCCCATTAGACCGTTGCTCAGGCTGAAGGTGGGCGGAGCTACACTAGGATTACAAGAGGCCACTGGACTTAGTTCTACTAATAATGATAAAGATGTAAATGTGCAGCAAAGATAAAGATGTCAATCAAGCAGAGTGTTCACACAGGCATTTTCAGGGCGACTAATTGAGCTGACCTGTGGGTGCACAGGGCCTTCAAGAATATAGTAGTGAGAATATTAAATATAAGCCACCGTTTAACCACATGATGGTGCTAGAATCCACTTGGACCTGTTGTCCCCGTCACTGGATTTGTGTGACGTATATAACAAATTCAAAATGTCCACCTCACCGGAAACCCAGCTCAATATTCCCCAGCATGCCATTCAATGGATGAAATGAATTGCCGTAAAGATTTGTTTTTTGTAATAAAGCCATTTGTGTCCTTATTTTGTGAACCTGAGATGCTGAGTGAGCTGCAGCGCCTCCTGGTGGCTGAAGGTAAAAACACTTCAATCCTGCAAGAATAGCTAAATCTCTTCCTGTATGAAACATTTTAGTTCAACTTCAATCAACAGATATGGAAACACAAACTATCCTTACCTGAGCAATGAGTGATGATTGGAAAGTGTATCAAATAACATTTCTGTGACTTGAGCACAGGTGACATGTTTTTCCTGCAGTAGAAATGGAGCAAGACTGATTCTTAACATTCAAGATATTTAAATTGTGACGGTTTAGGTTCTTTCCACATTTCTAATTAAATAGGTTACTAACTACAACTGTGGTATCCGCTGTCAGGTGGTCCAACTTTAAACTTTGTATTATGTTGTTGCAATTATACCGTTTTTATTATAATGGTTTTAAATAGTACAATCACTGCAATACATTTCAGTTGAGATTCTTAAAATAATCCTCTTTCCAATGATGTCTGTGATAAATGTTTCACTGTAAAACGAGAATAACTAGTTTGTTATTCTTGTTTGTGCTAAAATGTTTCTCGGCTATTTTGAAACTATACCATTCATTTAACAGCATGGGTCAATGTACCAGAACAAACATTGTAATGTCACGTACCAGGCTGAACGACGCATGAAAACACTTGTTTTCTCTCCGGTTGATCAGCTTCACAAGTGTATGAATAAAGAAACAGTGCTTTAAAAAAGGAAACCACAATAACTGGCAGGAGAGGCTATTATTTATTAATATTATGTACAATTATACCATTGTCATGTCCAGATAATACATTGATAAAGTCAAAGTATGAATACTGGCTCCTGCTTTATTAAGATGCGTCTTACAATGTTTTTATTTTTTTTTCACTCAACTTTGAATCTCAGATCTTTAATGTTTTTGTTAATTTAACTTTTATCAATATTCTCTATTAATAATCCTTAACGTGTATCTGAGGCACACAGGGAGAACATGAATAAAATAAGTGTAAAAAAAAAGAAGAAAACCAAAACTGAAGAGATTTACTGTATGCGGGGGTACATATCTATAAAAACAGTGATTACATGATGTTTCGAACAGATGAAAATAAGAGTTGATATTTCCTTGGACTCTGTCGATCATCGGCTCATCCTGTCTGTCAGTGTTTTGTTTTGTTGTCGTTGTTTTCAGTGTTAATGGACTCACATAATTCTCTTTCCACAACCATTCTTCCTTCACATTAGCATCGCTGAGATACATGTGGTACTGAGACAAAAATAGTACAGAAAAATTTGTCTGAAGTGCATTTTGGACTTCATTGTAAACAAAGACAGAATTGTCAAATAACGTCTTCTCCCCTGTTTAACTCGAGGAGCAGTGTCTCTCAGGAAAAAGTGTGTGTGTGTGTGTGTGCGTGTGTGTGTTACGTGAATGAGCGTGTTAGACGTGTTAAAAGGCTTCAGGTAATAGTGGCATTTGTGTTTTTTATTTGAGCAGCTGAAAAATCAACTGTTTTTTGTCACATTTTTACATTTTACAGATTATGTGTGTGTGTGTGTGTGTGTGTGTGGGGGGGGAACTGTACTTAAACCAGCTGTAGGTAGTGAGGGCATGTGTTCAGGTTTTGTGTCATCTTGTCCTGCATACAGCATGTGTGTGTGTGTGTGTGTAAACTCATATCTAAGTCATATATATTATGTACAGTACAATGTTGCAGTTTGTCTGTTGAATCTTACATACAGTGAATACAGGGTGCAAACAGTGTCCCAAGACGGGAGCAATGTCTGTCTGTTTGTTGGACGTGCGTGCGTGTGCGTGTGTGTGCGTGTGTGTGTTTGCGGTTAATGTGCGTGGCTCAGTTCCAGATCTTAAGGAAGCTGTCCCAGGACCCGGTGCTCACCGCCATGCCGTCATCCGTCACACCCAGACAGCTCACACGATTGTCATGGCCGGCCAGGACCCCTGCAGGGGGGACAGGGACAAACAAAAGAGGAGTTGTTGCTGTAACTGTATAACTGCACTTTCTGTTATTTCTAAAGGGATCTGTGTAACTCTGCATTATTTTTAAGAAGGTAAATTAGCCTTTGAATTGGGTAATGAAATGAGGCATGAAGTTTTCACACTCTCGTTTTGCACCAAACACGCTTTCACTTGGTCCCTGAGTTAAATATTGCAGGTGATAAGTGATACAATATGGACTGTTGCCTTTTCGTCCTCTAATCCTTTGGTGAAGTGTATAAACGCATACCTACGATCGCCCCTTTCTGGCAGAACTCTACAGACTAACTAAGATAGAAATAATGTTAAAAGCAAATACATTTGGTGTCTCAATGAAGTAACTCCACGAGGAAGATAATCCTCACTTGAGCTGCAGGTTGAACCTTTCCAGACCTACTCTTTGAGCTGTTTCCTCTCGCCTGACCCACTCACCTGCTCTGTCTCCCTTCATGGCGTCCCAGATGTTGCAGTTGAAGTCATCATAACCAGCCAGCAGCAAACGGCCGGAGCGCGAGAAAGCCACGGAGGTGATGCCACAAATGATGTTGTCGTGGCAGTAGAGGCTGAGCTCCTGGTCCGCGCGCAGGTCAAACAGCCTGCAGGTGGCGTCGTCTGAGCCGGTGGCAAAGGCGCTGCCGTTGGGAAAGAACTGAGGAGCAGCACGGGGAGATGAATGAGAAGCAGGAAGTGTGGATACAGGTACATGAAGAGACAACAAGTAGGTGATTCTGTCCCCTATAGAGTCCCCTATTCCCTTCTATGACGGAAAACTATGCTCTCATTGGCTACTAGTGTCTCGGCACTCGGACTGAATCTGATCAGATGATCGCGGCGTTTTCAAAACCAAATCTGTCCAGCTGTCATCCATCAGATTTAACCTGTGTGGTACATCAGTCCAGAGAGTTGGAGTCTGGACTGATGCAGGATGTTCAGATATGGTGTTAATTGATCATCTTGTTAATCCTCTAGCGTGCTCCCGGTTTAAATCCCCCCCCAAAGCTGGAGACAAGACAGCGTGTGACGTCACTGAGACAAATCCTGGAGGCGCTCTGTTGATCGTCTGTTCGGCGGTTTCCAGACTGACACTTTAGACCATTGTTGCGCCGACACCAGTGCGAAACATTTGGAATTCCTAATGGACATATTGGTTGATGCACAAAACAGTTTCTTGATCCATTTTTGTTCCATCTCTCTTTAGATTTATTATAATTTATTAGTGTGTGAAGCTTATATTTTTCTATTTAGGATTATTTTTTTCAGACTTAACAAAGCTCCTGCAGAGTTTTAGGAAGAAAATGTTTCCCGTGACGCATGAACTGAACTTCATGTGTAAAAATTGACGAGTGCCCCTTTAAACTGCAATCACAGATCATTTTGTTTTCAACAGTACGAATGAAGATACATATATTTGTACTTGTTTGGTCACTCCGTTCCCCGAGCACACTCACACAGATGGCGTTGATGTCCGACTCGTGGCCTGTGAAGGTCTGCCGGCACATGCTGTCCCTGATGTCCCACAGTTTGACCGAGGCGTCGCAGGCTCCTGACACAAAGGTGCGGAGGTCGGGCGACAGGGACAGGCTCATGACGTCGCCGCTGTGCCCAGAGAAAACCGTGGTCTGCTGACTCGTCTCGATGTCCCACAGTGCACTGGGGCGGAGGGGCAGAGTTAGACACTGATCAGCTCGCGACAAACACGCTCGCACTTTTGATCTCAGTGGCTCACCATGTGGTGTCTCCTGAACTCGTGATGATTTGATTGTCGTCAATGAAACGGCAACATGACAGGTAACCTGAGAGAACAGAGCAGGTGTTTGTTGAAACTTGCATATTGACAGGTGATCCTATACATAAGTGGCATTCCTAGGGTATACTCTGTTATATAACAGGCACAAAAAACCCGAATATTATTGCAACAGTGCACTGACTTTACAGAAAAAACATGAGGGTACCGTTGTGTAGACTTTGACAGACACCTGATATGTTATAATAGCATCGTATTAGAGTCTCGCAGACAGGAGTCGATGTCTCCGCTCATTAAGACGGCGCTGCCCTGCGATGAATTGACCACGTGAACGAAATCTTCTTTGTTCAGGGCTGTGGGAGCAGAGCTTTCCCACGAGGTAGGGGTCTCATCGGTTGATGCGGTTGAGAGCGTGACCTTCTCTCACCTGTGTGGCCAGGTAGCTCCCTGCTGACCCTGACGTTGCCCTCGCGAGTCTTCAAGCAGTAGATGGAGCAGATGTTGTCCAGGCCTCCGCAGGCCACGTAGTTCCCAGACGGGGCGTACGCACAGGTCATCACCCAGGAGGAGCGCAGGGGGATGGCGTGTATCTACGAAGGCGTGGAGGCAACAGACGTTCAACTTTTGGACTAGAAAGAAAAACCCTCCAGCCTAGTAATAACACTAACCTAATGCTGACGTTAGAGTAAGTCATGACAATGGTAGCACGAGAAGCTGTGACGAGTCAACCACCGACGACTGATGTGACTATTTATCCAGCTGATGAGAAGAATTACTCGGCTGACTTTACCTTGTTAGTGGTGTAGCTGTCCCAGATGATCAGTTTTCCATCTTGAGAGGCACTAACCAGAAGCCTGGAGACACAAACGTTCAAACTTTATTCATCTGTTTCAGTTACAGTGATCCCCATCTTAGTTTGGCATGTAGGCATGATATATGTATCCATATGTAATGTATTATCTCATGTTAAGTTGCTGAATGAATGTCGCCAAATTGCAATGTCTGAAGTGTTTGCTACAGTAGCGACTCACTTTGAGTCAGTGCCCCAGTGCATGGCGTAGATCTTGGCGAGGTGGCCGCGGAGGGTGCGTCTCGTCCGCATCTGAATCCGCCCCACAGGATCCAGACCAGCAGTTATCTGGGTTAGAGGGGAGAGGTTAAACAAAAATGATTGTATTCATAAAAATCGCCCTTTTTTTTATTGATAACTGTGGGATGGGAGGTTCCACAGTGAAGTGTCTTGAGATTGTAACAATATTGTAATATGCCATTCCAAATTTGATGATACAAATACATTTAAATGTAAAAAACTAAAAAATCTCATTTACGAATGATGACATTAAAGTAATGTATAAAGCAAAGCACAGGAAAATGTTAAACCACCATGTTTATACTGCTGGTGATCATGTTATTAGTTATAAATCATCAATGACTAAGCATCTATATTTTCCCAAAAATAATGAACTTATTATCACGTTTCCAAATCGATGGTCACCAAACCAATTATTCTCACTAGAATCAAACCCCCGACATCTTGAACAGATATAACAGACATTCAGGGGCCCTTACCTGTGTCAGGGTTGAATCTCCACATGCTTTCCTGGCATCCTGTTGGACAGGGAATCATAGGACGAAAAAAACAAGACATTACACAACATGTAAATCTATCAGTGGATGGAAACTAAACTCTAAAAACACTGGACTCACTCTTATCTGGTTCCTAAGCTGCTCGGCCTCCTGGCGAAGCTGCTCCAGCTCACTCATTTTGGATTTGTCTGAGCCGTCACCTGTTGGTCGTGGAAAAACTTAAAATGTCAGTCTCAGATTTACATTAAGTATCATCTCATAATTGCTGTATATGAGTGAGCCCCACAGGGATTAGCATCGTTTTATGATTTGATAATCCACTATAATCCAGGAGTCCACTTTCATCAAAAATGAATCAATTAGGTGAAATAATGTACTTAAAACACTGTTTGTAAGAAATAATAAAATAAATACACACACATTTTAATCTCTACGGTTTACTGAACCCACACAGTGAGAAAAAACCTTGTAATCTGTTTATGGCTGTGCAACCATGCCTGGTTTAACTGAGGAGAATAATCTGTAATGACTAAACCTCTATCCAGCAGCCAGCATCAGCAGGCAGCAGACACTGAGCGAACACTCCCTCTAAAGCCGAGGGAACTTGTTACACTGTGCAATTACAGGTTGTGTATCAAGTCCGAACTGGTGCTAATGCTGGATACAGTCATCTGCATGTCGTCGGAGGCACTGCGGTTTGGAAGAATTAACATGGCAGGAGTTATATCATTTCAGCTATGGGCCAACTGCTCTCACACTGTGCATCACGTCAAGCTTTCGGGAGGAAACAGCATTTCCTGCTCCTGATAGGAGCACAGTTACACATTCAAAACCGCTTCCCAAACAGGGAGCTTCTATTTGCATTTGTGCAGCAATTCAAATCCACAGCAAACATGCATACAGTGCACACTGCAAAGGAAGAGCAATTAGCTACAGTAGGTCACTGTTCCCTGGAGGGGACCTGCGACCAGATGGATCACACGGCACTAATGGAAGCCAAAAGGGCCGCATCATGGGTCTCAGTCTCCTGGCACAGCTGCTCATTTAGCCAATGAGGAGGATAAAAAGCTGAGGGGGGGGGGGGGGGGATGTGATGCATCACAGATCAGGCCTGGATGGGTCCGACCAGATGCTGGGATGCATGTTCCCAGTAGCCTGCGAGCATCGACTGGATGGCGAGCAGAGCTGTGACGAAGTCATGCCGATGGACGGAGTGGAAAAAAAAAAAGAAGAAAAGACCCCCACACATCACAGCCAACATGACTCCACCTGCACTGATGCATGGCCAGACGAGAGGCTGTACCTCCTTCACCACGATGAGGAAGGTTAACGTGAGAATAAAGCCTCATCTGAACATCTGAGGAGTAGTGGCCTCTTTTTTTAAAATTAAAGAGCACATTTTATAACACAAGGAGAGAGAAATGATGCCCGAAAGTGTGCCTGGCCCCACCCCTTCGGATGCACATCTGATGTGGAGCTACATCGACATGGCATGACTGCATCTGCAAAACTGGAGATGGAGTGCAGAAGCCGCTGCATCTTTGACAGAGCAAATGTTAATGTCAGAGAGACTGTGCGGCTACGCTCAGTATAACCCAGGTTAACACACACACACACACACACACACACACACAGGCCTGTGTGCTGGGAGCTCCGCACGGTGTCAAAAAGCCGCCGTAAAGAAAGAAGCGGGTACAAGCCAGATTCAGATATATAGGATGTACTCCATAAGGGTCTTTTTTTAGTTTCACCTTCCGCCGCATTTATATATAAACCCAGTGTCTCCAAATAAGAAGGGCAGGCCCCCGTGAAAACAGGCTACATCACATCGCATATCGATCAGCACCGAGCGGCTGATGGAGGCCTTGACCACATCTCGTTTCAGATGCTGAGCTCCTAAAATGCGGATGTAGCGAAGTTAATTTAGTCGAAATGATGCCACGAATAGAGCACATCATCGGCCAGCCATCTTACGCTCCCCGCGCTGGCCTACAGCGGCTGTCACCGTGTTTGATAATGGGGTGGCTACCTGTTAATTCTCCCGATGATTTTGCAGCTTTTTTTTTTTTTTCCTTCCGCGAAAAAAAAAAGCAACGTCCCCCGGAAAAAAAAAAAAGGAATCCCGTGGAAGGGTTTTAACTATACGTCTTTCTCACTCATTAAAAAAAAAAAAAAATGAGATCCACTTTAAAGTCCGTGTGTCACGATTAGGCTGTTTCCCAAATCCTTCAGCGAACAGGCAAACGGAGGAGGGCTACACACATTTCCATTTCTCTGCTTTAGTGGAGCCTCCTGAAAAAAAAAAGAAAAAAGAAAAAAGATGAGATCTGCTGCTGCTGCTGCTTGTGTTGCCGTTTCCTCCTCGAAATGCTTTCCCCTCCTTTGCTTTTCACGCCCGACCAGTTAACAAAAACATCTTTGTCCAAATGCGACGTAAACAAACAGAATTTCGGCTCGGTGCTCGGCCCGCATCAAGCTCTGTCCATGAAATACTACACAGTCCGTTTCACTCCGATTCTGCTTTTCGTGACGTTATCCTCGTTTCCTTCCTCTCTCTGGTTTCCTCCTCCCTCTGCCGACACTTCATCAGGACAACCGCCTCCGAGCCGGCAATGAATTACTGAGTAAAATCGGCCTCAGATGAGAAAATAATGCCATGAAACAAAAAGAGAACTGCTTCTATAAGCTGCAAGACATCAACCCATCAGTAGACCGACTGCGTGGATTGTGTCACAGTATAATGCGCCGCGGCCCTCTCGGTCACTTATCCACACGGTTCCTGTTTTTTTTTCTTTTTTTCTGAATATCATTATTCAGAAACAAGCAGCCAGATCACGCGGTGGGCGCTTGCAGAAGGATCCTCAAATCCGGGCATGGAGCATGTTTCAACCACACCCATCTCTTAAATACCAGTAAATCCCATGACCCCCCCCCCCCCCCTGATCAGATCACTCTGCAGTTTTGGGATCCTTTTGTCACATGGACTCGTCAGTTGTAGATGTTCAGCGGGAGGTTGCTCATAATGTTGTTGTTGTTTTTTTTACTAATGCTCATTTCATGTTTTTTTTTCAGGATGCAGCACAATGAGTAACATATGTGGAAGCATGGCCTCGTTGTGAGCATACATGCTCATCCTCTCCACTCTGATGTTACAGAATGTGCATCACGCATCACGGAGGTCAAATGAACAAGAAATCAGAGCATACAGGGCTGAACTGCTGGTTGGATCAGGTGACGTTTTGCAGTAGCTCACTCTGCTGAGACTGATTCAGTGAGTGAGTCCTTTTATTTAGTATGGGATGTATGAAATAAATGTGGATGTGATTCAGAAATCCCCCCCAATGTTGCATCACTCCTCATTCATTGCATCTATCTATCTATCTATCTATCTATCTATCTATCTATCTATCTATCTATCTATCTATCTATCTATCTATCTATCTATCTATCTATCTATCTATCTATCTATCTATCTATCTATCTATCTATCTATCTATCTATCTATCTATCTATCTATCTATCTATCTATCTATCTATCTATCGCTCTGTCTGTCTATCTATCTGAAGCTGATTAAATAAAGGCAAATTATCTTCTCTATTTCTATAAGCAACTGTTTGAGAACATAACATGTTGGCATTTGCTCAGTGTTATAAGATATTGGGCAGAGTATTGGAAACCATTGATGGAGGAGCTGGTGAAATAAGATGGAGATGCTGCATGTCTATAACATCACAATCCCCTTTGTTCATTGTCAGAGCGTGTTTGTTTTTTCTTCTCTAGACTATTTGAGCTATTCCATTTTTTTTTTGTTATGATGAAAGAAAAATCCCAATATTTTAACGATAACCTCACTTGACATCACAGGTCAGTCCTGCTACACATAATGTATCAGGCCCTCCTCCCTCCCTCCCTTTCTATTTATGGACGTCGTCTCTGTCCCAACAGTGACCCCTGGTGTGGAGAAGAGACATTACAGTCCAGCCGACAGAACAACTTTACACCAGCGCCTCATGGGCATATATATGTGTGAATGCAAGTTTTTTTTTAACTCTTGGTGGACCCAGCAGATTAACAACTCACCACCTCATGTAGGCTCCACGTTTTGGAAGTTATTAATACGTTATTGGTGATGTCACGTTTGACTGCAAGTAAGGGGCGTGGTAACTTTCGGCAAGCAGCAGTTCCTTTTGCTCATACGGTCTGTGGTGTTTTGTTTTTTTTGCCCTCCCCTTTTGGCAGTCACATGGTCGGTTTCTGCTCCTCCCGTGACACTTTTGAACAAATAATAGAGGAGCGAGGCGTGCCATGGCTGCTGTGTTGTTATTGGGCGGCACATCTTTCACAGCATCCAACTCTCGGGACAGCTCAAGTCCTGTCATGTCCACCGTCCTGCTGCGGTTCTATTTTGACCGCCCACTGCGCATCTGACCCGGGCTATCTTCTGCTAAAAGCTGAGACCAGCAGAGAGAGAGAGAGAGAGAGAGAGAGAGAGAGAGAGGGGCAGACCTCACTCAGTGTGCCACGGAAACAAGTAGGAAGTGGGTGAAACTGTCCCGTGGAGGTTCATCGAGGTAAGTTAGGCTGTCCTCTGTGCTTTTTGGGATACTGGACATCAAAGGGTGCGTCTGACCGAACACATCCTGGATGTTGCCGTTTGAATGACACACGCACACACTGCGCGAGCGCTGCACACCGGGTGCGTTGCTTTATGACCGCCCCGGCCACTTCCTGCCAGAGAGCCTCAAAAACAACATGTACCCACCATGAAGCTGCTAAATGACGTATTATTCATCCAATGTTTTCACAAAAGACGTAAAGTTGTAATTGTCGCAGTTGCTCCACCCTCGCGTATGTGTAAGTGACGAAAACGGTGATTTATTTGGGTGACCGACTTGTTTCTGAAGTCGGGTCCGTGGACCCCGAGAGGGCCTCTTTGGGTGGGTTTCGGCGGTCTTGCATGGACGCGAGAGCTCAGTGCGCCACTGACAGCATCCTGCAGAGCATGGCCGCGAGGCCAAAGCCCACTTCCAGCATCACCGAGTAGAACTAGCAGAGCACTTGATATGGATCAGTACATGACAGTAAACAGTCCTCAGTGTAAACTACTTCCCTTTTCATACTGCTCAGATCTCATCTCCCCATCATGGGGTTGAGAGAATGTTTCATGAGATGTATTTTACTATATTTGTGAATGTTGTGCAACTGTAATACAAACAGCCAAATTACTTTTTTATCAGCAAGTGGTGGATAGACTAGAGATGCCTAAAGAGTAGCTCACTGGAGACAGGCATACATTTGTTAAATTGAGCTGCACCTGTAATTATTTACAAGATTGAATGATCCGTCCGTTATTCTCTTGATTCGACATCGATAAGTCATTGAGCTTGAGATTGCTCGTCCGACCAACAGTCTACAGCTCAACACATTGGGGGACAAATAAAAGCAGGAAATTGTCAAATCTGAGCAGCTGGAACCAGAGAGTTTTGGGAATTTTTGCTTTAAAAATGATCTGTATGATTAATGGACTAATTCTTTCAGCTCTAAAGGTAAAATACAGTGAAGTCTTAGGTAGAAAAGAACCAGTAACTGGGTGTAAGCCTGATAATAATGAGATCATGTCCCATCGTGTTGTGGTCATGTGATGCCTGTATGACTCACAGAGAGCAGTGTTGTTGAGGCCACAGCTTCAGTGATGAAAACTGCCTCTTTGAGGAAAGAAACATGGGAAAAGTTGAGCGCTGCCGGCATCTGAGAGAGAGAGAGAGAGAAAGAAAACAAGCACGATCACCTGAACACAGAGGGGCATGCTCCGGCTGCTCAGCTGAGATGTCTGCTCTTCGCTTTTGAGCTGCGTGTAAAAACAGACAAGCAGCTGTGAATCAGGTGACTGCAAATACCAGCCTGAGGTGTGAGCCGCAGACTCTCTCTGGTGGCGTTTCGCTGCTCGATGTTTGCAATATTTTGTAGGGAAGTGACGGTCTGTGGAAAAAAAGTAACAGAGCAGGTACTAACATTGTAGTATCAGCCAGGTGTGGCACCAATTGCTCGATTCAAATTAGCACGCTTGCGTTAAGCCTCTAAATCTGAAGGTTTGTCAAACTCACACTTTTATTGTCAGCTGCTCAAAAAGCCTCACAACAGAGTAAACAATTGGTTTACGTGAGGCCTGAAGCGTTCACGGGGCGGTGCGTGACCTGTGCTGCTGGTCACATGATGCTGGCAAGGTTAGAAACCTCACTGTGTGACAAAAACAAACGTGCCTGTGTGTTTGCAGCTTGCTGCTACACTTGATTTGAACAATACATCAAGTAAACAAAGGCTGTACACACACATATAAGTTACATATATGAGTGACGCTGACATTATATGTCTGCGTGGCGGTTAAACGGTCACACTTTGTCCGTAAAAGATGGGAACTGTTCAACAAGGACACGCATTGGCCTTAAAAGTGGACTGTGTGCATCCGGGGCATGCAGCATCCTTCACCCTGCAGGCCTTCTCACAACATGGCTGTGTGTGTGTGGGGGGGGGGACATCTGCTCATGTCTGTGGAGCTTAATGATGGCATAAGACCATGATCTCCAACTTCAACCCTTTTCCTTTCTACTAAGCATGCAGAGTGCTATACAGCCAGGCAGTTAACAGTTTTTCTCAGAGTAGTGGACAAACAAGCATGTCAGAATGATTGCCTTCCAGCAGTCAATTCAATACCGTATGTATATTTTGACACCCGCCCTCATTCATTTTGTCTTTGACAGACTGATCCCAGGCTCCTCGCACCAACCATGTCGAACGAGCGCACCCCTCTGGTCACCTCAGGGGTGTGCGGTCTGGCTGTGACCGCGGCGGCATGCGGCGTGGAGTTGGACGCCGCCGCCAGTGAATCCGGCCCCGGGACACCGAGCAAAGACCCTCGACATCTGAACACTTTTTTCGGGGTGATGGTGCCGACCATCCTCTCCATGTTCAGCATCGTGCTGTTCCTGAGAACCGGTGAGCGGCGCGCGGGAAGAGATCAGAAGACTAGAAGGCCGCTTTTGGGTTGTAGACAGTGGGAGTTAGCATGAATCCCTTACAACACAACTGAGTCATTGTGCTGTGCAGTAGTGACTAACACTGACGTCCTCTCTCTCTCCCTCTCTCTCTCTCTCTCTCTCTCTCTCTCGCAGGGTTTGTGGTCGGTCACGCGGGGCTGTTACAGGGTCTTCTGATGGTGGTTGTGGCCTACACCATTATATCTCTCACAATACTGTCCATCTGTGCCATTTCCACCAACGGTGCTATACAAGGGGGTGGAGCCTACTGTATCCTTAGAGACCTAGCTGTTGTTGTCCACCGAGTGTTGCTTGATCTTGCCATTTCAGTCGAAACGTCGGCCTTAACTGAATGTGACCAGACATGATAAGCCGGTCTCTGGGCCCAGAGTTTGGAGGAAGCATTGGTTTGATGTTCTTCCTGGCCAAAGTGTTTGCATGTGGAGAGTACGTTCTTGGTCTTGTGGAGGCGATCCTCGATGTATTCGGTTCAGATCCTGGTAAGTATTTGGTTCATGTTCTGTGTTTTTATGAACGAAACTACCTCCACCTACTTCTTAGTCGGGGTGGGAATCGCCAGAGAGCTTGTGATACGATATTATCGCGATACTTGGGTCACGATACGATATTATCAGGATACTGCGATATTATCACGATACTTTCACGACACTGCGATATTCTGAGTATTGTGATAACATGTATTGCGATTCATTACTTTTTTCAACTTCAAATTATGTCCCCAAAGGAAAACTGTGTCAACAACATGTTTTATCTGAGTTCTTTCTCTGATGTCGCCATCTTTGTTTCGACCAACTTCCTACCAATCACGCAGACCCGGCACCTCTGCTGACCTCACCAGAAAACAACTCAGCACCATCTAGTGGACTGAAAAAGCAATTGATTTGATTTTTTTTTCTTTTTTTTAAATAGTTTATATAATAAAATATCGATACCTGGCGTCCGTGTATCGATATAATATCGCCACGCAAAATATCGCGACACTATCCTGTATCGATTTTTCCCCCACCCCTACTTCTTAGTACACATCCCTTGTTTTCTTCTTGCTCTGCTGTAGAGTCGTCTGTGCCGGCGGGCGTGCGCGTGCTTCCTCAGGGTTACTGGTACACGGTGCTGTACTCCTCAGCGGTCCTCCTGCTGTGTCTGCTCGTGTGTCTGGTGGGCGCCCACATCTACTCCCGCACCGCCTTCATCATCCTGCTGGTGGTCACTGTATCCTTGCTGTCCATCTTCATCAGCTCTGTGGCGGTCCAACCTCTGGATTTTGTCATCGCCCACAAGGGGGCCGACAACCAGACCCTCCGCTACAACGCCAGCTACACGGGCTTCAACGCCACCACCCTGAGGAACAACCTGGGCTGTGAGTGGTCGGGGCTTGATGTTGTTGTCAGAGAGGATATGAAAGTACCGGTACATTGACTTCTTGTACATTTTTTGGGGGCATCTATTCAAGGTCTCTCTATTGTTCCTCATTTTTGTCATTGCAGCTGGTTACTCTTTGGACTACAGCACCAACTCTGTCATGTCTTTCGCCACCGTGTTTGCTGTCCTGTTCACCAGCTGCACCGGGATCATGGCCGGAGCCAACATGTCAGGTTAACGCTTGTTGTCTCACATGTATAATCACATTGGTGGAAGGCAACTGGAGTATTTTTGCCATGATGCCACTTTTACCTTTTGATTGATGTGCATGTCGTTATGCAGAACCTTGTCAAACGAGAGATTTGTTCAAACACATGTAGCAATTCAGTAAATCTGCGTTGTGCACACAAACATGCACACGCTGACGTTTGCTCTCGCTCCGCATGTCTCCGCAGGGGAGCTGAAGAGTCCGAGTGTTTCCATCCCTAAAGGCACCATCGTGGCCGTCTTTTACACTTTCACGGTCTACGTCCTCCTCTTCATCCTGGTCAGCGCCACATGTGACAGGTCTGAAATGGTTCATAGTTGTGTTGTCTGATATGAATCCTTAAAGAGAGATCGACAATATAAATTAATTAGTTTCTTGTTCTTTAGGACCCTGTTGATTCAGGATTATGGCTTCCTCCAGAGGATAAACATCTGGCCGCCGTTCGTCACCGTCGGGATATTCTGCGCTGCCCTTTCAGCTGCAATGTGCGCCATGATCGGAGCGTCCCGCATCCTCCACGCTCTCGCTCTGGATCACCTCTTTGGTACGGCTTGAGGAGGTTTTTGGCTCATCATATCAGTGCCCTCTTCACTCATTTCCTAACAGACTGTTGTTTTCCCCCCCCCCACAGGTTTGCCATTAGCCCCGGCTACAATCACATCCAGCTCCGGCAATCCGTGGGTGGCAGTGGTGTACACCTGGGGTTTGGCACAGGTGAGCGGCGCTTCTGCGGCATGCAGTCTCATATTTTCAGAATAACGACTGGTGACTGAAGCTGTTGTGCGCTCTGTGTTTCAGTGCGTCGTGTTTGCAGGCCAGCTCAACGCCGTGGCAGGTTTGGTGACTGTTTTCTACTTGCTTGCCTACGCTGCGGTTGACCTGGCCTGTCTGGCTCTTGAGTGGGCGTCGGCACCAAATTTCAGGTAATAAAAGATCAAATCGCTATAAAAAGAAAGATAAGCAATCAGTCGGCATTGCTATCATATTTTTCATCAGCGTGTAATTGTTTTCAGAATAACACCTGCTGTTGAGGTATAAATATTAAATACTGCCAGAGAAGGACACGTTTTAGGCTTTCAGTTCTGAAACAGCTGTTTCATATTCATAGTCCAATCATTGAGTTTGGCCATGAATTCTGGCAAATAAAGTAAGAAAATCAATCTACAATTGCTCAGTGATACAACAAACGCTGACAATGTGAGCTAGCTTAAAGGTGTCTTCTTTTGGAGAGTACAGGCTCAAAAATACAACAACAATATATATATTTAAAACCCAATCGGCCTCACTTGGATTTATTACGATCATATAATTTACACGGCAATAAAGCCATATTTATTGTCTGATTGTCTTCTGTTTTTAATGTGACCGGCGGCCTCTGTCCTTTGTCTCTGTGTGTTTAACAGGCCGACCTTCCAGCTCTTCTCCTGGCACACCTGCCTGCTGGGCATCCTGAGCTGTTTAGTGATGATGTTCGTCATAAACCCCGTGTACTCCTCGGGCAGTATCGTCCTCCTGTTACTGCTGCTGCTTTTCCTCCACTACAGATCGCCCACCAGCAGCTGGGGCTACATCAGCCAGGCTCTCATTTTCCATCAGGTATCTGGACTCGTGCCGAGACAAACACACACGCACACACATGAACAGACGGCGCCGCAGCGTGTCAACAATGCCGTCTTCCTATTGGTTTAGGTGCGTAAGTACCTGTTGATGCTGGATGTGAGGAAGGACCACGTGAAGTTCTGGAGGCCGCAGATGTTGTTAATGGTGGCCAACCCTCGCTCCTCCTGTCAGCTCATCCTGTTTGTCAACCAGCTGAAGAAGGGCGGCCTCTATGTCTTGGGCCACGTGCAGCTGGGAGATCTGGGTAATTCCCTGTGGATGGTCTGTGATTGGCCATCGACAGCTAACAGTATTAAATTAATCTTATCTGTGAGTCATTTTAGAAGCTAAATGAAACTCACCTTTTGGCCTTTTCATGTGTCTGGAAGCCTTTCACTGATGTATTCGATCAACGTGGCATCATGCGATTAGTCTTATCATTCTATCCGAGAGCACATGAACAAGCAGGAACTGTTAGAGCCGGTCGCATATTACTGAGGTTGTGTAACAGATCTGATTGGCTTCCCTGAAGTCACAGGCACCATCCTGGAAGACGACCTCGAGGGCTTTCACTTTCCATCTGCTGCTTCTCTTGCATTATTTAATAAGATAAAAAGTTTCCTCTGTTTCATTGTTGCATCAGCAGCTGAGAGTTTACACCAGACGTCCTTACTTTCCAACGGCAGTGATGGAAAGTAACTAAGTCTATTCACGCAAACACTGTACTTAAGTTCAAATGTGAGGTACTTTACTTGAGTATTTTCCTTTTTTTTTTGTGGAAAGTATTTTATGTTTTACTTCACTATATTTGTTTGACAGCTACTTTTAAGCTTAAATCGTACCTTTTTAGCGTTGGATCGCTTACAAAGAAGTCAAATTTACCAATAATTTGTTTAAGCTTCAGTTAAGAAGAAATAGTCGACCACTGGACCAGAATAATTGTATTAGTTTGTATATAAAGCCCATCTCAACCAGCTACAACCGTGAAATGCTGCTGAAGCACTGATTTACCACGATTGACAACATAATAATGTGATAATAATAATATTTCAGGTCCAGGAGACATTTTACTGCAGCACATGTACTGTTACTTTAAGTACATTTAGCTGTACTAAAGCTGATAAACTTAAGTTATGTACTTGTACTTTTCAGTTTTAAATGCAGGACTTGTATTTTTACATTGTGATACTTTTACCTTTTACTTAAGTAAAGGACCTGAGAACTTCATCCACTAATGTAACTGTGTTCAGTAGTTTTGAATCTATAAAATGAAGCCCTGTGTTGTCTTACTGTTTGTACTCTTCAACTCTACGTATGAAATACATTTCCGACTAATTCTGCTGTGTTCTAGACTCTCTGCCATCAGACCCGGTTCAGCAGCAGTACAACTTCTGGCTGAGCCTCGTTGATAAACTCGATGTGAAGGCCTTTGTAGACCTGACGCTGTCCCCCTCCGTCAGACAGGGAACGCAGCATCTGCTGCGCATCACAGGCCTCGGTAAGCTCTCTCATCCCTGCCATGCCTGCATTCAGCACAGATTATGATGTCGCTTTATCCGTACTTCTGTTTCTCTCGACAAGGTGGCATGAAGCCCAACACGCTGATTCTGGGTTTCTACGACAGCTGCACTCCCGAGGACTTCTTCCTACAAGATTCCGCGTTCTGCGACTCTTCGATAGGACAAGGGAGTGAGGGCGAATATAATTTTGGGGTCGACTTGCCTTCATTGCAGGCCCATTTCCCACCGGTCCGACATGTTGAGAGCCCGCGCTGGCTGTCGCCAGAGGAGTACGTGGGCATCATTTCTGACGCCATTAAAATGAACAAGAACGTGTGCCTCGCCCGCTATTTCTTCCAGTTGGAGGGAGAGGGCAAAGACAGCAAGGTGGACGGGTCGGAGCGGACAATAGATGTGTGGCCCCTCAACCTGCTCCAGCCGGACAGCCGGGATTACGAGGACGTGTGCAGCCTGTTCCTGCTGCAGATGGCCTGCGTGCTCAACATGTCCAACAAGTGGCGCAATGCAAGAATGAGAATCTTCCTGAACGTGGAGACGGAGTCCAGCGACCAGGGCTGGGTGGTGAACGAGGAGACGTTCCGGGAGCTGCTGAGGAAGCTGAGGATCAGGGCGTCGATAAAGATCGTGCCCTGGGACTCTGTGGTGCAGCACCATGTTCAGCCGAACGGGGAGCCCCCTGCAGAGCCCACGCGAGCTCTGTCCGAGGAGTTCCTGTCCGCAGTGAACTGCATGTTGATGGAGCACAGCTCTCAAGCCGCCGTTCGCTTCCTGTATTTACCTCGACCCACCGCTCAGTCACAGCAGTACTTGGCTCAGGTGGAAGCAGTGACCAATAGTTTGGGGCCAACGCTCCTGATTCACGGGGTCACCCCAGTCACATCCACTGATCTGTGAGCATGCGCGGCCGTTCTGTTCACTGGTATTGTAGATGCAGCAAAGTCTTATCTGCGTGAGTTTGAACTCTGGTTACATGTATAACTAACACACAAGGTACAGTATGCAGCAACAGTTACAATATGTTCCGCTAATGAAGCTTTTTTTGTTGTTTTACTCAAGCTTACAAAAGGATCACGGAGTGCATTTTTAGAATATGCCACTTGAGGTTTTGAAATAGGTTATTTTCCTATTTACATATACTTGAACTGGCTTAGAGATTGAGCCACAAAATGTGGGAACACTAACTTTTGTGGGTGCGGTTTATGTTGATACATCTTCTTCTTTGGATCAGCTTTAAATCCGTCTTTTCACATGAGGCGGAAATAAGAAATCTGTCAAAGACTCAGAAAAAAAAAAACACAATTTGTTTGGAGCAATACGGGTTGTCTATGACATTTAATATAGAAATTGATATCCATCGTTTCAGGGATCAAATTATGAATTTGTGATAGCAATTGACCAAAGTAAAATTTCCTAAATGGTATTGTGTTAAAGCATAACCTACATTATCCTCCATCCTCATATTTCTGCTGGACCAAGTCATCCAAAGACTTTTTTTGTTTGTTTCTGAGCTGATTTGAGGTCTGATTTTTGTTTCCCATGCACTTCTGCAAACACGTCTTCTTTCGCTGTGAAATGTGCGTCTCTAGTCTTCAGAAAGGGAACCGTTTTATACATGTGACCTCAGAATGATGAACAGCATTTGTTGCTGTTGTATGTGTTTACTTGAAAACTACACTTAGATGTTGTGCTTCATGATGACTGTCAAAGTACATCAAAAATGGTTTAATTGATAGTTACTGTAATCCACTACGACCAATGATGAATCGGACCAACTCGAGGCGGAAACCAGAGCAAGTACTCACATTTTTACACTTAATTTACCCTATTTACAGCACAACATACAGAATACATGTTACCGTTTCGTGTCACGTCTGCTATTATAGTGATGCAGCACTCAAATGGACCTTTTAACATCCATGAAAGGTCCGTTTAACAAATAGGAAGTTGCTTCTGGAGTTGTGGTTAACAGTCAATGGAAAAGCCTGAACGGACTGACTCTTGTATGCTAAAGGTCATTACTGTAGATGTACATATTAAACTGCTGTTTGTCTAAGGTGTAAATATATGCCAAATGTCGTGTGTATCGGTATCAAATATAATCTTGTAAAATCTTCACAGAAAACAAGTGTTTAAAAGATTGCTTGAATGCAATACAACCCGATTGTGTCTGTGTATATTTGTGTAATATATAATATGTATATATATTAATATAAATACTCGCTCCATTGATGAATCAAAACTTCATGCAACGGAGAATAAATGGGCAAAATATAACAATTTACATTTGTAGTGTAGTTTATTTACTATAGTAACCATGCTATAACATGTATGTCAGTAAGAACTTCTGTGCAGACGCAGGCACTACTCCTCCTTTTGACCAAGCTCGTCCTTTTGCGTGCACACGTTTGCATCATGTCGGCTGGCTGTTGCGGCGTTTCGCAGCTTTCTCACGAGGAACGGTGACATGCGTAACCAGTCCGGCAGCAGTATCGTGAGAGCCGTGTTCTGCAGGATGATGGGGAAAGAGAAGGAGAGGCGTTAAGATGTCGCTGCAGCTGACGGGTTGTGAGTGATTCGGTCTCTCGTCCCTCTGACCTGGAGCGCGTGGGACAGACAGCCGCTGGTGTAGCTGGAGTGACCCACGGTGTTCAAGGCCTCGCGGGCGAACCCGGAAGCGCTCCTCACAAAGAAGTTGACTGCTATTTGTTTCGTCATGTTGGTGGACACCATGAAGGGGGCCACGCACTAGGGAGAAATGTACTGTGGTTGGACAGGTTGAACTTCCCTTTGCATTCATACACATTCATGACTTTTAAAAGCATTTTGCCGTTTGAGCACTGAGACTGAAAAACAACGAGTCCAGTGCGGAAGTCTCCAAAGCACGGTGTGTTGGATGCAGCTTCCCATGCAGTGAAAAAAAACAAAAGAGGAAGATAACCTGTGTCAGCATTAGGAGGCAACGGTTCATTTTATGACTTGAATGTTTGTTCAACCGAATAAAACACTCAGACAGACAATTCAAAGCCACCTGCGTCAGTAGAAACAGTTTCGTTTTAGTGGAACTGAGCAACTTAGAGAGTATGTTTCAGCAAAGTGACTAAATGTACACCATTTAAAGCCCTTACAAAGTCTCTCACACCCAATCATCCACCAGGTGACTTCAGGTGACTAAGTCCCTGAAGGTTCAGGGTTTGAGGCTTTGGGGGGGGGGGTATTGGGATTGGGCCAAGCGTGCAGTGTGGAAAAAACCAACATTACGCATGCCCAAAACGCCTCGTGCTGCATTTAGATGTTTTTGCTGTTTGCCAAGTAATTGGCTTATAGTTGACAGAGAAGTCACTGGTCAGTACTTCTTTTACAGAAGATAGTATAGCTGTAGTTGGGCACTGAGAACCGATGTGGATGATCCTCTACAGCACAGTGTCAAACTCAAGGCCTGCCTCAAGCTCAAGATCGACAACTAATCCCAAAATGTCCACGAAGAGAAAAATTGATGCAGAGGGAAGAAAATGTAATGAAAGATGGGAAAGTGAATACATGTTTGTGCTTGAAGGAGAACAACGGGTCTGTCTTCTGTGTTATGAGGCGTGTCGGTGATGAAGGATACAATTCACGTCCGCATTTTGACACCAAACACGGAGCTAAATTTAGCCTCCAAGAAAAACATCAAATTGTCCAAGAATTAAAAGGCAGACTGCAATCACAGCAGAATCTATTTACACAGCTACAGCCCAGTGCATGCTGAAGGATGTGAGCAGAGCTCCGACCAGATACAGACTTTTACAAATGTCAGTTTATGAAGAAACACCGTCGCAGACCGAGTTCATGAACTAGCAGCAATCTAACAACACAGCTAGCTAAGAGACGAGCAGGTACTCGTCTTCTTAATGAACTGTTGATGAAAGCACAGACAACACGGATACAGAGCATCTATCCGTGTTTATCAGACCTGACTCAGTGAGCAGCTCTTGGATGTAGCTGCCATGCACAGGACGACGACAGGGAGGAACATTAGTGATGCAGAGAGGTGACACAAACAGCTTTGAACAAAGTGAATGTAACAACTTGTGCTTGATGATATTTGTCTTTGTTATTTTCCTGAACAGTTTGATCTTTGATGGAGTAATGTGGGTTTCTTAACCCGAAATTTAAATGATTTATTTATTCATAATAACAGAAATGTGCTTAAATATCATTTTACATTTATATAACTGCATGTACAATGTTTTTACACTTGAATAAACAAGAATCAAATGCAGAGAGTTAGTTAACAATATGTTAGGGTTTAGTTACATTCATACAGTGTTAGAGTTACAACCGGCCCTTTGAGGAAAACTGTGATGCTGATGTGGCCCAGAGTAAAAATGAGTTTGACACCCCTGCTCTACAGCACAGATTTAAAAGTCTGTCTCCTGAAGGTAAAACTTGAAATTGAATTATTCGGTGCCCACACCAGCTGCGGGATATTAATATTTACCAAACATCTGGTTAAAAAAGTAACGAACCAGATTTCACGTGCAGTGGTTCACTCTGGAAAAAGTTGGCTAACTCAGAAAAGACGCTCCGTTTGCTTGACTGTATGCTGTTCGGAGAGAGTGTCGTTACCTGGTCAAGAGCGGGCTTTCAGTATCAGCATCTTCCTGAGAGGATTACCAAACATGAAAGCAGCAGGACAACGCAGTCAAATTGGGCTTCCTCGGCAGAGCAGGGGGATTGAGCAGCACAACAGCAAACTAATGAGAACAGGTAAGTGCCCAGTGGGACTATCACCTGCTGTGCTAAAGTGTGTAATATCATATGCACTTTATGTCAAGTTGTGTAGCCAATTGTTTAGTTTCCCACCTAATATTACCACTGACCAGGCAAAAAGTAGTCCACTTTTACTGAGTCTCTTACTGTAAAATATCCTTAAAAACAACAACATAGAAACAAGCCAGTGTAATGACATAATGATTTCCAATTATTTTCAAGTGTCAACTCCTCTCAATTCTAGTTGAGTGTTTCGTCTGCATTGCTCTTGCTTCATTCTTTGTTTTTGTAACATGTTGAAATAATATCTTGTTTAAAGTAAATAAAACTTCATGGGCTAAGTGATCGTTTTCATAGCTTAATACGTTTCCTCCAGCTTTAGTGCATTTGAATGACCTAAGTACTTCATACTTTACCTGAACAATAATTCCCTTTGACTTGTACTCTGCATGCAGACACTGAGAGAAATATGTTACAAAAATCTGAAATAAAGAAAGTCACAAAACAAGCAGAAGAGGGGGTGAAGTGTCATGAAGTTGTGCATTAACAGTGAATATGTAAGTGAGTTTGTGTGTTTGGATCAATGTGTACATGTAAATAACATGATGTCTGGATGAGAAAGTACCTTAGTGGCACAATAAAGGGACAACAAAGGCTGTGGACGGACGCCCACTTCAGAGGAGATATTGATAATCAGCCCTGTCCCTCTGGGAAGGAGAGCAAAGACAAACGTCCATAAATTCATCTAATATTTACTTCAGATGAACCGGTAACTTCTGGACGTTTGTGACATTACCTTTCAACCATGTCTGGAAGAACCAGTCTGGTCATCTGAGTGAAGAAGATATAAATCATCACCATCTTTTTTTTATGCAGCATCAGCCATTTACAAAAAAATAGAACTTCAGATATTCTTCAGATATAGTGGAAAAGGTGACTACTTAAACACACAGTAAATACTCAGATATCTTACCTGAGGGACTGAAAGCATGTTGCAGTTGATAATCTGAGTGATTTTCTGGTCAGAATAAACACACAAGAGGAACTATGAGTTAGAAATATTAGAGACAAACTTGACCTCCAACAGCCTGAGTTCGAACAAATAAATCATCTGTTGTATTGCCTTCAGAAAATGATATTTAGGATGCAAATTCAGATTCAGACAAATGTTACCTGTTCAGCATCTGGTGTTTCCAAGAAATAGGCAAAATTATCAGAGTAGGTCATTCCAACATTGTTCACTGTGAGGGTTACAAAGACACACACAACCTTTGTTAATGTTGTCTTGTGTCAATCATTGACTGATTCAACTGAGAGCTACATGTTTGATGTTTTTTCTGGCTGCTGAGAGTTGAAAAATGTTCATCTTTTGGGGGTGCCGTCCAACTTCAGCTCTTCAACCAAACAATTTCCAAATTTGTCAATAAGATCACACCATAGAAGCTAATTTACATCCAGTAATAAATAATATTTAATTTGAGATATAGTATATACTATTACTGTTACTATCTACACAACTGTTGAACTAACTACTTACTTTAACTACTGTAAGTGATCTTTATCTGCAACAGAAAGACTGGTGAAACAGAATAATGTGGCTTTCTAAGTAGCCTACTATTTTTGAGTGAGGACAATAAAATATCTATTTTAAATAATTCAATATACAGACGTTTGTGTAAATCATCCTGAAAGTTTGTTATGATTTTAGTCCAAGTGCACACCCTGTGATCTTCGGCGCCCCCCAGAGGGGGCCTGGATAAGAGACGTTGCTTCCCCGGACCAATATGGTGGCAGTGAAGACTTATTGCTCCAGTAAACAGCCGCTTTTTCGATGTCAACTTTTCGAGAGTAAGTTGCTTGCAATATTTCTCAGTTACGAAAGCATCTGAATGACTTCCTAGTACTTTTCTTGTGCTCTGTAATTGGTTGTCCTATTACCCAGAATCCCAATCTCCAGTCCCTGTAGTTGTTCAGCAATAGCAGGGTAGATACTTTGGCTGTCTGTGAAGTCCACTTGGATGGTGCGGGTCTTTCGTCCGTACTGATCTTCTGTTGCACATGGAAAGACAAATGTTTACTGTAATGGGAAAACCATAAACTGTATATAGAAGTGGACGTTGTCACTGTGACGTCGCCCGTTGGTTTGTGGACAACTACTAGTTCTTCAGCTTTGAAGCCTTTATTTTATCATTTTGGCCGTGGCCATCTTGGTTTTTTGCAACCAGAAGTGACACTAGAGAGTGGCGCTGAGTACAACAGAACGATGAATAAGACACATTCGGCAACCAAAAATGTTACAATTAACTTTAAGTAAATAAAGTTGTAAGACAAAACCATTGTTAACATTCTGTTGATCACAAGCGATGCCGTAAAGCATGCCCTGATTTATGGTCTATTTTACTTAATGGGACCATAATTGACGAAATGAACACCATGCTGTATTGACAAAGACTTGAAACTAGCGATTGAGACCATAACCTCATGTTTACCATGTTTACTGAGGGAATCGGTGAGAAGTAAGGTCATTTTCATCGACCTCTATACAATCTGACTTATTTTTGCAACCAGAAGAGTCGCCCCCTGATGGCCATTAGAAAGAATGCAAGTTTAAGACACCTCCTGGCTTCACTTTTCACAGCCGGAGGTTGCCGCCTGTGGAAAACAGTAGTACAACAGCAGCTTTATTTTCTCTTCACTCACCTATTTCTTTGGCAATCATTTGAAGCTTATCATCAGATCTGCTGATCAAAACAACATCCAGGCCTCTTTGTGCCAGCTAGGAGGAGACATACAGGACAGACAAGTTTGTTGGCTCTTTTAACCAACAACAACACTCTGCATTGGTGAGATCTCAAACCCTCGATCCAAAACAACGTAACACATATCAACCAACTGTCTGGCTCCTAACTGGAAATTTGGACCCCCAATATGGAGAGAAATTGTTGTAGTCGGAAGTTGGAGACTCACCTCACGGGCATAAGCTTTGCCAATGCCAGATGTGGCACCAGTGACAACTGCACAAACGAGAAAGCACACAAACGAGAAAGCACACACGTTAGAGGAATACATTTTACACTCATTTTAGATTTATTAAAACCTTTGTCCATTTGTTTATCAAGTCATGACGGAAGTTTACAAGATGTGGATTTGACTACCAAGACCACTTGACATTACCCTGATGTGATGTAAAAATGAAGGTTGAAAGTGGAGTATTACACCTGGGTTTATTCAGTAGCTACCTTCCTTTCTTGTAGTCAGTATATTGTTCTAACCTGATGCTTAAATATTACCTCTAGAACTTTGACACAGTAACTACAATCAAGTCGGCTCATTTACCAAACTCCTCAACCAGCGCTGCAAAAATACAGACACACTTAAAAACAAATGATGCACACTATTCTGCATGGATGAAACAAAGTTTGCCACATTGAGCTTCAGGTGCAAATGTTCGTTATTAAATCATCCCAAGTATAAAGGGGTAAGACTTCCGAGAGATGCTCAGGGGAGAGGAGATGTAAGAAGAGAAAACACTCTACTGTATGAAGTTAAGATCCTTCTCACGCAGAAAAACAAGACAAAAGGCCCAGTTTATCTTCATCTAAAAAGTGTGTGTATACACTCTTCTGATTATTTGGGGTCCAAATTGTTTTTTTCATCAGAAAAGTGTCAGAAGTGGAAACAAACAAACTGCACTAACTTAACAAAGGAATATGGGGAATTGACTTGAAGCTGATGTGTGCCTGTAGACCATCGAAATGTTTGCAGGAAATGTCCCCTCATGTAGGAATGTGAACATCTTATCAAGTCCTGAATCAAACTGCCTTCACAGAAAGGAAGTCTGGTGCTACTGATGGAAGTTATTGTTGCAAGAACATCCAAATATTCCCACATCTTAGCTGTCTGCTCTCTGTAGTTCACTAACTTACAGTCTCTACCACCTGTTTCAGAAGTTTAGAGTCATCCGGTATGTTGATGTATGTCTTCTTTCTTTCAATATAATGACTATTTTAACAGAGACAAAAAGAACCAAATGTATAATTTACATTTGAAATAGTTTTTCCCCCTGAAGAAGACAAATTGAATGATTAAAGGTTAAGTTGAATCAATGACTCCGCAGTGTTGAATGCAACGTGAGAATATTGTTGTGACCATTTTCCCCCAAAATCACCTTTTGATTTTGATTTTATTCTCCCAGACCAGACAAGCAGGGACATAGATCATCATTGAACCACGAAGAGTTTAAACTGTGAAGCTGAGATTCTGTGATCCAGGTCCAATCGTGCAAACCCGACACGAATCTTCTATTTCTGTTGTGACGTTTAAAAAGCTTGACCTAAGCAACATACCTGTGAATATTCCAGCTTGTTATAGGCTGCCTGATTGTGCACTTGACACTGAGACAGAAACTTCTTCCCATTTAAATCTGCACACATTTTGATGATAATCTTCCAGTTTCTTTTACCAGTGACCGACTTCTTCTTATATAACTGTCGGTGGGATCTTTGTCTCTTTCTGCTCCTGGTTGAACCATTGTACAGCATGTCAAAAACAAACCCTTCATAGAAAAATAACATCTGTTTGTAAAGAAGTCTTTCTGCAACCTAAGAGCATGAAAGGACAATTAAAAAATATAGAGTCGTCGTCTCTCAGCTATCTGACTGTAACAACTCAAGCTTTTGTTTAGCCACAAACGCAACTTGTAAGAGATCATAACGTAGATTTTCTTTGACATTACCTGCCCATTGGCCATATGTCTTCAAATCCACATGCCAAAGCTCCGACAAAACAAACTGTCTGAATCCACACCAACATCTCCAGGCCAGTCTCAGCAGGTGGAAAACAACAGTGAATCCCCCAATGATGGCCAGCGCGTCAATAAATGACATTTTTTCAGCAGAGCTCTCGACTGAACAGGATTTCCTTCCTAGACAATGTCAAATATATGTTAGATGAAGTGAAAACTTTGTTGATGTACTCCTCCCACACTGCTCCACCCATCCCTGCGTGGTGCTGCTGTCAGATACTGGCAGCTTGGCAGACAGCAAATACCGGTAGGCTGAGCCCTGGAGCCCCACGGTGCACCTAAAGCTTTCAAACTCCCTGCAGACTCAACTAAAGGAACTGTAAAATCCCCATTCAAAGACGCAAGATCCTTTTCTGACAAAAATGTCTTTCAAGAGCTTAACATCAAAGAGATTGGGGTGCTTTAACAGATGAATATCTGCAGTGAATTAGCCGTCTGTCTCTGTTTTATTCAGCTATCAGATGAACCAACAGAGGGTGCTGCCGCTCTCTAACCGGCCACAGCTGGACCAGGATTTGATAGAGAGATGCAGTGATGACCTGGAACACACTAGTTCTGAGGGTGATCATAAACTCAACAACTCACAATATGAAGTGCAACTTAAGTTAAATGAACCAGCAATCACAACATTAGGGGGAAACCCTCTGAATGTGTGATTCTCCAGAGGCATGTGAAGTCTGTCAGAGTTGAATTGTTTCTGTTTATTAACTTATGACATTCTACTGTATGATAGTATTGCTGTTATTTCTCTAGTGCCTGTTAATAGGATGTATCATACTGTTAATTATTTAATAAAAACTAACAAAACTGTCAACTGATATGTTGAAAACCTCAAAACTATTAAATTGTATACGGTAGATTTTCAATTAGTTGAGTAATTGAATGTATCATCAATCTTTTAAAACTCTTGGAAACTGAACTGTCGTAAGACTAGTGGAACGGCAAAGAGCATAAGCGAACGTCTCAGAGGGATTTGAACTGCAGCAACAGGGTTATATGGGGCAACAGATACGGGCACCTTAATCCCTGCACCAGGTTCAAGCTTCAGGTGATTACATGCAATTCTACAATTTAAGGTCGCCATCGGGGATAAGTGTGCAACAATTCACATTGCAAAGGTTTTCTTTGTTCTGCTCTGTATGAGGAGATGTATTGCTTTTTCGCTTTGGGTACATTTAGTGCTGAGAGAATAGGGGGTTTCTCAAGGTGTGCATGATGATCAATGATGGAACGACGCTTAGCTAAGGGTTGATATTGAACCTATCTTTCTTTCAAAGGCAAAGTTCATGGGTTTTGATGAGTGGAGTGTTCCTGTTCTGGCACAAGAAGGTCCATAATCTCTCACACCAACTATGGAACTGAGTTCTTCACAAGATCATGTACTTTTTATGGTCCTCCTAATAAATATCAGTACAGTTAGCCACCATTGTAGTTTGATTCTTCCCAGTTCTGACTGTTGAAATAGCCAACCAATCTATCAATTGAGTCAGTCAAGTTTTGTTAAATTCATTTAAAATGTTCGAAGCTACATCAGCACCTACGGTAAATGTATGCTCCTGTGTAAATGATCCAGAGTGAACATACCTTTACTTTCACCTTCTTTTTCCTCCCCCCACACACACACACACACACACACACACACACACACACACACACACACACACACACACACACACACACACACACACACACTCACACTGTGGATTAGAAGCTAAAGAGGGCTGAGAAGTCAGAGCTTGGCTTGCCAGTCCTTCCCACTCTTACCTCTCTTTTACCTGTTACCTCTCCACAGCTTTTAACAACCCAGACGCTGGATCGGGGTTTCACCTCTTTCCATGCACTGCCCCTCTGTGGTTTGGGGTGGGTCCCAGTCCAAAACGGGGTCATCAAGAGCTAAAGCAACTGGAAATGTGGAGATTTTCCATTTTCAGTATTGTCTTTAAGGAACTTGGATACAAGAGGAGAAAATTCATTTTTTTATGTTTTACTTTCCACTCTCTTTGGATTACCTATGATATTGTTTCCCAGTGAAAGGACAACGATCACTGTTCCTGCTGTATGCTCCCGTATACTTAATCCACCTGGAGTTTGGATGGTGCTATTCAACTGCTCCAACATCGATATGGCTCCTACAGTATGTAGTGAAACTGCTCCAGGTCAGCGCTGTCTCTTATTACATCTGTTTCATTGAATTCTATTGTCATTGATTTACCACTATCAAGTGTCATTGTAGCCTAGTTCGAATCTCTTTGCGGCAGAGCTACTCCGGCAAAGGTGAGACTGTTGGAACGCCAAGGCTTGTTCACTCCCTTCATAAAGACTAAAGAAAATACCACTATTCATGAAATGATGTGTTCACATAATATCACCTATTTCTTATTCTCAGCATCACTTTAGAACAATGGTAGCATATATGTCAGTGCTACTCTGAACCTATTATGAACTGATAAGCCAATGACCGTATTAGTCACTTTAGAAGGCCTGTTGCTTGAAGGCTAAGACTCAAATCAGCCAGTATTTTTGGCGTTTAAAATGTCATTTTTGAACCACTGACGGCTACAGGTGGTTTATATGTAAGATTGAACATCGATCTGGCCTCATTTAAGATTCAAGCACATATAAACTAGAGCTGGAGAGATAAATCAGCCAGGCTGATAAATGGGCCGATTATAGGAGACATATCAATATTTTCTCGGCTGATAAAGAACAAGCGATTGCAGGACAGAAATGTCAAACTGAGTTTGAGATCATTTAGAAACAGGGGTAGTCTTTTATAGTTTGTCTATCAGAGAGAACTGACAAGTTCATCTTTTAGGTGTAAAATGTTCCACTTAGTGTATATTATTGTCACAATTCTTAATTTTCTTTATTTAATCAAAGGAATCAATAACAAGATGTTTGTTTATGCCATATTTTATGTTGGAAAAAACCCCACTCACCATTATATTCTCAGATTTCGATGTTGGCCTGAAAATATCCAGTATCAGTCAGACTATAATATATACACAACACAACAAGCACAAGATTAGCATTTTTGTCATCCAGTGTTGTTTCACTCAAGGGAAATTCTTTCAGTATTTTAAACTGTGCGCTTTAAGTTTTTTAAATTCTCTTTATGAACCAGCATTATCTTGGTGGAACTTCTTTATTTCTTTCAAGCTCAACTTCCTTTAACCTCAGAAGCAATGCTCTGAATTTTAGCACTAGCTGCCACTGACGTTCCCCTCACCACTGGCAGGCTGGTCAGGCCTTTTGCTCAGCTGTCAATGTCCCTTCTTTTTACATCAGCAGCCATTCTTAAGTGTTTCTGAACACAGAATGAAGTCTGCTGGTACAGATTTAAATGCTGGTTTTAACAATCCGAGGAGAGAATAATCCAGAAATCAATGTCTGAGAACATCTCAAGAGATTGACTATTGAAGGGAGAAGAGATGCCAAGACTAAATGAAGACACCAAGGCCAGATTTAGCTCCACATTACCTGGCACTTCATTTGATAAACTCCATGGGCCCAGCAGAGCTTACCAGCTTGCCACACAAGCCATTCATTCTTCAAGGAACAGCACTGGCAATGTGGGCTCATGCTCAGTGAGACAGATGGATGCTGACACAATTCAACATCACATTCTGTGGCACAAACTGCTCCACAATTGCAAATTCAGGTCAGGGATCATGTCAGTACAAGACTGTTTAAGCCCTGCGGTATCCTTGTTTGTGTCACAGAACCTAACGAGCGAGAGCAGATCACACTAAATTGTTGAGCAACACATTTTCTAATTGCACCTTTTTTCTCCCTTATTCCCCGGAGGCAGTCATGACTTGGGGTTGTCTCGTCGCCTGTCCAGTTTTGGACTAGAGGCCTGCAAACAGTTGCAGTGGATTTAGTGTGTTCAAATCATTAGCAGCTTCATCATCAAAACCACAGTTGCCATCATCCTCCATGCAACGCTCCAGGAGCCGGTGTGGGAACTGGCTCCTTGTGCCGTTGCTCATACTCTCAATACTGCCCTGTCAGGCCTGGGCGACCACTTTTAAGATGGTCCTGGTTGGACCCTGGACGTGTGACCCCTTATACGCCAAAGCACTTCCTGACTTGGCAGCCCGCCTCGCCACTGCTCGCATAAACAAGGACCCCTACCTCAACAAAGGCTACTGGTATGACTACACGCTGGTCAATGAGGACTGCAAGTCATCCCGGGCCCTGGCTCGCTTTGCTGAGCTGGAAGGTTATGGTGCTGCATTTCTGGGCCCTGCCAACCCAGGCTACTGCTCCTCCGCCGCTTTGTATGCAAAAGAGTGGGATGTTGGGATTCTTTCCTGGGCTTGCCTCAAACCCAACATGAATAAATTAGGGATGTATTCCAACTTCCTGCGGCCGCTGCCGCTGTCCTCCCGTGTACTTTTCTGGGTTTTGCGGTACTTTGGTTGGGCCCATGTTTCCATAATCTCAGAGGCGACCGATTTGTGGGAAGCCACGGGACATGAGCTGGCCTCGTCACTGAGGGCCCTTGGCCTGCCTGTCAACCCTGTGGTGACCATGGAGTCGGACAAGGATGGGCCTCGGAGAGCGCTGACAAAAGTGCGGGAAGCAGACCGGGTCAGAGGTGAGCTTTATATGTGAAGATGACTGAAATAAGAACAAAAAAACATGAATGTAACAACATTAAAACGTCTTTCACGCTGTTTTAGTCCACATGAATCATGCAAATGAATCCGTTTTTAATCCCTCTTCTCTTCACAGTGGTGATTATGTGCATGCCCTCTGTCCTGATTGGTGGGCAAGCCCAGTACGAGCTTCTGACAACAGCCTTGTTCATGCGTATGATCGACCGTGGCTACGTGTTTATCCCCTACGACACCCTCCTCTACTCACTACCCTACAACGACGCACCCTACTATATGCTTGGCAATGACACCAAGCTGCGCAAAGCTTTTGACGGAGTCCTCACCATCACTGTGGACTCTGGCAAAAGCAATTTCTATGAGGCTTTCAAAGACGGTCAGGACAGCTATGAAATCCGCAGCAGCACCCCACCAGAACAGGTGAGATTTGTGTGATACTTGTGTGTATAGTAATGGTAAATGAAGAATAGAGAAGAGGATACTCAAAGCCACTGATACAAACATTTGAATTGACTCAAAATCATCACATTACTGTCTCCTCTGTAAGGTTTCTCCATTCTTTGGCACCATCTACAACATGATCTACTACACAGCTATGGCTGCTGAGCAGGCCCGCGCCAATGGAGGCCACTGGGTAACCGGTCCGATGCTGGGTGACAGCAAGGGCGGCTTTGAATTTGAAGGCTTTAATCAGCACTTGAAGGCTGGCAAGGAAGGGGAAGGCATGCAAGCTCGCATGTAGTGCTGGACTACAGCGGCATTGGCCACTATCTCTACTCCACCCATGTTCTGGATGCCGCTCATACATATGGAGGAGTCGGGAGCTTGAAATACCTCGGCCGTTCCATCCATTTTGCGGGCAGCACGCCCTACACAGACTCCGGCTGCTGGTTTAGCCCATACTTTGCCTGCACTGGAGGTGAGGGCACTAGTAGTGTCATCGCAGAAAATAAATATAAGCTGGTGCACTACTGAATAATTCAGTGCATTCAAACTGTCTTTGTGTTTCTCTTCTCTTCCCAAAGGCCTGGACACAGTCACTTTCTTCTTTCTTCTCCTTGTGTTCATTGCAATCATTGGATGTGGAGCTAACTTCTTTATTAGTCTCAAGTATGTACAGCAGAGTATCAGAGAATCATATCTCATCCGGTCTTGTGTGATCTTTCAAAAAGACTGATTGTTTTTCTTTTGTCCAGGAGAAGTGGCAGGATTGGGTTCAGCTTTGGAGGTAGTAACGGTGGATCAACAAAGGTAGTGCTGACACTGGACGACCTGGTCTTCATCAACACTCAACTCAGCAAACGGGTCAGTTCCTTGCTGAATCTCCGTCTATACTGTCTGTATTTTGCTTCTCTCTGCTTTGCAAGTATGTGACGTATGGCAGTTGTTTGCCTGTAAATGAGTATGTACTTCAACTGTGTGTGTGAGCAGAAGATCAATGATGAAAGTATCCTGAAAAGCCAGCTCGATCTTAAGACACCTCATCACTCGGTGTCCGGTCGCAGCTACTTGGCGTCCACACCAGACCACACCAATGTTGCAGTGTTTGAGGTGAGGCGACTGACACGGTCAATAAACTCAGATTTATCCTTTTGGTTGGTTTTTGGTTTCACAAAGTCTGTCTTTTTGTGTTTGTCCCAGGGTGACTGGGTTTGGTTGAAGAAATGTGGACCTGTATCAGGTGTCAACAGCAACACTGAGTTTGTCTTTGTCAAGGTTCGTGAATGTATGTGTCATTATCCAAATTACTGACTTTCCATTGTTGCCAGGAAACCCCAAATACAGACTGGTCTGGTCCCTGGCCACAACAAAACGCATCAAACTGAGTGACTTGTGTCTTGATGTTTCCATTGTCTTCCAATCAGCTCCGAGACATGAGGCACGAGAACCTCAATCTGTTCCTGGGACTGTTCTGCGACTCTGGGATCCTTGCAGTTGTGACCGAACACTGCACCAGGGGCAGCTTGGAGAATCTGCTCAACAATGAGGAAGTGCGTCTTGACTGGATGTTCAAGTCTTCCCTGTTAATGGATCTGATTCTGGTGAGAGAGACAAAATGACCAACATGCCTTTCATTTCCCATCTTGTCATGTTGCCTCACCGCTCAGACGTTTATCTCAAACTGTCATCAGGGAATGAAGTACCTGCACAATCGTGACATCGTCCACGGACGGCTCAAATCCCGTAACTGTGTGGTAGACGGCGCTTTGTATTGAAGGTGACAGACTATGGGTTCAATGAAATTTTGATTGCCCAAGGCATTGACACGAATGAGGAAAAGCCAGAAAGTGAGTTCATGTGCATTCGCTGATTCATTTAGTGACCAAGCTCGTACCTGTCAATCCTTTTTGTTTATTTATTACTTTGTGCAATCTTTGTAAAGATCTGCTTTGGACGGCTCCTGAGCTGCTGAGAAGCACCAGTCAAAGGAGGAGGGGCACCTTCGCTGGGGATGTCTACAGCTTCTCCATCATCGGGCAGGAGGTCATCTCCCGCTCTGCACCTTACTGCATGCTGGACATGCCGCCCAAGGGTGAGTGATATGGCATTAGTAACCCCAAAGGATGGATACGTGAAAATAAACTGTGACGTAGTAGTAGAAGGCCATGTACAAAAGATCGATGAAGATTTTGAATAGTTTTGTACAGGTTCTATTTGAAATCCTGTCTTTTATGTTCCCCACCTACTTTAAGAGCCACATGCACGTGTAATGAGGAATATGGCATGAAATAAATCAAAACTTGTCACTGTCAACACGGCATCTCGAATGGAGTCCACAGGGTTGCGTGAGTGTCTCTTACATCTTTTCTTCTTTTTTATTTTTTTTTAAAAGTTCTATCGTGGTTGAGAGTACATACAGTATGTAGTTTGTGTGCATGCTGCCTGAGCCTAAACAGGGCTTTAAGTTAGCAGTCCTTGGTAATCCTTTAAGACTATCAGCAGAATTAGAGGCCAATTTGATGTTTCGGTGTAAACATCAACATCAGTGACCAAGTCTGACTCCGCTACATTCTGCATGCTGAATAAATTAACAATGCACTTACGTATTAGCTGCTGAGTACACTCAGAAACTCTTCCATTTGATAGCGCTCCCAGATGATCGTACTGTAATACATGAAACTATTCACCTTTTGAACTGATCAGTAGAAGTCTAATTTACTATGTATGAAACTCAGTACTCAAGTACTGTACTTGGGTACAAATCTGAGTATTTCCATTTTATGCAGATTTATAGTTCTACTCCACTTCATCTCTGACGCAAATATTGTACTTTTTTGTCTAAAAGCTTTAGTTACTAGTTTGTACTGGTTCTTACCGATGATTTTGAAAAATGAATTTTTCTGATGAGCTGAAGGATGACTTGTTTCTTTATGTGTTGAGACATTTCTTCTACATCTTCAGATAAATAAACTACATAAATACCCTCTTGGGTCAGCTGGAAAATGCATCGTCACAAAGCTGAAAGCAGGGCTCTTTTTCTGAGCTCATTAAGAGTTTACGTTACAGAGAAGCATGTTTCTTACAGGACAGCGACACTACAAACATGACACACAACAAATGAACACAACCTGAAACATCTACAACAGTAAAATGCAACATACACATTAAGGCAGCAGTAATATTAATCCAATAAACATCATATATAATACTGACAAGTAACATTTTACTCGACAATAAGTACTTTTACTTTTGATAATGTAAGTAAATCTTGCTGATAATTGTTTAATACTTTTACTTCAGTACGGATTTGAAGGCAGAGCTGTAACTTGTAGTGGATTATTTTCACAGTGTGGATTTTTACTGAAGTAAACGATCTGAAGACTTCTTCCACCACTGCTAAAATAACTATTAGGAATCTACGCCATCAGCAGCAAGGTATTGATGGGTAGTCTGCTGCCACCAGCTGGTTTAATACCAAAACGACAGCCTGACTCTATACACGTCTCAGATATTATCATTTTAAACCTTAAAGTTCCAAAGACAACAGAGATTGTACATGTTCAACTGATATTAAAGCCCTTTCAGTGTGTTTCTGTCATTTCCATCATAGCTTACAGAATCCATGTCAACAGAAGAACGGTCGATGTTCTGAATGAGTTGAAGCTGGGATACAAAATTGAGCACAGAGGCATGACAGAGTTAAAGGTCAAATGACTAGACACGCGCTCATAATGTACCCACAGTAACACCGGCATCGTAATAACAGCTCATGAATTCTGACGGTTGTTTATTTTTAGGGAAAAGGGATTGAGAACACATGTTGGTTGGTAGGAAGAGAGGATTTCACCAAGCCTCTGCCTATTCCTCCAGACCTGACAGGGTAAGAGAGCTCCTCCACATTATGCATTCATGTGATTTGCCTGATTTCATCTTTACACTGCATTCCAGTCTCTGTGCATGAAAAGCTGTATTTCCTATTATAGGGCAGCCAATCATGGTATCGCTTTAGAGGAGATACCTCCGGACAGACGACAGAAATTCCTGGATCGACAGAAGAAGATGGGCTAGGCTGGTTTTTTTAATTAATTTTTTATTTACTGATGTTCCAGAATGAAAAGTAATGCTTTCGAGATCAACATTGTTTTTCAGTGAAAGAAATAGACTGCGAGATGTGTGGAGGAAAAGTTGAACATGCAACAACCACAATCGACTATAATTTGTGCTATACGCTCAAAATGAAGTCAAGCACCAGTCACAAGGGATTTCACACTCTTTGGAAATCATTTCTAAACTGAAATAATCTTTATTGTAGAAAAAGCAACTGTCCTTGTATGTGTTCAACTAAAAACAGAGTATACATACAGCATGATATGCATACCAAGGTTGAATTACCGATCCCAAATTAGCATTGGTTCAGAGGACAGCAAGAAGGGATTGTGATGGATGAGTCGTTTACAGTATCATGTGTAATACTGTACTTCCAGTACTTCAAGTACTGGATGTATTTGTACTTGTACGGTTTTCCGTATTTGTACTTATCTTTGTGCTCTGTGGAGATATTGGAGATATTTTATCATGAGCATCCCGGGGGTGGAAGCTATTACTGTCTGACTATTCATCTCGGGTGAAATAGAACACTCACTTTCAAAGCATTAGCCTTTTGCAACAACTCTGAATTGAAACATTTTCACAGTAATTTAAGCTGGAGAGCACCGGATAGATCAGACAGGTTGAGAGCTCCGCTCGAGGGTGGCTCTGATTTTGCTTTGGTGGCAGCATTACTCTGATTATTCACACATTTGATGAATGAAACCTCAGAATCCAAAAATTGTTCAAATGTGTCAAACAAATGATCTGGTTTGTTTATTTAATATTTGATGGATATAGATGGAAAAAACAAATCACAACATCTTTGTGATATTGTCACCTAACATTTTGTCCCCTTACTGCAATAGACATGTTTGACTAACTCGTCAATTCAATTAGGTGTATCAAAGATAAGGATGTGCTCTAAATTTTAGATTAGATTACTTGTTAATTATAAAGATACATACTGGAAATGACATTGGGGCCAAAACATCTGCAAAGCTTGAAATAATGAATAAAATCCAACATTTAATGACGGATCATTTTCAGAAAAATGCATAAGTGACCCACAAAACATTGTTTCTAAAGATATGTTCCTCTAACTAATATCGTCATGATACTATACATACAGTATGTATTGTTCATTAGCAATGTGTGTATTGCTTTGCTGACATTTTCTACCAAATCATAGAAGATGTACACAACATGAAACAAGACCCAATCTATTGCTCACTAACGACAATGCGTTTTCACGATTGCTTCCCCTAAAATAGCCTATTACTGAAACACGCTGCATGGCTGAGTGTACTGTACAGCTGTGTGTTTAACCGGGTCCTAATAGGACAGCAATGGGGAGACCTGATTTCTGTCACGCACAGTATTTCTGCTCTGGACTGATATGCAGAATGTCTGAGTCAGTCGGCTGAAATTCTTATCTCCAATAATGTGCTTCAGCAGATTGAGCTTTCTCATGTATTTCTCATGTATTTCTCATGTATTGTACTTCTAGCGGAATATGTCGGGCAGCGTCTGAGTTTTTCGCCCATTATTTTCTCTTTGGGCTCTCCGGGACCCCACACAGCGACTGCATCTGAAGGTCCTATGAGAACAAATGTTCACTAAGTCGCTCCCGTGCCCAACCCCAGGGGATTTTTACAGAACATGTGGGGGAAAGCATACTCATAAAACGGGGAGGACATAGTCCTCTGAGTCATTTCTGTTTGGCTCGGGGATGTGTACATACTGTAAATTTGTACATAGTTAGTTTGTGATGGTGTCCTGCAGGGTTAGGGACTTTTTAGTGGAGTTTTTATTTCTGCTTGGGTTCCCTAAACCCCTGACACAAAAGGACATTACCAAAGAACAAGGATTTAATCACAGTGCATTCAAGAAGCGAGCGACGACATTCTTCACACACTCTCTGTTGGCTGGCTAATTGTCTGCTGCAGCACTGATATTGAAGCAATGTCGGGATGTGATTTCTTTTCTGCAGACATTTTTTCCTTAACTTGCTGACTCCCTTCAAAAATCGACAAAAAATGGACATGTGATGACTTGATTATCAGGTTGCTCGTGGTGTAGTCTTTCACACCATTAAGTGTTTATCACTGGCTCTTCAAAAATTAAAAAAAGCTGTCTGAATATTCCTTTGATGAGTTATTCTATTGACATAGGACCTACGTTTGCTAGATTTCTAATCAACTTGCCAAATAGATTGATCTCATCAAAACTGAATGGAGGTGTTCTCAATGTGTCTCTGTAAATAAATGATGATTTTAGGGAAGATTGTGTCGTCGTATGTGTGTTGAGGCTATTTTCCCAAATGGTGCCCTGACGGTATTCAACTATGATCCAAAACAAGTGGACCCATAAGTCACAAGTTGAATAAAGGCCTGTAAATCACACTATAAATGACAGATAAGCAATTTTTAGCTTGATATTTCCAAGTTGGTGCATGTTAACGGTCAACTCATACTTTTTACTTAAAACAAGCTTTAAACTTTGAAATAGCGGTGTTGCAAATGGGCAAAGGACTTTGAAACAAGTGGTGACCTACTTAAAGTATCAGCAACTTTAAAACGCCACTTAATTGTGAAGAAGAGTAACTCAATGGGAGTCTTACATCAACATTTCACCGTAAATGGCCAAGCTAATTACAGTGATGCGAACAAGTTTTCGGTTGGTTTAACACTGTTTTATTTTGTACTGGAACAATCCAATGAAAATGTAAGGATGGCTTTACATAATGCAACTTCTGTGCAACACACTGCACATCGTAGACAAACCCTCTTGAGTGTTTGAGTCCGAATTTCCTCCTGAACATTGCAAATGTTGATAAATCTTGTGCATGTTTATTTAATGGATTTCCTGCTGACACACAACCTCCACGGAACTGAAGTTGCACCAACTTACAGTAACTTCGGCCAACAATTTACTAGATTTAGACATAGAAAGCGTTATTCATAGTTTTCAGTGTCAGAGTATATTTCCTGCTTTAGGTCCAGAGATTTCCTTAAAAAGATTCTTTAAATGCCAAATGTCCTATGTGTGAGCTAGTACCGAAGACCATAACATAATATTTTGATCTACGAAATGATTCAAATGTTATGTCCAAATCATGCCGATCCTGTCTGCACTGCTGGTGATAGCAGTGCCCTGAGGAAGATGTCGGCTCAAAAGCAATTCTTGTTTCTGCTACTAACGGGGGTTGCTCTGAGGACAATTTGATCACAGGTTGCTATGCCAAACCTTTTTTGGCACGTTGGTGGTGCAACCACACCCCTGGGATTCAACCATGGACAGTATGAGAGACTTTCATTCGAAAGGCCTATGTTGTTTAGCATGTTGTTTGCTTAGGGCATAAATTATTTTTTATTAATTATAAGCGTGTGGCATTATTATTCTGCTAATACTCTGTCTGTCTGTTTGTATGGCTCACCTTGTAAAAAATCATAAAACCTGAGTCCACAAAAGATAACCACCACCATATTGTTTGAACACTGGCTTTGCCATATTGGTCCTTTTATTGCCTTTGGTGCACCGAACCATATAACAATAGGGCAATCAACTCTATGTATTATGAGACTTTATTAACTGTATTTAATTTAATTAAATCTGTGATTATTATCACAGATTTAATTGGATTGCTGCTAAACTGCATGTCATCATCAGCCAATAATGGCTTGCAACTGATGGTCAGTTTGCAGCTGCCCAAGTGGTTGTTGAACTGTCTTTACACTGATTTCAGATTTATCTTAAATTAAACTGAAAAAGAATCAACTCATTGAACACAGATGAAGCCATGTTATTCAATAAAACATCATACAATTTTGTATCACGATAATATTCCTAAATAATAACTAGATAATACTCTAGATAATAATACGCCCTTACATTGTTTCCCTGTAAATGATGCACACAGGCCTTTGCACTTACAGTCAGCATGACATCCAACTGTACCTATGAGGCCCATAGCTGCATGACACGCCCTGACCTCTCGAACAGCGTGTTCTTCACCTGTTTTCCTCCTGACTTTGCACAGTGGGCAGTCAGTGGGCTAAAATCTTCCTAAATGCTGAATTAAACGACATGAACTGTCCCATCGTCAACGTGATCATAAACGAAGTGTTTTTTCGCTGGATACCGTGTTCCTCTGCGCACCCCAGCAGTGCTGAAGCCCCCCCCATGCCATTCGACTGGCAACGGCTTGGAGGTGCCAGTCGAGCAGAAGCTGAGTCAAGTCAACCAGAGAGAGCCAGGCGGTGACCGGAAACACAGCAGGTTGGCTTTCACAATTAAAGCACACTGGGTTGTGGTCACAAAAAAAACCAAAAAAAAAACAGCATACTCAGCATGTGAGTTACTGAATCATTACCTTTAATGTGGTTTAATAAGAAGGCGCTATCAGCTTTTACTCTGAAATACCAGTTCATGTAGGTAGACGACCCGCTTGCGCTGTTTTCATGTGACGACAAAAGAAAAGCCAACTATATGGTAATGCTGCAGTAATGTGTATGATTTGTACCAGTCCAGACATGGTTGTATGTATATATTTTGTTGATAGTAGCATGCTTTTATTATCATAACTGTTTTCTTCTCTTTTTGCACATTCGCTTGTAAATAAAGGGACAAAAAAGGTGTTACACTGCACAGATGCTGACCACTCAGGGAGACACTGGACAAGCGCAGTACTCACAAATATACTGTAGCAATGAGGGGGGGGGGGGTATGCCTGCGCTGTGGTGTGCTTGTCCTACATGCCATTTTGACCCTGACTAGAGTATAAGTGATGAAAATAGATAGAATGAGAATGGATAAGCAGATGGGTAGAAAGGCCTTAATCAGTTCGACAGTGGTTTTATTTTGAAAATCTTCATCGGAAGTTTTTCTTTATGCCCCCCCCTTAGCTTGATGGTGGTGGGTATCGACTGAATCTGGGCAACCTCAGACAGGTGGAGGAGACGAACTGCACCGTGGTTGGACTCGATCGTGCAGGACTGGGTTGGGCTGCAGGACGAGCAGCGGTGGACGCTGTGCACGCTCGGTGCGCGGAGCCTCCTGCGGCTGCTGGGTTCACAGTATGATACCAGATCCAAAACATGGTTTGGCTGATTCTCCCATCCTGAGCCTTCGCACACATGCTGGACACTTACATGTGGACGCGGGGAGGACGAGGGACGTCGGCTATAGCTGCAATGGATTAATGAGGTGTACACATGGACTTCGGGTTTTTTCCCCCTGAGCTTATTGCCTGCTAACATATATTTATCACCGTGTCTTGGCCATGGAGAACCAAGCAGCCGAGCCGCAGAACTATGAAGACGTGCAGAAAAGCGGCTATCTCCGCAAGCATAAATCAATGCACCGGCGGTTCTTCGTGCTGAGGGCGGCCTCGGAGCATGGTCCTGCTCGACTTGAGTATTACGAGAACGAGAAGAAATTCCGCAGTAAATCACCCGTGCCCAAAAAAGTCCTGAGCCTGGAGACTTGCTTCAACATCAACAAGCGGGCAGATTCCAAGAACAAGCACATGATAGTGCTTTACACCCGCAGCGAGAGCTTTGCCATCGCTGCGGACAGCGAGGAGGTCCAAGATGAGTGGTACCAAGCAATGCTGGACCTCCAGGGCAACTGTAAGATATGAAACAAGTGTGATGTGATCTCTGCTGTCTGTTTCTGCATCGGGCCCATCCTGGCTCATATCGGCTGTTTGTTCTCCATGCACATGTTTGGCTCGACCATTCCTGGTTGTTCATTGCATATCACAGGCTCGGAATTGTTTTTATATGTATTTATTTATTTTTTGCTGCAGCTGTAGTTTAGCAATTTAATTTGAATAAATCAGTCTTAAGTTCAGCAATTTGGACGGCGTGTTTTCAACCATGAGGCAGGTGGATCCGACTGAACGGGGGTAGACCAACACGCGATGGGCGGCATGTGCCGTGTTTGTGCTGCACACATCTCAATGAGCGTTGGTTTTTAATACACCTAGAAGCTGCGGATCATTTTCTGTCAGCAAAATAAAGCTGCGGATCATTTTCTGTCAGCAAAACGCAATTTGGTGTTTTAAATAGCGCCTATATGTAACAATATTGAGATGCTCGCCCTTTTTTCTGTCTGAAATGCAGCCCGTTACATTGGACGGTGTGTTTTTGCATGGCGCAGTGGGCATATAGCAACCATCCAAGGGATGCATCACATAGTAGTAGCCTATCGTGGTGCACTCCGCTGGAGCCTGTGTTGTTGTTTTTCTGCACAGCTCTGACTGCCGTTCGCCGAACCTACATTCGTGTTACACGGTGCTGCTGGTCGGGAGGAGATGGCATCGTCAGTGCGCTCTCACTGGGAAATGTGTTTCTGTTGGTTATCCTCGTGTTTACGTTGTTATCCTTATATGCTGGAGCTGAGAACATGATCCACCCTCCCTCCCTGTTATCTTTTTTTTTGCCTTTCAGTGAGCTGAGACTGATGGGCATGCCCAGCTTTCATTTTTTTCTCACACGTTGTGGAACCTTGGATAGAGACACTGAGCAGCTACAGACCCCCATTTTGTTGAGATTATGTCTCAGGGACAGCCACCATAAAACACTGTTCCTAATTTATGTCCCTCTCCATAATGTGCACAAATGGAGATTGAAACACATCAATACATCATGTTACGGTGATTCCAGTGGGGATCATCTCTAATAGATTTTACATTTCTCTTGAGGATGGGAGAAAACGACTACAGTTGTCAGATGTTCAGTGAATATAGCAGTGACTGTGTGGCAAGAGAAAAAAAAAAGACCAGATTATAATGTTATAATTTGAAATGTGATTGGCATTGAACTGAAATATGATGCATAATTTCACAATTGAGAATGCTGCTTTCGGTAGATGTATTCTATTCCTCCTAAGACTTAATTGATTATAGAGCTGTAGCTTAAAAGTGATGGTGATGAATTGGCTGCAGCACTGTTGCTTGGCAGAAGCTGGGACACAGTAGAGATTCATGCATGTATAGAAGTTTAGCAATGGTCGATATTACTTATTAGTGTCACCTTCACTGGTTTGTCATTTTGGCTTTGATCAATATTCAAACAGGTTATATGTAAATGTAGGGTGTTTATTAATGTATGTATATGTGATATGTTTAGTCATGAAACTATTTAATTGTTCATTTATTGATTCTTCATTGTATTCATAGGTAAAACTCCTGAAGACCATGGCAGTAGTGGAGAGTGTAGCTCTCCGTCTCCTGTTCCAACTGTCAAGGAAGTGTGGCAGGTCAAGGTTTGGCCTAAAGGTCTTGGGCATGCCAGGAACTTAGTGGGCATCTACCGGCTGTGCCTCACTGACAAGACAGTCAACTTTGTCAAGCTCAACTCTGATGTGGCATCCGTGGTGTTGCAGCTGATGAATGTTCGCAGGTGTGGCCATTCAGAGAATTTTTTCTTCATTGAGGTGGGCCGCTCCGCGATTACCGGCCCTGGAGAGTTCTGGATGCAGGTGGATGACTCTGTGGTGGCTCAGAACATGCACGAGACCCTGCTGGAGGCCATGAAGGCCCTGAGTGAGGAGTTCCGTCAGCGCAGTAAATCTCAGTCTGTGGGGACGTCGTGTGGGGGTGGTACCGCTTCAAACCCCATCAGCGTCCCGAGCCGTCGGCATCATCCAAATCTGCCACCGAGCCAGGTGGGCTTATCCAGACGAGCCCGCACAGAGACCCCTGGAACGGGAGGCAGCAGCACGAGCACTTCGCCTACATCACGCCACGGATTCCCGAGGGCACGGACTGCCAGCATCGGGGCCTGGTCGGAGGAGGGCGGAGCAAGTGCCAAAGGGACATGGGCCAGCTCCAGCCCAAGTCTTAACGGTTCCTGCTCAACTACGCCGACACTGAGGCCCAAGCCCACCAGGGCCCCAACTCCTGCTAAGATTACCCTCAGCCTTGCGCGGTACACGCCTAATCCTGCTCCCTCTCCTGCACCGAGTCTGTCCTCCAGCTCCGGCCATGGCTCAGAGTGTGGCCTAGTCGGGGCAGCAGTAGGAGGAATGACGATCTGCTCCTACCCTCGAGTCTCTCAGAGAGTTTCTATTTCAGGTTCCCCGAGCGACTACGGCTCCTCAGATGAATATGGCTCCAGTCCTGGGGAACACTCTCTGCTCGTACCCAGTCTGTCCGGACATCACGTACATGGGGAAGGCTCCTCCAGCTATATAGTGATGGGACAGCGAGAGGGCCTGCTCGGTTCCCATCATCGCTCAAAAGGCCGACGTATTTTGCGCAGCTCGTCCAGTAGGGAGTCTGAGGCGGAACGTAGACTATTAAGTAAAAGGGCTTCTCTGCCTTTGGCACCCCATGAACGACTGATCCCACGTAGAAAAGATGAAGATGATGAAGACGATGAAGAATACGCCATCATGTCGCAGAGTGCTAATCGAGAGAGGGCTGGCTCAGGGGGTTTGGCGGCTGGGGGTGGGCAGCTTGACGCAGGAGGGAAAAAAAGAGGCAAGAGGGCTGACAAAAGCAGGCGAGAAGTGGAAGGTGGAGCAGCTGTGGATAGCGGCTATATGTCAATGTTGCCGGGAGTCACTTCTCCCGTTTCACTCTCTCTCTCCATAGGTATGTCTGACGCCAGGGCTAAACCTGATGATGAGTATATGTCCATGACCCCCAACAACAGTGTGTCCCCCCCGCAGCACATCCGCCAGCCCAGCACAGAGGGCTACATGGTCATGTCTCCCAACAGCAGCAGCTCCACGGACCTGCACGGCATGTGGGACAGCAGGGCCAGCATGGAGAGCCGGGCTGCCAGTGACTACATGAACATCTCACCTGACTGCAGCCGCTCTGCCTGCAGCACACCGCCTTCCCACCCCGAACAGCACCAACTGCAACCAAAAATGTTCAATTCCTACTTCTCCCTGCCAAGAGCGTATCAACATACTCTCTATTCTCGCTTTGAGGAGGACTTAAGCAAAGGGGAGGGAAATAAGGACAGCAGTGGGCACGACAGTGCTGGAAGGGGAGGGGGAGTGGGTTACAGCAAGAGAAACAAAATTGCAGCGGGCTCTGCAGGAGGCTGTCAACTCTCCATGTCTTCCTCTTCCTTCTCCTCCAGCTCAGCCAGCAGTGAGAGCCTGGAAGACAAGTCCATATCGGCAGGGAGAGGATTGAGTTTAGTGAGGACTGGAGCAGAGTACAAGTTTGTGGGAACGTGCACAAAAGATGGGCGCCATCATCAAAAACGTGGATCAAGTAGTAAGAGCCCAAAGCAACAGAGGAGGGGTCGTCCCCTCAGCATGTCTTCAGACATTATTAAAGCAAATACCCTTCCCAGGGTGAAGGAGAATCTGCTGCCATCCGTGTCACAAAATGTCGGTGAGTATGTCAGTATTGTGTACAAGGAGGAGAATAAGTATAGCAGAGGAAGACGTTCAGGTTCTGAACGCAGACAACCTGTGATCCATGGAACCCTCCGGCCTTTGAACCAACCCCTCCTCTGCCACGATAATCCGGCTATCCTTCCTCGCAGCTTCTCCGCTCCGTTGTCCACCTCCGCCGAATACGTCAGCATGGATTTAGGGAAGTCCTCGACGCCCCTGACTCCTGTTAGATCCACATTCAGCACCCTACAGGGCCCACCAGCTGTTGCCCCCAAGGCCCGGCGTGAACACAGCACGTCCTCTCTTCCGGCAGCGGAGGGCAATGCCGGGTACAGAGCAAAAGTAAAGATGGCAGCAATGCCAACAGACGCCCCTACTCCATTCACGGACAGCAAAGGTTCAGATCCCAGCATTTCAGCAAGACCTGCCATCCACCCTGGTCAACCCTCATCCATGGAGCGGGAGACAGGCTCGGGTTTCTCCCCAGTCAAGTCCTACCAGTCTCCCGAGCGGAGCGGCAAATTGGCCCGAGGTGACTCGCAGGGACGGCAGAGCCACCGTTCAGAGACATTTAGCTCACCTCCCTCCCACCCACGCCACCCGCCCTCTTCTACCTCCATCTTCCCGGAGGGCAGCCAGGCGGCGAGCCATCGGCATGGTTTGGATTGCTCACTGTGGGAGAACAGGCAGGCGGCTAGTTTATCTGCAACACCTCCGCCACAAGCCGCCACCTCATCTGCTGAACCAGGCCTTAACTATATTGACCTTGACCTGGCCATTAAGGAGAACCCTCAAGCCGGAGTGGAGCGCGCCTCTGCCGCCTACAGCATCGGAGGGAGCGCCGTGGGCAGCGGTGCTGTCTCCGGCCTCAACACGTATGCCAGTATTGATTTCTATAAGTCAGAAGAACTGAGAGCACACCAGAACAGCAGGAAAGATGGTCACGGTAAGTATGACTTGGACTGCAAACCCATCTCATCTTAAAATATCTATTACATTCTTTTGTACAATGTGAGATTATGTGTTCATAAGATGCTCAGATATTCTACAGCTGAGGCTCTGTACATTCTTAGATGATATTACAGTTCATGACAGCTTGTATAAGGTCGCAGTGTCTGCATTGGCACCTTCATTTGTTCTGTTGTAGACAATCAGGTAATTGGTAACTGAACAACACTTGTTACAGCAAGAAACGGAGGGGACAAGACAAAGTCTGAGGCTTAACTAAATGTGTCAAATATTTAAATAATATGGAAAATACAACCAAATACGATTCAAGTGTCTTATATTCCTTCTCTTCACTCAGTAGGACGCACTCGATTACCTCTTGATTGTTTGACTTTTTATAACCTTTCAAAAAAAGAGTTAGGATAACAAACATTGTTTGCATCTTCACTTTGTCTGGAAATAGCACATCAGTAGAGCTGCAGCTATTCGTCGATATAAATCTCCAACAATTTCATGACCGACCGATTGATTGATTCAGTAATCTTTCAAACAAAAAAAAGGTTTAGGCTGCTGAAATGTGATGATGTGCTGCTTTTCATTGTCGTATAGTAATATGATTATCTTCCCGTGATTGGACTGATGGATGAATGACTTATACTGGTAAATTATAAAAGGCATTTTTCAATATTTTTGATTTTGATATCTTCCCCCGGATTAGTCGATTAAGAAAATAATTGTGAGTTGCCCTAATTTTTGGCATTTTTATTTATTCATTGCAAAATAATGCAAAAAGTAATTATGCTTTTTTATTCAAGATGCAATGTCATAACAGCTGCAATTATTAGTTGCCAATCAACAAAAATGCATCTGATTAATCAATAAAAAAATGATGAACCTAGATTTTAATTTGCAAATATTTGCTGCTTTTGCTCGTCCTCTATGATAATAAACAGCATATCTCTGGGATCGAGACTGTTGGTCTGACAAAATCAGCTGTTTGATTTTGTCAATTTGGGCTTTTTCACAATTTTCTGGCATTTTATAGATCAAACCATTAATAGCTGAATACGTAAAATAATCAGCTGATTCATCAATAATTACAATAATTAGTAATTGCATCCCCAACTGACAATAATAAATAAACAAACGAGGAAATGTGAAAGAAATTATTCAAAAACGGGTGAAAGGAAAGACTACATAGTTCCTGGTTGCCTAGCGAGATGTAAGCTTTTTATGTGCATAATCAACAGACAAAACTAATGTCTGGGTCTTCATCCTCTCCTGATGTGCACCTTTGCTTTAAGCTGGAGGGCAGCACTGTGTTTCCAGGCTGTGGGTTGTCTGTAGGGTCTCTTATTATCACAAGTGGGTGTTCAGAGAGCGAAGCCAATTGATTTGTCTGCTGGTAATGAGCCATTTCACATAAATGGAGGTAGAGAGGAGAGAACTCGGGCCAGGTGTTTATGTTCATGTGTGGCTGCAGGATTTCACATGGCAGCTCTGAGGTTTTCCTCACATTGCGCAGATGACAATTATTTAATGGTTAATGTAAAGTACAATTTTGATGGATGAATGCTGAATTACTCAAGAGATGTATTGCTTTTACATGCCAAGAAATACAAGTATGTTTAAAATGTACAGTCAGGAAAACATTAGTATTAATTAGGGGACTAAATGGAACATACAACTTATTTATTCGGAGCAGCTACAACATCTGCATGATTGATTTATCTAGAACTATTCAATCGCTACGTGTACATGTATATTCATAATAATTGCCTAATTATTTAAATTGGGGATATATATATATATATATATATATATATGTGCATTAAACATGCACAGCAAGCAAAAGAAGGCTCTGTTAATATTCTGTAAATTTCTCTCATGTAACTTTGCACACTGCGATTAGCGATTGATTGCTTTCTATAACTGCAGCCATATTCTAATAATGGAGCTCACGATATGAAGCCTGGATACAGGGGAGGACGGTGGCTTCTCAAATGTCCAATTCAACACGCAAATACAGTTGCTAATATCACCTTACTCCACCTGTTTCAATTACATTTTAATTAAATGCTCAAACAAAGTGTTTATTAAAACCCCCAGAATTAGATTAGGATATTTAATTGTGCCCCGTGTTTTAATTGCTGTGTTGTCACTTCTGCTTTACGAGCAAAGTGTTCACGTGAACGCGGTAGAGGACTTCTCGGCTCTGCTGATGCAGTTTTATTGTCTTGTTAAGATGCACATGACAATGATGCAACTTAAATCTTCCAGTTTGTCTGGTGTTTGTAAATGGTTAATGGCCTGTATCTGATCCACTTCCAGCCATATGAGTCGTTATTGGTGAACAAGACCGCAGACGACCCATGTTCTCACGTTCACGAGCTTCATGCAGGAGAATGAACCAGACTGCCTGCATCTTTATACTCTTTTAAACAGTCAAAAATTGTAATAATGGCTATTTCCATAAAAACAAAAGAATACAAATGCGGTGAGACGCAGTGCAGAACAGTTCCTACAGTCTGCCTTTTCAACACCGCAATATGAGCGCAGAGTGTTGAGGCAGCAGACAATCATTTGACTCTCAAAGTGGTTGGAGCAAGCTGTTAGACGACAGGCTGATTTATAAACACTTGTGTCTGAGCTAACTATGATCTAACTATGATTACCCTTTAATAAAGGCAATTCTTCTCATTTTTACACCTCAAGAGAAAAAATGAATCTTTGCAGATAATCACAACCCAGATGTTTGCTTGCTACACTGACTTTATTCTGCTGATATGATCAGAACGAGAGCCGTCTTTGTTTCGGTGGCTCAGTCAAACGACTCAACAGTTCAAAATCCCTGGAACTGCTAGGTCTGACACAAAGACACAAGGCACATAATATTGACATCTGCAACAGTGTGCATGAAACTCCAATCGGTGAAATCCTTTCAGTAAGATATCAGGCGTCATGTGATATTTACCCAAGCAGATAGCCGGAGCTCAAACGCAAATCTAAACTGCACCTTCTGCAGCATTTAGTGTGGGGACATTTCAATTACATTAACTGCGGATTAGTACGCAGACTATAATTACAATAACACAATTGCTGTAACAAGTAGAACAACCTTTGTTTTGAAAATGGGTGATTTTGATTATTTCCTGCTTTTAATTATTTTCTTTCAGATTGTTGATCTCCACAAGTCTGTGAGGGGACGGTCGGCTGCTGATCTGTTGCCACAACAACTAAACGCTGAAAACTCATCTCCATCCGATCGGCTGTTTTCTGTCAACCAAATGTGTGCCACACACACGCGCACACACACACACACACACACACACACACACACACACATGCACACACACACATAGGGTAAGGGAAAAGGTTTTGTTTTTGCCTTGATTCAAACAAAAATGACATTTGATCACCTTTTAGTTCAATACAGATAAAGGATGACAATTTGATATGTGATTGTGGGCGACTTCTCAGGTGGCCGTTCTGGCAATAAAAATGTCCATCTGTACATCTTAATTTACAACACACTGTGATTGGTGCATGAGCCAATCTTTTCAACTGTAGTAAATCAATCTCAGCTGCACTCTGGAGTGTTTATTTATTCAGTGCCAAACTTGAGGTTCATGTTTTTATATATTATCATCCTTTGTCCATGTGTGTTAAGTTAAATGATCATCAGGTGTCATTTTGACGGAAAAAGGAAGGAAATACAGATTGGCAGAGGTTTCATACACTCACTGTCAACATGTTTGATTTATTACATACAGTTGCCCAAAAAAGCCTTTCTACTTCTTGACCACTTTTCTTGCGATATATCTAATATAGTAGGTTTAAGGAATTGACAATGAAATTATGATATACAAATGAAATTTCGATACGATGATTATGACTTCCATTCATTTCAGTTTTTCACACGAGAAGAAATTGGTTGGGAGAAAATCCCACACATCTTATGCAATCTTTATGAAACACACACAAGTGTAAACGTGTATTTTTAAACAGGATATCATAGGATTACAATTTCATTCTCGCACCGCAGTCGACAACCCACTGCTGTACTCTGAGCTGAGCTTGAGGTTGAGGGATGAGAACAATGGCTTTCTTTTTGCCCTTTCAGAATTGTCATAATGTAATTCAGTGTGTTCCAGAACACACAGAAGTTTTATCCCTAAAGCTTTCGATGTGCACTCACACAGGATAGGTGTTTATACAGCCCCAGCTTTGATTATGCACAAGCTAATCACGTCCTGTGGCTCATCCTCAAATGCTGCAGGTATTATCAGTCAATGTATTTCAATTGTGTTTGGGATATTTGGCGAATTCATTGATACGGCGGTGAGTTTAAGGATTGAAAGGAAAGTTAACCGATCATCTGTCGGCTCAGTGGGCGTTCTGCCCTTTTTATAGAATCTCTCCACCGTGTTAATTATACAATTATTGTTTTTATCTCAAAATACAAGCGACCATATTTACATACACTTCAAACCTTCTGCAACTGCATTTAACAGAAAAACAATAATGTCATTGGATCAAAGCAGGTGCACAGATAAACAATGTATTTATTCAATAATCACACTGTGCAACATTGCATAAAAATGGCCGAATAAACATCATGTTCTTCTGCTATGCATGTAAACAACTTAATCAAATTGGCTTCAAACGCGCAGTAAGGACAATAATTCGATTGTATGTCTGTGAATGTCCTCACTGAGATGTGCTGAGGGGACCTGATAACAGACTTGTTTGGGAAGGAAGCTGAATTTTGAAAAGAAAACCTTTTTAAACAGCTTCGGGGCTGTATGAAAATGATTGGGGTAGGGAGGGGGCCGAGTCTTGTTTCAAATTTTATGAAAAATTACAATCTCACTCACCACATATCTCTACATTTGACGATAATATATGTATTTTTGGCAACCATAACAAAATGGTGAATGCTCTTTATTACTCCACTCTTTATTTATGACACCAAAAAGGGAAATATGCTCAAAATGCCCATATTTGAAGTCGTACATATATTCATTATAGGATACATTTGACGAGATAATAAACAATTTTCAAACGACTGTATAAATGACAGTATAAGATAATGTAGCACTTTGAGTTGACACAGACCAAATAAGATCTCAAATGATGGCATTTTAACCATTTTGTAGCACAACAAAAGTGAAGAAAAGGTCAAAGTGTAAATACTTTTTTGGCAACTGAGCTTTATTAAAACTGTATATTGTACTATACTGCAGTGTACACAAGTAGAATGACAGAAACTACAGTATATGCTGTAGTCTGTTTTCCTAATTTTCACAACAGTTAACACAATTCTAATATAAAGTGACACATTACAATGGTATATAAAATATACAGTACACATATAATGATTAATACTATATAGCCTAGATAACTATATACTCTTTTATAAAGTGCCTCATTTTTGATTGTAGCTGTTTTTACACAGGTAATCTGAAAATGGGAAAAAAAAGTGTTGTTTCTCTCCTGAGTCTAAATTGTGAATATGTTGAACTTAACAGAAGACAGACCGGACACTTATATTGATATCAGTCAGCCATAATCAAATTGCCTTACTGTGTTTATCAGAAACACGAAGAGAGAAAAAAAAGAAGTTTTTTTTTTTTTTTGCAGTGCCTAACAATTCAGCCACAATGTAAGCACTCCATCGCTCTTTAGTTTGGCTTGGTCGCGCTACGGTTTGGCCAAAAAGAAACCATCTCTTTTTCACACCCTGGGACGCATCCACTTCAGGCCCTGCTTTACATTTTCATCTTGAACTGTCCACTACCAAGCAGCCACTTGCTCAGTGCAGAAGCTGACGGCCTGTTGCAGTTGGGACATTCCATCTGAACAGTGGACACTGTGCAGCCGATAGGTTGCGAGAGAAAATGTAACAAATGCATCTTGTACATGAGGATTCTGCATTGTATAGATTTTGATGTCAAATCATATTTTTAATGACTTCCCCTGTTTTTACTCCCAAGAAGAAATGAATGCAGTTGCCAGTGTCTTGTATATATAATAAGTTGTCCACTTCTTACTCGATATAACAGAGAAAATGACATTTGTTCTCCAATTCACATGCAGTATGTTTTTGAACTCCTCAGAGCAGCCAGTCCTGGTGTCTGACTGCTGAGCGCGGCTAAAACACGACTAACACGCTCGTGCACTGCTCTTATTTGGATGTGGATTATCTGGACGTGGATTCCGTTCGCAGAAGGTGTGAATCGTGCTACTTCTCTCTCCTTTTTGTCTCTACGCTCAAACACTGGGCTTGGTTGAAGCTATGAGGCCGTGCCATTCCTGCTCACGTTTACTACTTCCTCATTTATTCCATTGATAACAGTCTGCTGCTGTCAAACAAATTGCCAAAAAAAAGTCTGACAACAATTCAAAAGTCTACTCTAAAGATCATTTTCAAAGAGAAGACAAAGAGAATCAGCCATAGAGCTGATTTGAATTTAAAAAGAAAAAAAATCCCTTTTTCACTTGGACAGCCTGTGGGCCAAAAGATAAGTGAAGTGTTTTCTTAAAGTCGTGTGACTTATGGTTTATGGCTGGTGACTGTATCCAAAGCCGCTGGTGGAGAGTTTGGCCATGGTGTGACATTGGCGATACTGTATATTGAATCAGGACGTGTTGGTATGCAACTAAATAGTCGAATGGACATGGTGCTGCAGTGCTAAACACATTGCATTGGCCAACTCTTTCACGCAGGGCTCTGGCTGTGTGTGTATACAGGGTACAAACGGAGAAGGCTTTCTTGATGTATTTTTGAGACTGGTAGCTTTTCCCACATTTAGATTGCGAGTTTTTATTTCACGAACCAAATAATGTTGACCCTGTGGCAGATATTAAACGCTGAGCTGCACTCTGCAAGCTGCTACACATAAAATACAAATTTGAGTGTTTTTAATCCTGGAGGGTAAAAAGGTTGAGATATTTACTCTGAGCCGGCCCTCAACTCGCATCTGAGAGGACACTCGAGTGCCTGGCCGTGATTACTGGTTCCTGGTCATTAATCAGTTGTGTTTGAGTTATCTTAACGCGTAGATAGAAATTCAAACCAGCTCCTGGAAAGAAAACAAGTCTTCCACACATTTCTTTAGTCTTCAATTCAACACCTGTACAGCATTTCATCTGCAAAGGATGCGTCTCTGGTGCCAAAGTTGTATATGTCTGGTGATCTCTGAGCTTTCTCACTTGAGACCTGTGACTCAAATACGAAGTTTAATTTGTTTGTTTTTTTACAAATTCGTCAGGCACTTATCAGTCACTGTTTCTAATCCTATGAAGTCAAATCTGTGTTGATTGAGCACAGCCCACTACTGCCAACAGTTTGTGTTCAACACTGGGAACTTTATTGTCAAACTCTTGTATAACAGGTCCATACAACTACGTGGACTAGTTCCACTTTTATAACTCTTTTGTTGAAGTGACCTTTTATAATCTCTTTGTTATTCCTTCAGTGTAACACTTCTTATTGGGGATTACTGAGATTCTCTGACTGTACCTCATAATCTCAATTTCGGGCAGACGTAACAGTTGGCAGTAAAGCCCCTTGGAGAGTCTGAGAAGGGTTCAGGACATGACTGACGTCAGATAGGAGGAACGCATGAATAAAAGCTGTGGATTTGGGTTCATATCATTTCATGTATTGTGTATTCAAAACTAAAGGGAATCGAAAGTGTATCCATTCTCATGACACTCGGCGGTCGTATGGAAACGCTTCTCATGTACAAAACATCACAAATCTGCCAAGTGTTAAATGAAATGCAGAGACTTGTGTTGTCTCTTCACAACAATGTGTGACATGTTGAAAATCAGACTCTAACTGTGGGAAATGATACTGTATGTACAATCAGGATAGCGATTATAATTACAATGGAAAGAGCATTGTATGTATTTTAAAGCTGTTGATACTACTTTGATAAAATGGAAAAAACGACTGAACAGGAGCTATAGGTATGTAAAGTATACTGTGTATAGAGGAGTTTGCTCCAGGGGAGGGATGGGCATGGGGTTCATTCTGTTCATGGCAAAATTGTTTAAAACAGAATATTGATGATTCTTGTCTGTGATGTAGACAACATCAATGTTGTTGTTTTTTTATATAAAAGGCAAAGTGATATGAAAATTGTGTCTTTTATTGACTGCATGCCTGTTGATCTTAAAGGTGCACATTGATGAGGAGTTGCAACGTGTATTGAAGTGAGTCTAGACTGTGGTAAGCCAGCGCTGGTCTGAGCTTTTTAGGATAAGCCTGTGGGCAGAGGGGCACATGTTTTAATCCCAGGCTACTTGCTTTAAACAGATGGTATTTTGGCAGCATTTAAGTTCAGAGGTGAATAACAACAATGTGACTTTGTGGTTTGTTGTACTTTGTCATTTGACGCGCATATTTTCCCATAAAATCGCAACCCTACGGGTGAGGAGAAGATTACAAGAGGGGGTTAACTTGCTTTTTCCCATTAGGTCATTGAAATTAATTGTTGAAGTTAAGATTATTTATGAAGGCAATTCTCTCCCCTGTTGTTTGCCCTGATCTATGATTATAATCATTCATTTGAATAATTTAAAACTAGCCAATATGGATGCTGTGTATATTTAGAATGGCTAAATCATTAGATGTTGTTAAGAGTGAAGTAACTTTACAAATCTGCATTCTTGTTGTTCCTGTTTGAAGTCTGAATGAATCAAAATTAGGGTTGTGTTTGTCTGACTATCACAGAACAAAGAAAAAACAGAAACCCAATAATCTAAATGTGTTACTCAATGAGAGAAAGTATTTAAAACTGTTTTAACTGCATGTGAACCTGCAGCACACTCATGGTAGACAATCATGCTGACTATAGGCTCAACCAAGTACTTCACAGAGCAAAGATTGGACTGTTGTAGCAGGAACGTAGAAAAGCGTTTCAGCATGCCTGCTACAAGCGTTTCATTTCTAAAGCAACTAACCAACACACGTGACTTACAACGTAATGTCCTTGGTTGGAGGTTAAAAAAAGTCTCTGGAATGAATGGATTTCATCAAATAAAAACATAAAAACAACCAGCAGGGGGTGTATCACCTTCTGAGGAGAGTTTACAGAAGAGAACGTGAACCGGAAGCGTTAACGTTCATGTCATAGATCCTGAATAGAGATCTTCACTCAGTGGCTGTGGGGGGAAATAAATCAACTGCAGCGGTTTCCGAATTATTCCTAACAAAATGCAAATGTCATTATATGTGAAGTGTTTCGCGCAATATTTTCAATTCAAGATTATTTAGCATTATTATTAGTGCTCTTTAGTGCACAACATAGAGGACAGAATGAGGGACTAGAGAGTAGAGCGAAGGAGGTTTTGGTGGAGTGAGACCTCCTTACGTCGGCTATGAACCCTCATCACTTCGATCACTGATGGTCGATCCACTCATGTCCCCTCTGAGTGACCACAGCGGTGCAGCGACATGTGGCAAATAAGATAACACCGAGATAAACTGCCGTGGATGGTTTGTTCCGGTTTCTTGCGTTAGTATGCGGTCACCCGTGGACGATGTTAGCTTCGGTCAGCAGCTCGGTCGGTTACAGTTACTGTGCTTTAACGTTACGTACGGACTCTAACGTTAACGTTATACATGGTAACGTTACATACGGACTCTAACGTTAACGTTATACATGGTAACGTTACGTACGGACTCTAACGTTGACGTTATACATGGTAACGTTACGTACGGACTCTAACGTTATCCTCAGCAGCGACACGTTGATGCCCCGAGTTGACCGCGTCGCTCTCCTCTAGGTTAGTTACATTATTAACACTCCTTTTGTCTCGTTTGCTTTTGCACTTAAAAAGTTGATATTCGCCGTATAGAAAACGGTGACTTTCACCCGAGTTTCGGCCAATGTTAACTTTGTTGTTCATGGAGGTTATATCGACACATGTTAAACGTCTGTCTCAAAACAGGCATTTAAAAGATGTTTCTTTTAAGTGGGCAAAAAGCCCACCGTATAATCTGACTCCAAAAGACTCGTTACACCTTCAGAAGGACCCGCGCAGATCGTTTGATTGGAATTACATTCGATGAACAGAAGACGGTAGACGATCTATAAGTATTAACAATTTAATAAGTCAAGCATAAAAACATAGATCTATGGTTTCACAAAACACAATAATTGATTAAGTATCCCTAGCAACAGACAGAAAGTCCGGGCTCGGTCCACGCATCTCTCCTCTCAGTGTTTTGTGAGCCCCGTTCTATCATTTCCCCGTTTCTTTATTCATTCTCATGAGGAGTTGACCTTGTCCTGCACAGGGACGCGTTATCTTCACACACACACGCCAGGGTTGGGGCCACTGTGTGTGGGAGTCCAGTCGTTCTCAGGGATAGCGACGGTGCTGTTCCTACAGGTTGCTACACAATATCTCACGGACTAGCCCGCTTCACAACACATCTAACTAGTTACGAGCTTAAGCTCAACCACCTGTGTGTCAGAGCGTCTTCTTTGTACGGGAAGCGCGTGAGTACCTCACCCAGATATTCAAACCTTTACTCTATGACACACGCAACACACTTATACGTTTAATACCTGTAAATAACGTGAGCATATTTCTACAGTATCTGCATTATGTGATCTCGGCAGTGTGCATTTCTGCAGCTGTGTCCCTAAAAGAAGTAGAAATGCTGAGTCTGACATTTTTGTTTTGGAGAAGAAAGACTGAAATAGTTACAAGTACTTTGCAAACATGAAACGCACTCAGTTTTTATACTGGGGAGCATTGTAATGTGTCCTTTTTGTACCACTGTAAAAGGCTGAGATGACTTTAGTTGTCTAGTTCATGCAAACTTGTCAGTTGTAGTGAAATCATGTCTTCTCTTGCATTGTATTGTACATGCCAGTTCTTCCGTTTCCATACACGGACACAATATTACTTCAAAGTGCTCTAATAAGATGTAGCAGTATGTTGTGAGTGGAGTTAGGAGGTGAAGTGTCATTATTTTTATTTTATTATTTTTTACCAGGTAGCTGAGAGAAAGAAGAACCTCTACTGAGACACCATGGCCCCTCACCCGGCGGTCCAGGCCGCCATCGACCTGTCTGCAGGAGCCATAGGTAACTACCGGGCTTCGTCTCCACAAAATCAGCAAACAAGCAATATGTAGTCCCGCTTTTTATTCACATTACCGAAACGCCTCACCGGCCATGTCTGACGTCGCAGGAGATTTTGATGACTGGTGTATTTTTCCGGCTCGTTTCTCTCTGTGTTTCCTTTGACTCTTTAAGCCGCTAAGTGGAGTGCAGCCACGCTGTCGAGGCTTAAAATGGGTTGAATGCTGAGGTTAAATTTCATTTGTGTGACAATTTCAAAGTTTAAAACACTTTAAAAAAAAAAAAGAAATATTTTCCTGTAGTTTGTGTAACGGCCTATGTTGGATCACTTCTGTTGTTGACTGTTATCTCACTGTTTTTCTCCAAGGGGGCGCTGCATGTGTCTTCAGTGGGCAGCCTCTCGACACGGTAAAGGTCAAGATGCAGACCTTTCCTAATCTGTACCGGGGCTTCATCCACTGCGTCTCGTCCACCTACAAACAAGTGGGCCTGCGTGGTCTCTACCAGGGCACCTCGCCGGCGCTGATGGCCAACATCGCCGAGAACTCCGTGCTCTTTATGAGCTACGGCTTCTGCCAGCAGGTCATTCGCTTCACGGCTGGACTGCACAACGAGGCTGTGCTGAGGTAGGGGGGGGAGAGTAAACCAGGCTGTCCTCGTTTCCCTGAGGACACACGTACGGTCTCTTAACGGTCTTCTGTTTGTCCTTCCCTCTGTGTCAGCGACGTGCAGAAAGCCTGTGCTGGCTCAGTAGCGTCCATATTCTCCTCGCTGGTACTTTGTCCCACTGAGCTCGTCAAGTGCCGGCTGCAAGCCATGTACGAAATGGAGTCAACGGGCAAGATTGCTAAGAGCCAGAAGTCGGTGTTCTTTTTAAATTGTTACATTTTGGGATAATAATGCATTTACTCTAACATTATATTCAAAGAACTAAAAGTCATGTTTTTTTGTCCCTTACTGTATAGCTTTCATGTGATGTATATGCACTTCTATGGGGCATAAACCATTGACCTGCTATCTCCCCCTGAAGATCCCCTGACATATTAATCTGTCAATAACGGTGTGTGTGTGTGTGTGTGTGTGTGTGTGTGTGTGCTTCTCTGTCTGAAGCACAGTGTGGTCGGTGGTGAAGTCCATCATGAGGAACGACGGACCACAGGGCTTCTTCCAGGGCCTGACCACCACCATAGCCAGAGAGGTTCCCGGTTACTTCTGCTTCTTCGGTGCCTATGAGCTCTGCCGCACCACTTTTGCAGACTACATGAAATGTGAAAAAGACAACATAGGTACTGGGACAATGTTGTGACAGGTTTATCACAAAGCACACACTATTTCCCCCCCTCAACTCAAACAAAGGCTACGCCAATATTCCACATTCATGCAGGAAGAGATCAATCCGTTCAAGCTGACGCATGTTCTCTGGGTGTTGTTGAAAGGCATTCTGGGAGAAGTTACTCTCTAATACAGGGATTCCCAAAGTGGGGTGCGCGCACCCCTGGGGGTGCGCGAGCTGCCTCTAGGGGGTGCGCGAGAGGAAAAGTGTAATGGCGGTCTGATGGTGTAATAATATTAAATATTTAAAAAAAATGTAATTTTAATTTAAAAACTGTCAGGTGGGACATCTGAAGCTATCAGTCGTAAAAGAGGAGAGGGACAGAGAGAGAGAGAGGAATCGGAGGCGAGGGGAACGGAGAGGTGCGTTATTGGGGAGAGACCGGGAGAAGAAATCCAGCCAGAGTCAGAGGAAGATGAGACGGCGCAGACTGGGAATAAAAAGAGGAAATATGATGAAAAGTATCTGTGTCTGGGCTTCACTTGTATTGGCAACGCAGATTCCCCAAAGCCACAGTGCGTGGTGTGCAGTGAGGTTCTGGCTAACAGTCTGAAGCTCTTATTTACGTCACCACCTGAACACCAAGCATGCCAGTGCAAGTCAAAAGCCCCTTACATTGTTTATATCGAAATTGGAGGAGTTACAAAACAGCCAAAAACAACTGGAGTCTCATTCATGTGTTGGTCTATAAATGACGCACTACGGGCTTCATATCTGGATACAGAATAGCGAGAAAGGGGCTACCGCACACAATCGCCGAAGACGTGAGCTTGCCAGCTGCCAGAGAGATGGTGGAATGTATGATTGGGGAGAAAGAAGCAAAATAGTTGGACATGATCCCGGTGTCCAACAACACTGTGTCGCACCGCATCGATGCTTTGTCCGAAGACATCCTGGCTACATTAGTCGGTCATTAATTGTAAATTAAATGTGATAATCTGCCTCTGAGCCTGTGCGTGTGTCCTCACATCCGTGTTGCTCTTTAAAAGTGACGCCTTGTGTCACTGAAAGTTATTGAAACTTTGTTGCAGTGTTTCAGGGCGTTTTCACACCTTCAGTTTGTTTGCTTTGTTGCAGTTGCTCCTTTGTTCGGTTTGTGTTCACACTGCAACATTTAACAGTCCCTTACTGTATAGCTTTCATGTGATGTATATGCACTTCTATGGGGCATAAACCATTGACTAAATTTTGTAAACAAATGCCACGCGCGAGCAAACTGTTCACTCATTGGTCCGATTCTTATGCGGCTATGAAGGCTTAAAAGGCTCTGTTGCCTCTTTTTTTTTTTTTTTTTATTAAGGAGGGGGGGGGTGCGCGAACCCGGTCGGGATGTAGAAGGGGGTGCGCGGCCTAAAAAGTTTGGGAACCGCTGCTCTAATAGATCTAAATGAGGTTGTCTGAGGAAAAGCAGTGCTAAAAAAGTAAATTTGAAAATGTTATCTCAATGGGCCTCTGTGCTTAAATCTTGCGTGAGAATGTTTTTTAAATCCAGGATTCATCCACATTTCTTATCTCATCTTCAGACCATGCGTACGCACAAATGATGACGTCTGGCCAGCTGTCTTAATGTAAACACAAACTAAATGCATCTCATCTTCATCTTTCGAATGAAGCTAATATTACAGACTACACATATTAGTGTCGTCTGATCTTGATCTTGATAGACATGCGCAGCATTCAAATGTGGCTTTAGAATTGTGATGTCAATGTTATGAATGAAGCTGATTAGAATGATTCTGATTCACTAACGTGATGAAAATAAGTAAGAACATTTGGACACAAATATTCCTGAATATGCTCACAGATTCATGACTTCATGTAGTGGGATTTCCCTTTTTAAAATATAGTTATACTACATTTAGTTACCAATGTTACAGTTGCTGGACTTTATCTTTGAAACATGTCAATTAGGATTTATAACCCATATAAATAAATGTCCTCTTCATTCACATATATTGGCTTTCCCCTGCTGCACATCTGATGTACAGTATCATTGTGTTGAAGGCGTGGCTCCGGTCATGTTCAGCGGCGGTTTCGGGGGGGCGTGCCTGTGGCTTGTGGTCTACCCCTTTGACTGCGTCAAGTCTCGTATCCAGGTCATGTCTATGATGGGCAAACAGGCGGGCTTCTTCAAAACCTTCATGACCATTGCTCGCACTGAAGGTAGGTAGACGGGGAGTTTAATGTTTCGTTTTTTGTTGCTGTCGGCTGTTTAGCGCCATCAATGGGAATGTAATCTCTGCTGTTTCCTTTGTTTAGGCGTGAGGGCACTCTACTCTGGTCTAACCCCCACCATGGTCCGCACCTTCCCCGCTAACGGAGCGCTGTTCCTGGGTTATGAGGTCAGCCGCAAGGTCATGATGAAGAAGTTTGACAGCTAAAATATGCACGACACGAATGAAGGAGTACTGAACTGGAAGAGTATTGTCGATCTAGAACCTCATCAATACTCCGGGTGAACCTTGTGTGTGGGACCTGGTGGTGTTTTGCTGTTTCCTGCTTTACTTTAACATAACTAAAAGCTGCCACACTCCATTTCTTATTAACTTACACTACGTTTAAATCTTTTAAATCCTTATCTCAAATCATTTTTTAGATTTAGATATAGTTTGTTTTTAACTCCCGAAAAATGCTATGCCTACACAACACATGTATGAGAAAAATATACGTGCAGCACAGTATTAAGCAGCCATTTTTGAAGGAATTGTGAACACTCCAGTTTATTATCATTTCATGTCTACCTCAGCAAAGTCGAATCCACACAGAGCACACTCTTAAAGGGCCAGTGTGTAGCATTTAGGGGGGTCCATCAGCAGAAATGGATGATAATATTCATAACCATGTTCTCTTAGAAACTAAGAATCGTTGTGTGTAGGTATTGTAATCTGCAGACACACAGCTAGATGCCCCCAAATCCTACACGCTGTCCCTTTGAATCCTTACTTTAGCTCATTGCGTAAAGGTTTTATTTAGAAATGTGAAGTGGCGTTTGATGATTCATTTAAGTTGCCTACAATGTGTTGTGATGACTTGTGTTTGCGATTGTGGAATCATTCACGGCTAAGTGTGCGCCTCAGTCTTGGATCATTGAGCGGCTTTACTTTCTAAACGGCGTTGACTGAAGACTTACGGGTTTTATCAGCCTCAATAGAAACAAACATAGCCAGCAAAAACTCACTGTTTTTGTATTTGTTATGTTCCACTCCTGTTGTGATGAAGTGGGCACTCTTTTTGGTACCCAGTGTTTGCCTTTTTAAATTACTACACTCTGCCATGTTTTTGTCGTGCACCCTGGATTGTTCTGTACAAGTCGATGACAAAATATCAACTGCCTCATCAAATGTGCCGTTCGCACACTGCATTCCTCGTGCAGGGTTTTTCCGCTGCTTAGTGGTTGGCTGTTCAGAAATGGTAATTGAGAAATGTAGGTATTTTAAAATGCTAACAATTTGAGACGACACTGAAATGTTTGTATGGATATCTATCCTGGTATTAATAGCAGTAATACAACATAAAGGTTTCATTGAAGAACAACTTAGTTCTGCATTTTATTTCACTTGGAGTCAATTATTTTAACTGAAAAGCACATTAAAGCAAAAGCATAATATCAATGTGTAATGCCAAATATAATGTAACACAGAATTGGATGAGCATCTTATATTTAAAACCAATTTATTTCAAATGAACCATATAAATGACATGATTTATTTCTAACATACCTTAATACATCGCATTCCTTCAGAGCTATGTGTTTTATTATTGCAGCGTTAAGCAGAATGAAATGCACACAAAAAAGTATAAAAATTCACAACGTCAAAAGTAAATATTTCATGCAAATGAAGCAGGAACACTTCTCTCAACCTCCCAGCAGGGAGCGCCAGTCAACCGTCAGGAACTCACAGCGGCTGTAAGTAAAACACACCAAAAAACATGAGGAGAGATAAGTGTCTGATTTTCGACATCCTTACACCAGAAACTGTGTTTTCACTTCTACCTATTCTGTTTAACCCTATTCTTACCCCTTTCTCCATGCAGGTTCCACACAGGCAGCCAAAGAGCCCGTTGATCATCTGAATGGCACAGACAACCACCTGCAGACAGCTTGTGGCCAGCAGAGTAGCAAACAGTCCGATGTTGAACTGCACGATGTCCTTAGGCTCTGTGCACGTACCCCACCACGTGCTGTCGGTCAGGTAACTCTGGTCTCTGTGCAAACGAGGAGGTGTGTGAGTGATCAGGACTTTAGAAACTGAAATGTCATCGGGAAAGTTACTCCAGCGTGTGTCACCTGTCTTTAAAAGGTGTCAGCCAAATCAGAAGTACTTTGCAGAGGGGCCCATTTTGCAAACCGAGCACTGCCACGATTAAACTGTACAGGGCACCGACCACCCCCACTGCAGCGAATGCAATTGATAAGAACATCTGCAGAAGTGAAATGATAAGCAAAGGTCAGAAACGTTTATGTTGCACTTTAACACATCATTCATTCCTACTGAGTTCTTCCCCGTGCTGTCCCTCCCCTTCACATTTTTGTCCTCCTATTGAGAAATAGGTGTTTATTAGTTTAAGGAGGAACAGGCTCAACAGTTGTTTCAACCCACATTCCTCCCATTTCTTCAGTTTTTTCCCTACATTCTAAACCAAACTAGCTGCAGCATGTTTCTCATCAGCCTGGTCGCAGTAGGGTTCGTGACTTTTCCTATTTATAAAGCAGGGTCACACTTTGTTTACTGCGATTGTCATAATGCACCTACACACGTGACATCAGGCAACGTTATCAGAACGGCTTGACAACCTGAAGAAAAAGTCAAACGGGAATACATTTCTAATCTTTGTTTTTCAAAAAAAGTCACGGTAATGTGTATCGGTAGCATTCAGAGCTAAAAACACATTTCAATAACCTCGCTGCATACATTCTGAACTTTCTAATATTTATTTACGGATCAAGAAACAGTACTGTTGTGATGGTTTCAGAATTCATGACAAGTTATCTATTTAAAGAGGACCACGGTGTTGTGCAATGTCAGCTTCCGTATTTAGTTCTTACATTGAAGTGCATCTGGCCTCCATTAAACTCTTGACTTTAGCTGAAATGTAACTCAAATACATTTTGGAAGTCTTCTTTTTAATGTGTTTATGAATTGGAATCATGTCCGTGTGAGACATATTTCCCATCATTTATTTCTCCTCCCACTGATTTATAAAGTTTTTAACGCTTCACTGACCATTTATATAGTTCAAATTATCTTTAGCTGGAGAAGTGTATGTCTGCATATATAGATAACATAGCACGTTGCTTTATTGTTAATCATTTACATTCAAACCAGCCCTCATCTTTCACTGAGTGTCTTAACGAGTAGTTTGGAGTGACTCACCCCACAGCGGTTCCCACAGCACCCCTGTTTTGCAGTCAAGTGGATGTAAAGGGCAGGGAGCAACACCTGTGGCAGGAAACATGATTGAACAGTAGCTAATATTCAGTTACATTTAGTCAAAACCTTTCAGCATTTTCACTTAACCTTGATAACTCCAAGCTTGTAGAATATTTTAACAAACAGGAAGTCAGTGTACCTCTTCAAACAGCGTTGCAATCACTAGATGGCAGCTGCAAACCACTTTAAATCCAGTATTTTCTATTTTTAGCTTTCCTGAGGCTGCACACTTTTTTCGAAAAGGAAACTTAAGCAGCGTGTTGTCGAGCGTCGCACCACAAAAGACAACTCACCATTAAACCTCCTCCAACGAGTCCCCCCATGTATTTCACCTCCTCGGTAATGTGTCCGTCTTTGGCATACTTGACGTCCCCGCCAGGAAAGAACAGCACAATGTTGCAGATGATGGATATGAGCGCTAACGGGTACAGAGCAACCGCAATGCAGCGGGAGCATTTTCCAGTGCACATGTTGTCAGAGTGAAAACTGACTGCTGTAAAACAACTTTGTTGAGTAACTTTGAGCTGGAATCCTTCCTGTTTTCAGAGAGGTTCCACCTGAAACTGACCCAAAGAGGGAAATGTATTTGCACAGGGAGCAGAAAGCAAATGCAGAGAGTGATGTGAGGGCGTGGGAGGTGTAATGACAAACGGATAACGTTGGCAAACAGAGCCTGGGATAGGCCGCCCGATATGAATGTGACGCATTCCCTGGTATCTGTAAGACAACGCTTGTTCTGTTGAGATGGGAATGCATTCAGGTGATCTGAATTACTGATGGTCAAGTCACTGTTACATACTTCTGTTTAGTTTAGCCACCAGGCCTCCAAAATCAGTTTCCTGTGTGTTGCTATAAGTTATTTATGCTAAGTTTCTACTCGAGTGTCTTGGTGGGAATTGTGAGAGAGCAGAGATTTACTGTGAGACATGTTTCGACTCCGCCTATTGTGTTCAGTATTGACTTAGTGATGCCAGGGTCACAGAGCAGTTGGACTTTAGACTTGTGGCAGCATGCTCGGTAGAACAAGAACAATGTAATCTGTCAATGCAAAACATTGACAGATTACCACATTGTTGAATGGTTAAGCACAAACCGGACAGGCGACATCTTTCAGTTCCTCCACTGAGCCGTTGACTGCAGTTAAGTCTGCATTGCACAAGTACATTGACAGAAAATGTGACTTTTGACACAAAAAAAGAGCAGAATAGCCCATGCATCCCAAACAGTGTTGTCTCCGAGCAACACTCGGGCATGGCAGTGATCCTCGTCACTGATAAAGGCTGTAAATATGAATTGGAGTTTTCTTCTAACTCAGAAGTAGTGCATGAATACATTTTGTGAAAAAGGTTTCCCTGAAGGACTATTTCCTTTCATTCACAAACAAATGGATACATACACAAGGTAAATACTGTAGATAGTGAATTCTGCATTGACCTGTGTGGGGGTGAACCCAAGTCATAAAGTCATAAATGATAATTCACTTTTATCTTAAAATGTCACTGCAGGAACTAGCATAGTAAATGATTAATACTTTTATGAATATCTGACCACACTTGTTTCACTCGCTTTTGTTACTTTCACAGAAACAAATGGAGGCTGGCAAATCTCTGGCTGCTGCATCATGAGAGAGTCACTTTCTCACAGCCAGGGCGTTCTGTAGCAGTAAGCATCCTGCAAGCGTCCCCGATTTAAGGCAGTAAAAGGTAAAAAAAAAGAATAATTGGGGATATGATTTCCACAATCGTGGTAAATGGCCGATATCAGTAAAGTGGGTCGCGGACCCGTTTTCAGTGGGTCGCGGGCCTTTGCCTGACAAAAAAAAAAGTTGTGATTTTATTTTGAAGGGCATTTTTTTTTATGCAGCGGAATTATTCCAGCATTTACGGAACTTGTTCAGTGGTGCAGGAAAAACACCGACCAATGCGTTGTGAATCACATCACGTGATGAAGCTCAGCCAATCAAATATGAGTATTCTGACAAGTTTCCTGACTTGAGTGAGATGTACACACACAGTGACACACGGGGAGAGACGAGGTTACAGAGAGCAGAGCAGGACTGTTGAGGTGTGGGTTGTGAAAGGCAAATCATAGGACGATCTCCAAAAGAGAGAAATGTCCAGAGAGACCAGAGTCATTAGACTCTGACTGGACAGACTCAGAGAGGTGAATTCTTCAAACACTAATTTCTCTTTTTGGAAGATGAGAAAAATATAATATTGTGGATTTTTCACTTCACCCTGAATGGATTGAGTTTAAAGCTGCAGCGTAATTCAGTGAAAATATTTTTTCTAAATTTAATTTCATTACGTAATTTATTTTTTAATCCAGCCGTTATTTTACTTGAAATGAAAAGAACATGTATTCAGGTGGGTCCCGGCTTGTCATTAAGGGGTGATGGTGGGTCCCACAGCCAGACCAGTTGAGAACCACTGTTCTATATACTTATACTTGGCCGATAGGATCTCCTGACATTCAATACATTGTACCAGGGGACTAACGGCCAGATATCCAGTTTGTAGGTCTAAGAATCTGGGATAACACTGAAACATTTAATATAAATGTTAGTACATTACTGAGTTACATTTACTCCTGTTATACCATCAACATGAGATATGATGAAACATGACACAGAACTGTAGCAGTGGATCAGCAGCTTATATTGGAAGCCAATTTATTCAAACTTGACCACGGAATTAGCATGAATTATTCCTAATACCGTGCTCTGTTCACAACACACCATAACACATTGCAACAGCGCGAAGCATCATGAAATGCACATTTTTATTGAATCCGGTATCAGAGACGGCAACAATTTCAAAGCGAATGTTTTATGCAGATGCAGCCAGGAACACTGCTCCCAGTCCTCCAGCAGGGGGCGCCAGTCGACTCATCAGACGTGATATGATCAAGTCTTCACCATCCTGACCCTGAGCTTATGGTTCCTGTGAGGTAAAAAAAAAAGATTAATAAATAAATTAAACTAAAAGGAGGGGAACTGAAGTTTTAACTAAATATCGGCCTCAACAACATGGTGAGCTGAAGTGGTACCGCTTTGTTGCAGGCTCCAAACAGGCAGCCAAAGAGGCCGTTGATCATCTGGATGGCGCAGAGCAACACCTGCAGACAGCTTGTCACCAGCAGGGTAAAGAACAATCCAATGTTGAACTGCACCACGTTCTTGGGCTCTGTGCAGTTTTCCCACCAGCTATAGTCGGCCAGGTAGGTGGAATTACTGTGTAAAAGAAGAGGCTTATTAATAACCACAACTCCATGGTGTTCATGTCATCAGAAAGATACTTCTGTGTGTTACCTGTTTTTAAAAGGTGTCGTCCAAATCCCACCATATTTGCAGAGGGGCCCATTATCCAGACCGAGCACTGCCACGATGAAACTGTACAGGCCACCGGCCACCCCCATTGCAGCAAATAGAATAGATAAGAACATCTGCAGAGGGGAAATTACATCAAAGGTAAAAAATGATAATGTTTACGTATTTTCAGATTGTAATTTAAGTCAGTGGTGTTTTGTATCTCTGAGCCTAAAGACCAATACTTCTCTAACACTTTCGCAGAACTTGAACTTACAAATAAATGTTCTTTCTGAAAAGGAGAAATAAACTCTGCGGTGGTTGTTATCATACCTATCTTAAGAGGACATGTTGTGCAACGGTGATGCAGCATCATGCAGCAATTTTTTTTTCTCATTTTTTTCATTCTCAGCTTGACTGGCTTCCGTCAAACACTTAAATCCACAGTAGTTGAGTGTGACAGTTCTTCTTGAGCTTAGAAACAACAGTTTGATGAAATAACACGAACTCACGGTGTTGCTGTTTCTTTTATCTTTTACCGAGCACCTGAAATGTCTGACTTGAAATGTCTCACCTCACAGCGATTTCCACTCCCCTGTTGTGAAGTCAAGTTGAGGTAAATTGCTGGTATCAACACCTGTGGTGGTACACATTAGTTGACAGGGAATTACATGCAGCATCGGTAAAACATGGTACAAATAGCTAATAGGTTTGTTTAAACAATTCAGCACTCAGACCACCGTCTTCAGTCAGTCTGGTTTTGAGGAATTTTCTTTTCAAACTCTGCCAAACTTGTCATTGAAACTTTAAGACTTTGCCTCAGTTGAAATGTGCCTCCTGACCCATCATACAATATGTGGTGCCACTAATGAATAGTGCAATTGATTTGAAGTGTTGTTAGATTAAGAGAATCACAGATCTTGAAGCACACAAATAGGACACGGAACGGGTGAGATGACCACTGCAAAACCAATAAAAAAACTATATATAATATATAAAGCAGTTACGTTGCACATGTCAGAAACAAGTTTATCGCAGCTTTTAGACCAGAGTCACACCTTTCAGTGACGGACTACTCACCATTAAACCTCCTCCAACGAGTCCCCCCATGTATCGCACCTCCTGAGTAATTTCTCCATGTTTGGCATACTTGACGTCCCAGCCAGGAAAGAACAGCACAATGTTACAGATGATGGATATGAGCACCAGTGGGTACAGAGTAACGCCAATGCAACGGGAACATCCTCCTGAGCACATGTTGTCAGAGTGAAAACTGCCGTACAACTACTTGTTCATTAGGTCTTTGCTCAAATCCTTCCTGTTTTCAGAGAAGAGAAGTCCCACAAATGGCGGTGAATTGCTGTTACATGTACTTAGTGACTTGTTTTTCGTGTACATTATAGTTGTTGGAGTAATTTTAGTCCAACAAGCTTTGTACTCTAACTTGAGTAGGGAGGAAAATCAATACTGGAAGTATTTCACTTTTCTTTTGTCTAAATGTATAGTTTAACACACTTAACTGTTCTGAATTCATGCATTACACTGAAATAATGTGATAATCGAGGACTTCAATAACTTTTAAACATTTTATTTAAGTTGTCTCTGGCCGCCGTTCCATTGTATAACGTCACGTATCGTCATTAATGCATGTAGTTCATAGTTATGTACATTAATTGCTCCACGTGGGTTTGACAGCATTAGTTACTAGTTACTTGGCATATTAAGGATATCAGACAAAATATACTCAACCAGTAAATGATGTGTTATTACAGATTAAACTACCAGCAGTATATAAAGTCATTAAAGTGATGAACACATGCTTTTTTGTACTTTTACTGAAGTCAGACTTTGAGTAAGTAAGATTTGAATGCAGGACTTTTACTTAAAGAGTATTTACACCATTTACTGAAGTACAAGATGTGTAGACTTTCTCCATCACTGTTAAAATAATGTTGTTTATTACATTATACAAGAAGTGCAAGAAGATATTCATTTAATGACGTTGTAATTCCCGTCTGTTTGCATCTCAGTGATGGATGAAGATGAAGAGCTGGAGAGAGGGATGCTGAGTATCTCTCCTTCCAAGCAACATGTGCAGAGCTGAGAGTAAACATTTGATGTCTTTCATTTCTACCACCTGAAGATTTAAAATCAGTTACAGTTCAGCCGGTTTGCTGTTAATCGTGTATTCTGTTCAGTGTATATGATATGTTTTTTGTTTATGTTTAACAGCTGTTTCTGCATCATCAAACAGCCAGACAACAACAGGCTCCGGGAACAGAAAGAGGTTTTTCACCAAAAACGTTCTGCCGTCAACCGACAAGCATGGGACCATGACTTCTTATCCCACATGAAGCATTGAACCGTTCTGTCTCATGTTTAGGTGTTCTGCTTGTTGTCCTTGTGACTATGAATTGATACCAGTCATGATGAGGGTACGTATCACTCTTTGTTTTCTTATTTGGATAAAAAGAAACAATGTGTATGTCTGAAACTGCTGTGTTACTAACACCTGAATGCATGTGTTTGAAGTGTGCCATGTTGCTTCACCTGCCTAGGTTACGTCACAATGACACACACTGAATATTAACCCATTGAAAGACAAACACGCGTATGAATGAAGTATATTCTTTATATATTAATGTGAGAAACAGTCTGTCATTGGATACGGCTGAGAAAAGTGACGTAACGATACTGATAGTTGTGTTTGTATGTTGTCAAAATATAAATGACTTACAAGGTGTTTTCCATTGTAGAACCATCTGCTACACTGGCTGCACCAACTCATCTGAAGGGTTCACAAGTAGATGGTAAATACATCCAACATGTAAACACATCTGTCATATTCACTGTGCTCATATCTGTTATAAACCGTTGATTATGTTTTGCTTGTTCACCACTTTGTCCCAGACACTGTCAGCCGGTCTCAGCTATGTCCTCCTGGTCCAGGTCCTCTGCTACAGGAGCAGCACCGCCACCACTAAAACGAAGAGTGAGTAGAGGTGGTGGACGGTGACATATGAACACTTGCATAATATGCAAATCCTTCCCGTCATTCAAGAACTGTTTTGTGACTCTTCGCCAGATGTTGGCACATCAGTGAGTCAAACACAGCGCAGACGCATCCGGAAATGTTTACGGCGTCTTTTTGTCCAAAAATGCCTGTGTGCTGTACTCAGATCTACTTTAAAGCATGACGTGTGTTTGTGTAAACGAGAACTCTGCTATTTCATCGTTCTATACATTTCACATTTTATTTCTGCATTTAGTCTCTCATTATTGTTATTATTAATCTTTTGTCGCTCTCTAGTGGTGTAAATAAGAATGCCTTCACTCTCAGGTGGAGCACAGCTTTCAATGGCATCTGTAGGTGACAGCTGCCATATAAGTCTTCCTCAGATTCCAGAGAGAATTTATGTCATTTTTAATACAGGGTTTTAAACTGGGGAAGAGGTTTAGTCATGCAGCAGACACAAGCTAATTCACAAGCTTTTAGTTTTACTGATTACTCACAACTCTGTGGTTGAAGGTGCATCCTGCCGATGATGAATTCAAGTCGTGTCAGACTTCCCTTGCAGCCTCTCCCACTCAAGCATTTAGCGGGTGACGTCAGTTAAGCCCCTGAGGGTTCAGGGCTTAAGGCCTCAGGAGGGACATTGGGCTCGGGCCCTTGTCAATCATTTCTCTGCTCAGATCTGAGAGATTGAACGCCATCAACCTTGAAGTGTCAATGAGAGCAATTAGGGGAAAGCTCCACGAGAGGGTGCTGTGGTAGCTCTAGTAAATCATGTCAAAGAAGATGATTAAAACAATCGTTTCACCTACATATGGGATTTTGAATATACTGACACCTGTTGATGTTTTTAGATATCTAAGCAGCACTGATTTTGTATTTAAGAATTCCTTTCATGAATGCCTCTGGAACAAAATGTTCGGTGTTGCTCAGTAACACTCAAGACATTTCACTGAGGTGAGCTGGCAGCCAGTTACACATTCACTTTGTTTGCTTTGGCAGTTACCTGTTTCCATTCAACTCAACACAGAAATACTGGTTTCGTGCCTCACCAGCTGTAATAAACTATTTCTTTATGCGTTTTTACTGTTGCACATTTATGGAGTGTCTCACTTGCATACCTGATGAACTGTACACTGAACTCAATTTCACGATACTGTGAATTATTGTCTCTGAACTGTAAGTAATAAAATGGAAGAATAAGCAGACCTGTCACCTTTAGTCACCTTTGTCAGGACCGTCGAAGGCCTTAGGCGCGGCCACACATTATCCGTGTGTACATAAAAAGCACGGCCTCGTACTTTATTTTGTTGTTATGTTTGCATTTTCACACAGCTGACTTTCTGAATGAAACAGTTAAATATCCACAGCACTGCCATAATGGCCCAGCTAACACAAAGACCATCCTCAGAAAGGGTAACTGGTCTCAGCAGTTGAAACTATCGTTTCTGTTATTGTGCACAAATACAGCCGCCAACGTGACTGTAGGCTCTTAGTCTTGTTTAAATATTTCACTACCCTTCATATTTCAGATGCTTTTTGAAAATACATTCTCTGTTTCCAAATGAATCCTTTCAAATCATTCTGCATGCTGAACACAATCTGTCAATCGAAACGGGTTCCCTTGATAAATGCATTAGAAATGTGAAAACACAGAGTGCTGTACTTTCTGGCCAACTTATTACGTAATGGTCACATGATTCACATGAATTCTTGTAAATTCCAGGAAATTAACTTTAAGCCACAACTTCCCTAAAATAGTGGAAGGCAACAGTACCGTACTGTGTGTAGTATAATATGATTTGAACATGTGAATTCCTCTACTCTCATATTAAGTTCAGTCCATATGAAACAGGGTAAAACCACAATGTCTGCCAATAGAAAGTCCACGAATGACTTGCTCTTCAAGTTTATTGCATAGAAATTGGCTGACCATAACAGGACGTTCATTCTGTAACACATTCATGAAACACAGCCAAGCTGCTGCGTGTAACATTCATAAGTCCTCAGAAACTTTGCATTGGAGCAATCGGCAAATGAATTGAGCAATTTCCAAACAAAAGTATCAAAACTATATTTAGCATTTTGCTGGTATTTGACATTATCATCAGTCCCTCCCCAACCTGTCTTTATTTGAGACTTTTTACTTCCTTTTATTAATTTATATAAACTAACAACTAACTAATCCATTTGTAGTCATTGTAGATCACTTAACAGGCTTCCATTCACACTCATTACTTGAACAAAAATGGTGTTATCATAATGGAATGTGGCTACGTATCCATGTTAAGAATCGGGTGTAATTGTTCATGTTAAGTAAATGAAATGTGATTGAGGGGGTCCTTCTAGACAATACATATTCACACAGTCTGCTTTCTCATCTGGTTTTGATTTTAAGGACTTTGATTGGTATTTTTATGAAACACCACAAATTGTGTATGGCTTGATGTGAACTAAACTAACGACCTTAGTTCGGAGGTTCGGCACAAGTTTGTTTGACAGAAATTAACATTGTTAAACAGACACGTGTGCAGATTACAGGTAAGCTAACCTCCAGCAACATAAAATAAATGTATTGGTAATAAAATCGTAATATATTTGACAATTTTCAACATACCTGTGTAATGTCAATATGTAACTAATCTCCTAAAAGGGCTCAATGACGCGGTGAAACCGTGCTCGGTTAGTGAGCGTAATCTATTCTTTGTTTGGGTTTCATCGTGTTTTTTCTATCGCACTCGTCTAATTATTCATTTAGAAAAGCATAAGCGAAGTGCACATGAGGCTTTGACATTTTCACCTTCTTCCTGACACTTTTGAATGTACTCGTGTGTTTTCTTTTTGGAGTGTAAAATGTGACCGTTGCTCTTTCTCATCAAGAAAGACGGCCATCTCTTGGTTTTCCTGTCACCTCATAATGGTATCCTCATTAAATGAGGACTCATTTAGACTCATTTAGAGTCCCATGCACTCAAGAGCTTAATGAGTTACCCATTTTTCCGGGTGTTATCTGAACTGCTGGGACAGTTTGCGCAGTTCATCCCAGAAGAACAAAGACAGAATGGTGTGTGGGCCGAGCCGGAAATAAGAGGCTCCCAAGCCTTTGTAGAGTCCCATCAAGCCTTCTTTCCTCAGCGTCTTAGAAAAGCAGTCAGCGAATCCTTTATAAAGCTGGCCCTAAAAGATGAGAAAATGAAAGTCAGTCTGGATTTGATTCTCTGAATTTTAAAGCCGGATGTGATGAGTGTTTGAGCTTTGTTATCACTTCTTACGAGCTATAATCCTGAAGGGTAACCCACTGGTTTAACAGTGTCAGACTCACCATAGACTGTTTAAAATATAGATATATATTTCTATTTGAATTCTTCCTTCACATTAACCACAACGCAATTTGACGGATCATAATTTGGTCAGAGTTTCCGGCTGTGCTGTTAAGTGGTTAAGACTTTTTGTGGCACACACACCATTAGGCGTATCTGTATTTGACCAACAATGTGTTGGATTGTACAGTCCAATAAGTTACTGAGGCTATTTTATTGGGATCAGCTCTCTCTACGTCAGGCGGTTTGTTACATTGAACCATCCGAGGAGCCGTCATTGGAAACGGTTTGGAAAAGAAGAGCAGGCACTTTAGAAATACACTTGATAGGCGATTGGATGAACCATCTGTCAATCAAACTCCTACTGAAGCCGGTCGGGAGAAGAGGGAAAACATCTTTTCCATGGAGAAAAGCCTTCAGTGCTGGTTTTGGCTCTTCTTTCAAGGAATAAATAGTCTCCAAATCTGATATAACTGATTCTACTGCAGCATCTACATTAAGCTCTTAGGGAACACGCCTCTCTGTGTCGTCTCGCACACGCCTAAGCCTCGCCCGTTGCTCCCAGTAGCTCCTCACAGGACGCCGATTGGTCCGTGCTCTGGCTAACCGGACACACTCGAAGCCTGACGAGATGGATTTGTGTGTGATAAGAGACATTGTGAGAATGGAGCTGCCATGCAAGGTAAACGCTGAATTTCTATTGCAGGAAAAAAAGTGTCAACATTCGTGTTAAACAAAGGAGGTTGATGACCAAAGACCTAAAGAAGTGTAACTTTTAATACATCAGTCTCTCTCCTCACCTTGCCCAAGTGATCCACGGGCTGGTTGTAGAGCCGTGTGCTCACTACATCAAAAGGTGTCATCGCCATCACCACCACCACACTGCTGATCATGCCGGCAGTTAGGGGCACCAACCAGCTGTCCTTTTGGAACACCTTGGGAAGAAGAAAATAAGATGAGAATAAGGATAAGGATAGAAGACCATAAGGATATGAGAGGCTCTAGTCGCAGTATGCTAGTAGTGAGAAAAGACAGGATGTAGCACACTGCGCACCAGTGCAGTGATTCTAGACCAGTATCATCATCAAGATCTTATTTTACTTGGTCATGATCTCTTATATGCAATAAAACAGAAGGATGATTATTATGTTATGTTACACACACACACTCGCCAGTAGTTCCAGTCAAAGCTGTTTTGTTTGTGCAAACCTGATGTACAAAAGTATACAAAAAAAAATACTTTATTACGCAAAGAAGAGGACATTTGTGTGACGCTTTTATAAAGATGGTAATACATCAATGAACAACAATAAACATACAACAAAGCAGCACATAATCTTCAGCTCTTTGAAGGCCTTTTACTTGCACTGTCACTCACCCACCAGCCAATTGAAACAGCTAAAGTAGTACATGACAACTTTGAACCAGAATGTCAGGATTCTTTTCTGAACTTTTTTGCAGACCTGTCAATTGAATGCAGTTCATTGATATGTGTTTATAGTTCTGGCTTTAAGTATGAAAGATCTTCTTTTTTTTATATACTAGAACCGGGTCAGCAGTAATTTGCAACCATTAAACCGGTGCACTAGTTGTGTAAGCGCCACGTTTTCAGACAGGGGGCCAATGAAAGGTGTCAAATTTCTATTCCAGAAGAGTGCAATGCTTTGTCAGCGCCACAATGACTGGTTTTATAATCTGTACACAGCAACTGACTACAAATGACCTCTTCTCAAGCTTGCAATAAATGATTATTTTCATGATCAACAGATAAAACGAGCAAATGCCGTCCAGAAACATGTTCTTACTGTGTTAAGTTCCTGTCCCTCGGCTAATCACAGCAGCTCTCTGCGAGTTATGCAAGACCGCCAAAACAGACGTGTTCATTATCGAGCAGTGCGGTCATAAGGTGTGGTGGAAGAGTGGGGAGACGGCATTCCTCCAGTCAGCCTGTTTCCACTCATCACCACTGAATTTAGATGACTTTCATGAAACCTCGGCGAGTCCTCCTAGGGAGCAGTGAAATATTCTGACCTGCAGGTCAACCACCAGCTCCTTGGAGGAGGAGAAGGTGGAGAGTTGTGCAGCTGACCCCACGCTGACCCTTGGCACAGCAGCACTTGAGCCCCTCCACAGTCCCAGAATGCCATGCTGCTTGTAGATGGCTGACAGAGCGAGGATCATCCCCTGGCAAAGGAGGAGGAAAACACAGAACTGTTTATGCCAGCCACTCATGTTTGATACCATCTCAGGGGTTATTCTGTTACCTGGTGCTTGTGCTGATGTCCAACTGCAATGGAGGAGGTAGACTGACTCTGCAGATGAGTCTTAACCTGTCAATCAATGGAGACGATTTGTGTTTACTTTTCCTCCAAAAGTTACAAGTGACACACCTTGAAATGTAACGGCCGATAAACCTTAAAGCAGGGGTCTCAAACTCAGTTTCACTCCGGGCCACATCAGCATCATGGTCGCCCACAAAGGGCCGGTTGTAAATGTAACGACTCGTAACATATTGGTAAATAACTCTCTGCATTTGATTATTGTTTATTCAAGTGTAACAATATTGTACATGCAGTTATATAAATGTAAAAATATATTTAAGCACATTTCTGTTATTATAACTTAAATCCTTTTAATTGAGGGTTCAGAAACCCACATTACTCTATCAAAGATCAAACTAGAAAATATCAAAGACAAGTTATTACAATAACTTTGTTCAAAGCTTAAAATCCTTTCAAGGGTGCGTTTGCACAATCCCACATGAAGTATTTCATGTGTTGTTAAAGCCACGTTTAAAGTAGTCTTCAATGTACTCACAATACATTTACATGTCAAGTGTACAGTAACCAAAGAGCTGCTTATATGACTGTGTGTTTAACCCTCCTGTTACCTTCAAATTTACTAACATCTTTTACTGTTGGGGTCAATTTGACCCCAGCAATTTCAACCTCCAGAAAATGATCAGAATTCAAATTTTTCTCCAAGTTTATGAATTAGGAACTTTTTGCTTGTTTGTTGACTACCTAAATAGCGCATTAAATAAAAAATAAAAAGACACCCACCCCCTTAAACATCCGGGAATACATGTTAAGTGACTATGGAGAAATATGCAGATCAGAATAAAATCTCACTGATCGACATATCATTTAAAAGAGATAATTTGTTGGTGTTTTAATGGCTTTATATTATCTCTAAGTACATATTTTTGTTATCTGTAAAGTTTGGAATGAAAAACTATTTCTGTTATTAAGACTAGTAACATTCGTTATGTTCGGGGTCAATTTGACCCCAGGAAAAACAAAACCAATTTCCAAAATTTTGAAGGATTTTATTTTTTTTTAAAGAACATCATCATCATCAGAACATCAGTAAAGAACACATAACACTTCTGTACATACAAAAAAACTATAAAAAAAAAAGACGTGTGCATCAGGGATTGTTCTATGCTACTAATGCGAATATGTATGTGCGAGATAGTAAAAAACAAAGTTACATGGTCACTAAAATTAGTTTGACAGAATACGAACTGACAGAATATGAACAGTATGTGATTTTTCCTTCAGGCCACCAGAAGGTACATTCCAGCCTGTTGTTTGCACTACTGTACACATGATGTGCAGAGAGTGCATGCATGTTCCTTGCAGATGCATTTCACACAGGTGTTGCTGGTCTTGGAGTCATTTCTGTTGGGACAAACCTGGCACCTGCCACGTTTCTTGCCTCCAGTTTGAACCACTAGAGGAGTTGGGGTGTATGTCTCTGTTTGGATGTCCTTCACAACGTTTGCAGCAGCTGTTGATGCTCTCGGAAGGCACCGTCTTCTCTCAATATGAGGTTTTACCAAACGCGTAACCCAGTTGCTCCAGGAAAATCCTCCTTTGACTCAGTTTTCCGCTGTTCCAGTCCTTGTTCATTTCCCTCCATATTACAAAGGCATTGTAGGCGCTCACATCAATGATGTTGAAGAAAATTACAAGGGGCCAACGGGCAGTCATGCGTCGGCAGCTGTATGTGGCTGTGACCTTGTCCAGGTTATCAGCACCTCCCTTTGTCTCGTTGTAGTCCAAGACCATTTGTGGTTTTTTGTCTTCTCTGGTGCTCAGGACAGCAGCTTTGTGCATGGTGCTCATCAGCAGGACATGTTTCCCTTTCTTGGGGCAGTCTGAGACGTTACCTTCCTGTTCTTCATCAAAAGCAGCTCAGTGGGAAGCTCCGGCTTGTTTTTTCTCACTGTCCCCAACATGGTAATCTTCCTTTTGAAGGGCGTACGATGTGAAAAAATGATCACATGTAATGTTGTGACCATTCAGTCCTTCAGCCATGTCAAGTACCACCCTCATGCCCTGATTTTTTTCAGGTGCTTCTCCAGGGGATTTACCAGTGTACACCTGCATATTCCAAGCATAGCTAGACTGTGCATCACATGCTGCCCATATTTTGATTCCATATTTGGCCGGTTTGCTCGGAATGTATTGTCTGAAGGGACAGCGTCCACGAAATGCAACCAGACATTCATCCACAGTCACGTAGGGGCCTGGATTATAAAGAAAGGGTAATCGTTGAACCCACTTGTCCCATACATCCCGTATTGCTGCAAGTTTGTCACGCTCTCGTTGGCCCTGCCTTGCTTCTCTGTCATCAAAGCGTATGACACGTGAGAAAACATGGAAGGTGTTTCGAGACATGGTGGCTGGAAATATTGCCCTTCCAGTGTCAGCAGCCCAAAGGCTTGCTGTTGCTTTACCTTTTGACTTGTACACTCCTGCCAAAATGAGCAACCCAATGTAGGCTTGCAAGTCGGTCACATCTGTAAATAAAAATATATTCATTCAATGTTAAATAATATGAGCTATACTTGTAAGCTTATATTGCGGAGTTGTGAGGTCACTGCAAGTAGGTCAAAAAACTGCAAGCAGGGCATTCCGTCGCCTGTTCGCACGATAGAAACAGATACAGTGGCCCTGAAAGAAACACTTGCTTAAACCACCAGATTAGGGCAGAAACTGCCATCTTAGAGTAGGAGAAGAGTTCTCTTTATCTATTCACACAGAGACTTCGAAATAGCTTAGAACTGCACCCTTTTCCGGCACCTTAAGTGTTAACAATATGCAGACACACTGACGTTCCAGAGAAGGCGGTCCCGGAACTGAGCCAGTGTGGGTGAAGTTGCCCAGAGCTCCATCAGGTCATCTGATTGCTAAAAAAACAGATCCACCTCCTACTTTGTATTCAACCAATAGGCTTCCATCAGAAGAACCTTTAACACCGCATGCGCACTCTGTCTAAGGGCCTTTTAGCTTTTCATTCGCTCCTACAGAGTGAACTTTTCTAGGTCCGTGCACGTTTAACTGCTGGACATAATACTTCTGTTACAAATAAACCTTATTGCTTGAATTGAGCTAAACGCCTCGACCTAAGTCTGTTCACCTGAGTTTTCTCCTCAACATGAGTTTTATTCATAACACATCCCAGTCTTTCCAACTCTTCCCATACACACGCCTGCCCTCTAAATTTGTCATCTCAAGTATATCCTTTTCAATTGATGGTGTTATGAAGAGCTCAAATGCTGATTTTATGTCATTGACATGGCTGACAGCGTATCTGGTGGACCTGGAACCATTTTGATGACATTAGAAGCACTAAGTCTACCCTGTTGTTCAAGTGGGGAGACGGACCACAATAACTTTACATTTTTGGAAGGTAGAGTGTTTGCTGGTGGTTGAGAGACAACAGGAGGGTCAACAATGAGTCTCATTCTCATCAGAGGAGGATGCCTCATAATCAGGGTCCTTCTCAACATCATCCTCTGTCTCAGAGACATTCTCCTCCTCTATGTTACTTTCATGGTCAAAGAGCTGTGACAACACCTCACTGATAGAATATCTTTCTTTAGAAGACATTTTCAGTTGCGAGAGAGAGCAGAAAGAGAGACCACCCAAAGCACCAAGCTTTTATAGCACTCACAGGCTCTCACAGTAGCACCAGCTCCACCCAACACCAAACCCAAATTGGTTCAAATGTGTTACTTTGTGGATTGTTTGATAATATACCACAGGTGCAAGTACTTGTGCTTGCACCTGCGTATTTTGTGTCTGACCTGTGGATGACCTTATATGTTTTACACAGCTAAAACAGCCTGGGGTCAAATTGACCCCAAAGAACACCGATGCGTACAGCATGTGTACAGGACATTGAAAACATATCATCATGTTAATTTTATGTTTACCCAGTTGTCCCGGTTAAATTAGGAAAAGTCATTGAATATGAAGCAAAAAAAATGATGTCAATTATTTATTTAGAGACGTTAAACATTGAATGGGGTCAAATTGACCCCAAAAGTAACAGGAGGGTTAAGTATCTCATAATTTTGACTTTCTATTTCATAATTTTGACTTTCAATCTCAGAATTATGACTTTCTATCATAGTGATGACTTTCTATCTCATAATTTCGACTATGGGGATATATTTATTATCAAGTCTAACTTTTAAAAAAAGTTTATTTTTATTTTTTTACTTTTTTTTTGTTTTTTGCTGGCGGATTTGCGGCCTACATAAAATGACGTTGCGGCCCGCGGGCCGGGAGTTTGAGACCCTGCCTTAAAGGAACAGTACAAAGAAAGTCAAGCCTACTCCGGCTACAGTGAACCCAGCTACTGACCAGGTATACGGGACTTCCAATCACGGCTCCCACCACTCCAGCCACAGCCCCCGCTACCGTGGTTTTGGCCGCGCTGACCCTCCCGTTAGTGTGGATGTATCCGGAAGACTCAATGACGGCGTACGAGCCGAGCCTGATTCCATTCATAAAAAACTGATAGACGAGCCCGGGCATCAGTCCTTTCTGCAAACCGGCCATACCGTCCACTTTGCCGATCGTGTAAAACGCGTGGAAGACGTTGCGGTAGTAGACTTGGTACGAGCCGCGGCTCTTGAGCTCTCCCTGGAGCTGCATGCGCGTTTTGACGACTTCCAGCGGGTTGGTGAACAGACAGGCTCCGCACGCCGCCGCTCCGCTCAGCACGAAGTTAATCGCGACTGTCCGGCGGAGATCAGAGACCCGGCTACCTGTCCGACCGTCCGTCATGGCAGAGGAGCTGTACACGATGTACACACACTTATTACGCGACTCGGTGAGAGGGATCAGCGCGCAGACATTGGAGCACTTCAAGAGCTCCTCGTAAACTCGTAATTCCGATATAAATTTGCATAAATATGTGTTACTACAGACTTAAGAGTCAGTTCATTTATTTTCATGTGTATTCATTTTAATGTGTAATTGTATTCTATGTCCAAAAATGTTCCTATTTTCCTATTCTTTTGTTTTGATTAATGTTTAATGTTTGTCTTATGATTTACGGACTGAAATAGCCGACATTTCGTTTATTTATCGGCCTTTGCAGAAACAAACTAATCTAATTCAAGTCATGTTTTGATATTTTTGCTGAAATAACACGATACAGAAAAATCCACTGCAAGAGCCTAAAGTGTGATATGCTAAGTGAATTCGGATAAAATATTTTGTTTTATAAAAAATACATTCCCATGAATAATGCATGTCAGATAAAAGTAACATAAAGTGTATAGTTATAATCATGTACACGGTGTACTGTAAGAATAATGGAGATATTAGTATTGGATGTACACTGGACCGGTTCCCTAAACGTCTCATTTTAGAGACCGGTACCCCAGCGGATGTACGTAGGTGTGACGCTCGTCTTCTCAGCCAATGACAAGCCCCACAGTGCGCTGGGTGGCTGACTGGATAAGCAGGTTAGGTATGCTCCAAATAATGGGCGTTCAAATTGCCAGATGTCTTTCCTTTTCTTTATTTAAGAAAACATAGACACAGAAAGAGTCTGTACACACAACTGTCCACATCAGTGGTACATATTCAAAGTAAAACAATTGATATGTATACAGTTATATTAGTTTCCCAAAATGTTTCTCAGCAGACACTTACAGCAGAAAAGCAGAAGTTGGACTGACTAATTACACGAATCGTCTTTCTCCGTTTCCCAACTATATCATGTAAGCCAATTAGAATTTAAAAGAGTTTGAGATCAACAAATGGTCCCTAAACTATAGGCCGTAAAAATGCAGACACAGGAGAATAACCGATGAGGCGACATTCCTGCTGAGAAAGTCCAAAAGTCACAACATTATCTGTGTCCCACTGAGCTGGGACTCATTGATCAGACCTTTAATTTGTGTCTGCTTTTTAGTGGTCAAAGAAACCAATGGCTCCTTATCCACCCACTCGTGTATTGTGTCATTTTATATTACAATAAGGTGTTGTTTATGAAGTCAACATCACACCTCAGGCTGTGAATTGATGATGATACTTTTCATGTAACACCAGCATTCTGAGGGAAAAGATTATTACTGATGCCTAATCTCAGAAGAAGATGCACGGTTGTGGCCAGCACTGTCGCCCCACAGCAAGAGGGGCCTATGGGTTCGATTCCTGGGCTGGATGGCCCTTTTCTTTGTGGAGCGTGGGTTTTCTCCGGGTTCTCCGGCCTCCTCTCACAGTCCAAAGACATGCAGTTTAGGTTCATCGATGACTCTAAATTGTTAGTAGGTGTGAATGTGGGCGTGAATGGTTGTCTTATGTGTAAACCCTGCGACAATCTGGTGACCTTTCCAGGGTTGCCCAATGTCAGCTGGCATCGGCTCCCACAAATCACACTATGTTTGAGTAAAATGATCCACAAGACCTTTCCACTAGAGGGGGCTGCTTGTACATCTGTACAGTGCTGAATATGCTTTCCATCAATCTAACTCGGTCTACACCACCACCATGTACACTATAGTAGTCATCTCTGGTTGCAAAATGATAACGGTTATATTTCTGAGGTGTGTGGGTGACATGAAGCTATGGATAAAGAGTCAATGTAAAGAATCCCACTGCTCCTGGAATACAGTAAATGCAACATTCATGCTTGTTTTTCTTCAATTCAATTCTGTGGAGGAAACATACAGTCGATGTTTTATTTTAGTGCATTTCGGAATAAATCTGTTTTTATAGATTTACTGCGGAATTTCATTTTTTTGTAAAACTAAAACCATGATGGATGAAATTGTTCAGGACAATAACTTTCACAACCTGTCCGCCTGTTTGATTATATTCAGACATGTGCAGACACATCTATGTGGTCATAGGATGCACAATATATTATGATACTGTGTAGTATGAAATCCTTAAGCATTATTGCCACACTGTGTTCACTCCCCGCACTGTGCAATGTGCAAAAAAGATTTTTTTAAATAACAAGTGAATGAACCCACAACGTTATCATGTGATTCACGTTACCTGCATGAGAAACATCTCGTCTGCTGATTTGTACACCAAGAAACAGGTGTACTAACTCACAAAGCTGTCTGTCTGCCTCTATAGATGGTCCTCATGCTGTGAGCTCAGTGAGTCACGTTGCACCATATTGGCGCCACAGCTCCTCACCGTCCTGGTTTCATTCTGTCGAACTATTGTATCATTTTAAACTGGAACAGCAGGGTGACCTCCAGCAACTAATTCAGGGAGGAAGAGAGATAAGAAAGGGGACGGGAGAGAGAGAGAATGAGCAAGAAGCGAAACAGAAATAGCATAGTTGTCCTTGGGAGAAGACTCAATGGTATAAATATCTTTTAGTAGGTCACACTGACCAAACTATAACCCCACATGGTGGCTGTTGACTGCAGCTACCAAACGTTCTTCTTTGTTGGTGACATACAGCTTCGGTTGTCTTTGGAATGTGGGGAAGAAACATGACATAGCAGAGCATAAGGATGATGTTTTGTAATGACATGCATATTTCACATGTAAAGATTGAAATGAGTCCATAGTTTGAGGAATCAGTGCATCTTTAAGTCACACAACAGTAAGAAGTCATTGCAATGGTGGATTTTTACTGCTGAATTCTGATTTCTCAATTCAACCGGTCCCCTCCTTACATCGTTGTGCTTGAGAAGCCTTTTGTCACTGTTTTTATGGATTCCTTGATGTACTGCGGTTGATTTATAAAATGAATTCACGATCGATTTTCTACGTGAGCCTGTGCTGAACAAATAGGCAGCTAGAAGTGACAACAAAGATAATCTCTTACATTTCAAGTTTTATCAACAGATAAAGTATATCACTGACAATTTCAACTAACTTTTCACTGAGACCGATTAGAAGTGAAGCTTGTCTGCATTTGCAAAGAAAGACTTCCATGCCCGGCCAAATTGAAAAGAGGACTTGCTATCAGAGCATTGTCAGAGGTGTTGGTGATAAGGAGAAGAAACCAACAGGGGTCAAATAAAAGGCAAATAAAACATTTAAGATGAACTATACTTTTTAAAACAGGGTTCAGCTCTAAAGTAATCCAGCCTGTGGATATCTGTGGAGTACAGTAAACTTTAACAATGGGGCTGCAACTGTATAAGCTGTAGGAGGAACAGCAGTGTTGATCGTGAATCGTGCTTCTTCTCAGACACTTTATTTAAGGTCAGCACAGAGACCCGGATTGGAGTCATGTGATTCAGATTTAAGGGCTGGGAATATCGGTCACATTGTGCTGGGGGTGGGGGGAATAATAGAGATCATGTCCACCCGGCTGTGAAGATACAGTCACACCAACTTTACCAAACCCAAGCCCCTCCAGCTCCACCCTGGTCACTGCACACACTGATGATGACCCCACCCACACAGGGCCCGTCTATAGTGAGCAGACAGAGAGGGGGTTTAGCTCAAACTGCTGCAATCTGCAGAAAGCACTGTGCTGGATCTACTCTGGCAGCCAGTGGCAGCCTTATATCCTGCACTCAGCGCTTTCTCTTTGTCATGGTGGATTGTGGTTGAGCTCTCTGCTGGGGTGTGGGTCTGTTAGCAGGGCCGGGGGCGTAAACAGGTTGTGTGTGTGCGCGCTATAACACCAAATGTAAATGCACCTGAACTTGAGTTTGTCCACTTTTATATAGGAGAGTTTGTACCGGACGGACATAAGTCAATGTAAAGTTTTTAATTTGTGTTGTTCAGATGATAATGACAACTGTACGGGACTTTTTTGTACAACAATTAGACAATTAGATAAATAACAAAATGTCAGATAGGAATTCAAATCAGTATCACTGAAGAGTAAACGAGGTAAACATGAGATTAAAGTCATGTTAATATGCAAAAAAAAGTCATTCAAACTAAATATATCCTGATACATGTTGGTTCCAGTGACGAACTGAAATATACAGCTGAGTATTCTCAGCATAGCAATAAAATGTGTTTGCTTATGCTAAACTACAACAGCAGAAATAGCTTTCTTCCACCGTTTCAGTGTTTTTAATGTTTGGATTTAAAAACACTTTATCTGGGTTATGTCATCTTATGTGTGTGTGTGTGTGTGTGTGTGTGTGAGGGAGTTTCACGTCAACAATGACAGAGAGTTGAAAGTCGCATAGTGTGTGATGTTTTTACAAATTCCACTTAATCATTTACAAGAACAGAACTGGTAATTTTTTTCAACAATAGGGGGACATTAGTGTAATTAAGCCCTCCAAGTTAGCCGACTGAATGTAGACGAAAACTGAGTGCTGAGTGAAATACACATTTTTGAGCATGTGACACATTTTGTTGATAGTGCAAATCAATAGCAACCATTGACGCTATAGCTGCATTTTGATAGATCCTGCCCACTCAGAAAGCTTCAACTACAATAATACACTCGCAGCAAAAATGCTAAATACTGGAATCACACTGACAACGCAGCAGCTTTTTCACTGCCACCACTAATTGCTTATAATGAGTAGCATGCTATTTTCCAAACTGCTCAGACCTCTCTATGAGACCCATCATCCCATAAAGCCCTCGCCACTACCACTTTGTTGGTTCAGCACCACCCATGCTCACAGATACACACCCAATGGAGAGACAGACAGTGCAGACAGCGAACACAAAGATGCAAACATCATTTAGGTGTTGGGGGGCCTTCCTTAGGGCCTGTCTACAGACCACCAGCATGAATCTTGGATCTTTTCTAACTCCACTGCAGGAACCATTGAATCACTGCTCATTACTATACCATGCAACAGAGAAAAGCACAGGGGAAAACACTGGTCTTGAGGGTCTCTAAGCGGATCTTGCAGGGCTTTATGAATAACCCAGATCTTGGTGACTTGCTTGATGTCACACAAAGCAGGTGCTGCATCGTGTCTCAGGAATAATTTAGTGCAACAGCAGCTCCCAGAGATAAAATGCTAAAACGAATGGAGGACAACCTGAAAAAAAAGACATCAAGATTGTGGTGTTTTTGATTTCTAGAAAAGAATTTGTGACTCAATGAAAAGCGCTGATGTGGGGGAGGTGATTTAAAAGATTCATGTGACGTAATCCTGCAGTATGATGTGTAAATATATCAGAATATACACCATGTAAATGTATAAACTACCAAGGAAAATGTATGATTTCACTGACATTGATGTGGTGAATCCAAGGAGAAGACGTCATCATATTGATTCCCTTTTCTTTCATATATCGTCACCAGTTACAAAAGAGATAGCTGGAGAATTTGAAGCTTTTGACAGCCAGTGAGATGCTCAAATCGGCTGCAAGCCCATGTAGATGATGCATTCAATGTATGCTAGTATTCCCCATGCTTGGATTTGTAGAATTCCCTCATTGCATTATAATGAACCAGATTGCAAGCAAAACCCTGTCTGGAGATACAGAACTGAATGGTGTGTGAATGTTTCAGTTTTTAGCACCAGGGACAGCACCAGAGAAGGGGGCCAGAGCAGCATCTTCTCCTCTCAGTGATGTGCAGTTATTGTTGAGAATAGCGAAAAATGTGCTTCTCATGCGACTGTGAAGGGTCAGCACCCACCCACCACCCACCACCCACACCCCCCCTACACACACCCCGAACCACCACATCCACTTTTTCTTTCTTCTCCCTGTTGAACGGGAGCACAGGGAGCCGGCAGTGAGTGAGATTAGACGGCCCTTCTGATGCTCGGCCGCGGGGGGAAGAAGAAGAAGCTGCTGCGGATATCCGTCTCATACCTGCCTCAAAACGGGCTATTTTCACCGCTTATTTTTCCGCTAATCGTTTTGTGTAAAAGCGAGATATAAATATACGTAAAAAAAGAGCCTCTTTTCGTTTCGTAACGTGCTGCACCGGTAGCAGCGCGGAGGAAAATATCTTTTTTCTCCCCGCGGATGCGGATTTAAAGGAAAGACGTTATCAGTGTTTACCTGGGATCTTCTTTTTTTTAACCGTTAGCTTAATTCGCACGCGTTGGTGGCGGAGGAAGATATTTGCTGAAATATCACGCACGGTGACGCGTTAGTTATCACATCGACAGCCTCTGTAACAGAAGACAGAAGGTAAGCGTGATTTTTTTTTTTGTGTGTGTCTTTAGTGTGCCCCACTACCAGTCGGCTAACCCACTAATAACACAGCTAGTGGGAGAGGGTGATATTCAGGTGACTGCTGTTAGCTCGCCACTGCTAGCAGCTGTCCAAGTCAACAGACCTTATTGTATCGCAGACCATTTAACGTTATGAAAGTCTGAAAGAGATCGTGGTTCAAATGAACTCACGTATAATTGTGGCTTGTTAGCCGCCTGCTCGAGACGTCTATCTGTCTGCAGCGCCCCACGTTGGTTATTGGGAACCGTATATATCTGCATGTCTGTCTCCTCTTGCCTTTGTTTGAACTGGTGTCAAACGCAGGCACATTGTATCTGCGTGTTTCTGCACAACCAGCCTGTGGATCTCTGGTTCAACATCTGCAACTAAACCAACCGAGCATCGTAGCCTTCCCGCTAGCCAGGTTAGAGTGTGTGTTTCATCGACGTGTGTGTGTGTGTGTGTGTGTGGTGCTGGCATCTTGTAAAGCTGCTGTGTGTTTGCTCTCGACATTGTGGGCTGTGTGGCTATGTTATGATAGGACTGAGATGTATGCTGCGTGCCTGCCTGGCCTAGACTGTGAGTCATTCATCGCAGGGATGCATCAGGTAAAAGTGTGTTTTAAAAAAAGGTTGTTTTACGAGCAAAATAGCATTGAAAACAAAGTCCAGTGAAGAAGTTGTTTTGAAACGTGTGAGGTGTCGTTGCACGACGATAACCTCCTTATGTTTGCAGATATTGCGATCTGACATTTTGCCTGCTACCACGTGTAGAAGAACCATGTTTTATAGCCCAAATACATCAGCCCATTGAAGAAAAACATGGCCCTCCATTACAGGAGGGCCATTACTGTCAGTGGTTCTTAATACAATGTACATCAGGCTTTCAGCCCACTTTATATTCAGTGACTGATTTACACATTGATTGGAAGCTGAATGTAATACATCGCAGTGAGAGGGTGGGATAGAAAGCCCGGTGTTCATTCTGTCACATTTTATACATTTAAAGTGCCTCCTCTTTGCCTTTAAGGCCAGGGAACTGGATTATATGGAAGACTAGATTTGCCAAAATGATATCAGGTAAACAGATTTTTTTAAATAGATGCATGCCTAACTTAAGTAGACAACTAAATAAGCATTATTTAATAATTTAAGCAATTAGGTTATCATTATTTCATGTTTACCCATGTCTATTCCATATGTTATATGTTATTTTATTTTAGTTATTTGTTATTTTATTTATGTTATATTTTATTTTACTCTGTAAATTGCTGCTGCTACAAACGAATTTCCCCCTGGGGATAAATAAAGTTTCTATCTATCTATCTATCTATCTATCTATCTATCTATCTATCTATCTATCTATCTATCTATCTATCTATCTATCTATCTATCTATCTATCTATCTATCTATCTATCTATCTATCTATCTATCTATCTATCTATCTATCTATCTATCTATCTATCTATCTATCTATCTATATCTCTCTCTATATCTCTCTCTATATCTCTCTCTATATCTCTCTCTATATCTCTCTCTATATCTCTCTATACACATACTTAATGACTCCTGTGTCGCAATTTCCCGCTTGGATCTTTGTATTTTCTACGTAGGGTTTACCTAATGTCTCGTTAACATTTATTTTATTGTTATTTAGCAATAGAGTTACAGATACCGAAGCAGCACTGTGATAAGAAGTAGCCTGTCTCCTGGGATTTGAACTATGTGGTGATATTCCGTCCTGGTCATCATATCCACATTGCTACATCTTTAGAGACTATCACTTTTATATAGTTTAGACAGCATTTTTCTTTGAAAAAATGACGAATGGCCATCCCCAATATTGTCACAGCATTGATTTGGAGGCATATGCAGAGTTTTTGTTAAATTGCTGAATGTCACCCACTCAAACTGCTTGACACATTCTTTGTAGTGGATATAAATAATACAAACAAATACTTCACAGATCAGCCATATTGAATTATTTAACTGTAAACTTTAAATTCTAATAAAAGAATAAAGGAATACAAAGCTAATCTATGTGGTAACTCTTGAGACAACAAATTAAGAATTCATTAATCGAATAGATTTGTTGCATTGACACAGAATTCCCCACAGAGAAGCCAGCCCTGGTTTCTTTAGGCTTGGACTGGTACCACCAGAGGGCGACACGATGACTTCCCCCTTCCTGTTCACGCTGTTGAAATGATGCTCGTGGAGCTTTGTCTGCAGGCAGCATTAGGTGTATGGTTGAAGCAGGCCACAAACAGTATGTTCAATAATTTATGAAGTCCCTTAGGAGCTGTGGCTAAAATCTAGCCGCAGGGGCCTGCTGTGATATTACTGAACACCAAACGGAAACTATCGTTGTGTAATTGTGCATCGAAACAAACAGTGTATCAGCCATTGTGCAGTTCTTGTGTTTCTTTGTCTCTTTCGTGGCTTACCCAGAAACCTTCAGATTTTTATGGACAATCTGCCACACATGAAACTGAAGCTGCCCGTGAGGAGTAACACAAATATATTTCATTGTGTTTGATAAACTTGCAGAAAATATCTGCAGATTTATCAAATATGCGTTTTGAAGAAGCAGCTTTAGAAGAAGAACACTCATTTGCGGGATGCGAGTTGCTGTGATAGAAATTCTCCCTCGGTTATATAATTAGGAAACACTTATTGATCCAGTCAGTGCTGCATCGTGTTCCCAGGAAGAACATACACCGAAACAAACTAGATAAATGCACCAACAACCTTTTATTAGCCTGTTTATAGTGTGTTTGTTGATAATCTTGCCTCAAAAACTCCTACTCTGATCATACCGTGTTATTGTGTTCATGGCCACAGGTTGAAATGCCGATATGCCCTTTTTTAGATGTCGAGACAGCTGGGGTGTGTTGATAGACGGATGAGATGTGGTTGTTAGTGGCTGGCTAGATGAACAGCATTCAACAATGGAATGGGGCTGTGGATGTGGGCCCCCCCCATGGTGCTGATTCTCAAAATCATTCTTGAATAAGCTTCTTTTTTTTCTCAGTTCCTGCCATTCACACTTTCATTGTGCTGCAGTGAAGCATATCACTAGACCAGCGTACGCCTCGTGTAGCTAGTGCTGCTTTCTGATGAGCACTTAGTCATTTCATGTTTCAGATCTGTGGAGCACAGTGGAAAGTTTAGTATTGCTCGTTGTTTTCATTTATCTAAACTTTCACATGTGGCTGGGTCAAGTGTAAGCCCCCTGAAAGCCAGGCTTTTGGCATGTGTGCCCCGTGTTGTCCTGCACTGGTTGAGGGTTAGGAAATATTCTAAGTTGGATCAATTCAGATTTGTCATAATGAGACGAATGAGGTTGATAGTCTGGAGATACATTTGAGCTTTTACTCACCAGATCATACCAGTTTATTTTCAGAATTTTAAAAAGTAGGTCATCAGCATGAATATTACAGCATCTTTAAAACAAGGCTAGCTCAGCAAAATGATCCCCATAAAAATGTAACTAATTTTAACTGAGGCCAAATACACTGAAGCTCTGTCCTGAACAACTGTGTCATCTCATTAGCATGCACTTAGGATAGCTGTGTCAGCAATATAAATGTGCAAATTATCTTGCATCTATTAACCAAACGGCAGCCAATGAGTAAAGAAGATCAGAAGTTATTTTTGTGCTTTAATCTGAATCAGAAACCGTTTATTGCCAATGTATGTTGCACGTACAAGGAATTTGTCATTTTCACTCCATAGAAAGGGCAGTCCAGTCATCTCTATTTTTAATATGTCCGAAAAGTAAAGAGGGAGAATGAATAAGGGCATTACACACAACCATCTGGAAAGCTTGCTGGGTTTTCAAATGTTATTTACAGTATGGCACCTCATGTTCTATTAAAGCTAATTGCATTATGCTCCCAATTAATAAATCCACCTTTCTTTTTATGAAAGGACTTTTTGTTTTATGTTCAGTGCTGGACAGACTTTTTATGCATATGCAGAAATTCTGAGCAGTTGTTGCCCCTCTGCCTCACAGGGTCACAAAATGTTGCACGCAGGAATCTGAAAAAGTAATATCTCGGTGCCAGTTCAGTAGAGAGCTATGCCAAGAAGTTCTATCATTTTGACATGGGGCAGTATTTCACTATTTGGATACCCATTAAAAAGAAAAGGTTTGCAATGAACTACTACTTAACACAATCCATCCATGTTTAGGGTTCAGTTTGTCACAATCGAAGCCCTTTTGGGAGAGAGTAAATGAAGACTCTCACGTCCCAGTTTAGTTTTAGTGCACCCAACAGCCTTTGTCAGCAGATAGCAGCATCGGCTTGTTTCTGAGAGAAAAGTAAATATGTTTGTTTAGTGGCCTTGCCTGGTGTTTGCTAACATTGTTCCAAAGCAGCCACACTGAGAAGGCGACACACACACACACACACACACACACACACACACACACACACACACACACACACACACACACACACTAGCTGGACCTGTAGGCATGCTGACAGTGCTTACGCTTGCACTCGGTCTCGTGTGTTTTAAAATGGCAAGAATCAATCCAGGGTGGATTAGCCTGATCTGCATGAATATTTCATTCACTGATGTTTTTAATTTGGGTTTCTGGTAGCCATCGAGATTGAGGCTGCCACTCTGACTTCCAGCCAAATGTTCTTCAAAGCGCAGGCTAAGCTCAGGACTCATTCAGCAGCAAGACTGGAGCAACAACCACTGTAACTTCAGCCTTGGTTTGTCCATGCTGTGGTATCAAACTATGATATGAATACATATAAAACATGCTATTATACATAAGCTAATGCTTCAGGTGGGCCAGAATTGCCACAGTGGGAAGAAGGTTGTAAAGATGTAGCCTATCGGGTGTATTTCAACTTCCCAGTAAAGCAATGATGCATCTATTTAAACTCCTGAGATGCATATTGTTCGTATCAGTGGAATTATTACAGATCATTCCTCAGGATTGTCTACTCGGGCCTCTCATTGACAAAGATTAGCAAGTGCTGCTTGGATATGAGGTGTAGGACGGAGATTGTTTACAAGTCAGGCGCTGCTTCTTTGTCCATAGAGTATAGCTGAAGGACATAGTAGTACCTCGGGGTGATGTCATGGCAGGTCCTGCCTTTCTCAGCCCTCGAAGCGTCAACATATTTTGATTTAAATTGTCCAAGATTATCAGGATATGTATGACAAAAGAGTGAATTTGCCACATATGTTTTATTCTACTGATTGTCTTGTTATTATGTACCGTTGTGCAGAACTGGTGCCCAAAACCAAAGTGACATCTCTATGTCCATGTGTGGAAGGCGTGCGGCCAGCTTGAGTATTTGATCAATGTGATGCTGCAGGTCAACAAAGGACCTCTGCTGTCCTATTGAGCAGGGCATTCAGGCCGGGATCAGCGGCGCGTGGAGGGGCCTCTGCAAACAGGAAAGGCTCGCCACGGCTGGCCTCAACTCTCTGCTGACTCCTCCATTGTATGGGGCCAGTTTGGCGGAGCGGGCTTTGTGCGATAAATTTGGGAATCTGCCTCCCCAACCCCCCCTGCCCCTCATGCTCGTCTGAGTATGACAGGCCAGGCAACACAGAGGTGCCTCAGGCACCTCAGCTTGAACTCAACTGAAATTTGTTTACGTGAAAACGATGTTTTCAGTAATGTAAGGAGGAGGAGGAGGAGGAGGCCCTGCTTTCTTCACCGGTGTCGCTCTGCTGTGTGCGATACTCCGATGTGTGTCTGCTCAGGGGGTTTCGCCTCGAGGCATTCCTCAGTGCCCCAATTTCACTCTTCCCTTTTTCAGAAGCACTATTCTTCCAAACAGTCACTTGCGGTACATGTCCCGCTTTCCTATCTTGACTTCGGAGAAAGCATGCTGTCATGTTTTGAAAAGGTTAGAACTCCATGCATGCCATGCCTCGTTACCCAGCTTGAGGATCTGTGTCGACTCCACTAAGCTTTCGTTGTGTTTACACAGCCCTGCAATGTAGCCCAGCTATTACAGTAATCGGCTGATTGTAACATCAGCACTTATTTCTTTTGCATTAGGTTTTGTTGATTGCACTCGTGTATGGAGAGTAATGCATATTGACATATGAAGGATTTGTGACAGATGTAAATCTTTCACTACATTAATGTCTATCTTTTGGCATGTGTTTGTGGATTAGACCTTGAGGGGATTTTCTTTCATAGAACCTCTTTATGCCCCCCTTTTGTGACACATCTGTCTCACTGCGTGCCTGTCTTTTTTCCTGATAAGAGCAGTAATGGTGGAGGCTGTGCTGCAGTAGCTTTGGGGCAAGCATCTGATTTCTCTACTTGAAGGTTTGTGCATGGAGAGAATTTGACTCACAAGGCTCCTTTGTGCCTTTACAGCTTTGCAAACCAAGGTTTTTTTTTTCTGTCTCTGATTTGTTTCTCTCTGCGAGGCAACTGCACTTCACCCCGGCTAGCATGCTTGTAGGTGTTGAACTGACCTGTTTTGTGTGCTGAATACTGATTCGCACATGCTGAGTGGGTGGATTTCTGTGGCTTTTAGAAGCACTGTGGGTGTGTGTTCGTGTGTGTGAGGTTGGTGGTGTGAGTGCATGTGTGTGTGTTTCTCCCTCATCTGGCATTTTGGCACACATACAGCTTTGTTTTTCAATGTTTATTTATTTTCATAACTATTGCGGCAAACAATGATTCACTTTATTAAATGACTGATTAGTGCCTTACAGACATTTTAGCTGAAAAAAGTCTAAATGATTTTGTGAATTTGTAGGCTTTTGACAAAAACAACCATTAGTATATAGTTAAACCCTAAAAGCTTAAGGAGAACATTGCATCACTCCGCGTTACATCTTGCTGATTATAACATAATTGAAGTGATTTGAAGTTTGGGAAGTCACTTGGCAAACAGTTAATAAACAACCGGCTCTCACCCCGTATCTCGGGTTGGCGTAGGGAGTAGACCGGCTCTTTGGTTGGTTGTCGAGTTCTTTGTTTTTCTGTAGAAGGTTATCCAGAAGACTGTCTGTAGAGGATCAACTCTCTCGTTGACCGGACTTGTGTGACATTTCACGAGAGGTGGTGCCATGCAGCAAGGACTACAAACCATCATGGTGTCTAGTAAAAGACTACAAAACCCAAAGTCATCAGTCATAACAAAGGTTGATGCTGAACTATTTAAGCTGATGGTTAGTGAGGGAAAGTAGGAGAGAAACAATGACTGAGGTGTACAGAGAGAAACCTGTTACCTGTTTTTAAACTCTTTAAATTAATTTCTGTCATGTTTTCATGTCAATGAGTAAAGTGGAGACAACAGGAGTCAGAATGCCCCTCTGCATTCTCCAATAAACTACATTCACCTTCCAATCATTTCTACTCCTGTGACGAATCACCAGGACCTGAGGCCAATGTCTCAAAGATAGATTATTTTGTTAGCCAGGCGTCTTGGTCTAGAGACTGTGTGTGTGTGTGGACGAGTACAGTTGTATCATAGTAGGTCAGGGGATTGTTTGTCTGATCCATTGAGGGGCGATTAGTGCAGACACTGAGTCGAGCCTCTTCCTACCGACAATAAGGGGAGGGTTGCCCTCGATTTGCCAGACTCTTGCGGCCACACCGGTCCTGCCCCCTCCAGCCCCCACCCTGGTCCACTCACACAGACAGATTGGACAGATTGTCATTGACTCCATTGCTGCCAGGCCTGTCCTGGATGGTGTGTCCTCTTTGTGGCTCTTGCTTCCATGCCGTGACGTTTTAGCTATTTAAGCTGCATGTAAATCTTACCACTTTGTCTGCCGCACCACAATCAGTCGCAGGGTGTAGGTCTGCCTGTGGTTTTTAATTTATAAATAATAATAAATAATTAACAAATAACGGTGATGTCGAGGGTGAAAAGGTTGAGGGTTGAGTTTGTGGACTGACTGTGTAATTATTGTATGATAGATAATATTAAATTGATAAATGAGGGACATGGGAATAAACATGCTGACACACCCTCAGGGGGGTCAAAGCATTAGCCAAGTCCTGGGGGGCCAGTGAGTGGGGATGTGACAGGTCTGGAGGTAGCGTGGAGGTGTTGTTTGGCCTTCTTCTCTAATCCCTGCATTTAGTTTCTATTCCCAGCCGCTTCTTAATCTGCCACTAATAGGATTTGCCAAGCTTTTGTTTTAATTTAATTTTTATTGCTAGAATGTGAGCGGCTTGTTTGACTCGTCTTAACAATAGCAAGGTGTGTTAATGTGCAGGGAGCTGTTGTGTTGCACAGCAGAATTGAATCTGTTTGACAGCCTCTCTATTTGATGAAATCCTATTTGAAAACAACGCCCGATGAGTCCCGGTGGTCTCTAATAGATCTAAATGATATACCACTTAGTTGCAGCATCCCTGGTTTGATTGTGGCTGTGGACGTTTGTTGCATCTCATCCCCCTCGTTCTCACTTGTTTCTTATATGCATCTATACTGGAAAATATCCAATAAATGCGAAATTGCCCCAAAAAACCAAAACAATAACACAATGAAGCCAAATAACGTGGCACACATCAGTCACACTTTAAGTTGCTCCTATAACGGTTCATTATTATGACTGAACTCTCTCTTCTTGCAGTTTTAGGATATCTAACAGATGGATGTAGGCTTTTAAAATCTGCACCACCTCATTCCCCCTCTTTTACGCTACGCTCAACGATGCTATTGCCCGGCTAGTCTGTGTTTTTTCCATTAAATAATTCAGGCCCAACCTAGATGGACACTGGCGGTGTAGACTATTGATGGGTCAGACACATTACCGACAGCATTACATTCAAGCGGATAAATCTCTGTCAGCAGCTGCTAATGTGTTTTTCAATCAAACCTCAAGGAAAGAACGGGATGCATACATAGCCTCATTAATGTGTGCTGCGTTGCATAGCTGGCCTACTTAATCTCATCTAAAGCATCATCTTGCCTAGAATCTCTTTCCTCCAACCCCTCACTGTAGTGCCATGTAAACTAAACTCATCCTGTCAGACATGATGGAGAGTTTATTTGACCAAAATGTTAGGAACCGTGAACCTTGAACATGGTCTGCAGTCCTGAGTCATTCTTACGCATAAATACCTGCTCACCAAACCCCATCATTTTTCGACAGCCGTCCTCTCTCTCTCGTCTCAATGAAAGCCGGTCACGGCTACCAGACACAACGAAAGATAAAGTAACCGGTATTAGCAAACTGAGCACTCAACCATGTGTATTAATCTGTTCAATGCTCTTAAACAAATGGCCCCAGTTAGTTAATGGGTCTCTGGTGGGGGTGGGGGGGGGGGGGGTAATCTTAATGTAGATCCAGTGCATATACTAAGGACAGGATCTGTCTGGTCATGTGCAGTAGTGTTTTTTTTTTTAACAATGGATTAAAATCATTCACAAAAATATCAACCGGTACTATTATTGTTATTGATAGAACATGGTTTGAGATGAGAGTATATATTTCTTTAATCTAAATACATGCAAATAAAACTATATTTAGTTTTCGTATAGTATATGCTCTTTTAAGAAAAAATAATTAGGCTTTCGACTTTGTAGTTTAGTGAACTATACTGAATATTATATAGTCATATTAGCCTCTATATAGAGTGTATTACACACACACCATTAAAATGAATTAGAGACGGATGCATTTGCGTCTGGCTCAAGCTAAAAATCTGTCAGCAAAATGCAGAGACTCATCTGGTTGGAGAAAAGGTGTGGGACTGACCTCCTTCTGGAGTCGGCCTATTGATTGTTTCCATATGAGGGTACCCGTGGTATTACAATTGGATGCTGACTTAGTACAAACAGCAGGATAGTAGGGAGGTTGCACAGCTAGTGGTGAGTGCAAGGACAGGTACTGAGAATAATAAGTGTTTTATTCTGTGGGGTGTTGACCACTAGTAGGGCTGTTGAGCCGTGTGTGTGTGTCAGTCAGTGGCCGAGCATAGGCCTATTTCAAAGTTTTTATCTCCTTATACCATCTGGCAGTTGTACCGTCTAGGCTTCTGTTTGCATATGACTATCATTTGAGCATGTAAAACTTGAGTGCAGCTGTGATGACAGTGTAGGTGCTGTATGTGACAGAGCATCATCTGGCCAAGGATGAAACGGAAACACACTCTCTGTTTCCAAACTGAATCTTCCAAACATTAGCTCGAGAACATTTTGAAGGGTCAGTCTTGTGAAGCTTCTGGTGTCACGCAATGGTCCCTCCCTTCTCTGCCTATACTGAGTTGCGGTGCTTTTGTGTCTCCGTGTCTGAATTGCAGGTTGAATGTGTCTTCCTCCAGCGTGGACACCATGAGCACCATCTCGCCGACGGACTTTGACAGCTTGGAGATCCAGCAGCAGTACAATGACATCAACAACCGCTGGGACCTGGCAGCAGAGACTGACTGGGATAATGAGAACAGTTCAGCACGCCTCTTCGAGCGCTCGCGCATCAAGGCTCTCGCAGGTATGCCACACGTTTGGAGTTTCAGTTAATCATATACCGTATGGTAACTGTTTTTAAAGTAACTTCTTTTTAATATGCAACAGGAGTTTGAGAAACACACGACATTTAGAGACCAAATCACAGGCCAATGGTAATTTGCACCAATCTAATGAGGCTCTGTAGACTGAGGGACCAACTTCATTCTTCTCTGTCCCAAAAGGCACAATTCTCTCTTTATAGGGCAAGACCGAAATACCTCCAAAATGAGGACAAAGTCAGTGCAGCTGTATCGTCAATTCACCACAGAGCAATAAGCAGTGATGGAATGAGGTGGTGTGGCTCATCTTCAGGGCTGCTGCAGGTGATGTGGTGAAAATCCAACATCAATATAGCAACACCTAAAGCTAAATTAAGCATCTAAAATGTTCACAATGTTGGTGAGTTCTCTCAGGTCCCTTAATGTGACCATCATTTTCAAAAACAGCCATTACACGACTATCCAGTGTTCCTGGATGACGATGTGTTTTATGTGCCGGAACGCTCTGCGAAAAGGGATTTATTGCATTGTGTGCTGTGCTCAAACGGTGGTCTTACTAAAATGAATGAGACGGCTGCATTTGTTTATACAATGTTGGTCTGAAGGCAGCTTTATTCCCCACCATACTCGCCTACCCTTGAGACGCTTGACATCCTTCCAAGTTGTGCAAATGCATGTCTGTTTGCCATCCTGTCCTGTTGGAGGCTCCAACTAATGTGACCCAGGTGGAAATCCTGTTGGCTCTATTAGTTGTTGTCGTCGTGCATACTGTGTGCATGTGTGCATGTGCACCCTGTACCTTCCTGGTTTTACACTCTACGGATAAAATATCTGTTCGTAATTGTCAAAACAAGTTGCAGTATCATGGAGAACCCAGCAGAGGGGAGCAACAGGCAGGCGTACACACACACACACACACACACACACACACACACACAAACCGCATGCTCGAATGGTTTTGAGCACCGCTGTAGTCAAAGCACTTCTACAAAGATGAACCTCATTTCACTTACAAATACAACCTGACTCATTTCCTCGTGCCAAAAGGAAACTGACTCTAGGTGTTGCCCTCTTTGTGTTGCCTGGTTGCAAACGCATTGAACGTGTGTGTGTGTGTGTGTGTGTGTGTGTGTGTGTGTGTGTGTGTGTGTGTGTGTGTGTGTGTGTGTGTGTGTGTGTGTGTGTGTGTGTGTGTGTGTGTGTGTGTGTGTGTGTGTGTGTGTGTGTGTGTGTGTGTGTGTGTGTGCGCGCCTACCTACCTACCTACCTACCTACCTGTGACACAATCTCTGTTTCACAAGTGTGGGCTTGATGTGCACATTCTTTAACATGCTGGAGCAGCGATACCCTCCAGGCATAGCTACTGCCCTTTACAACTCATCCCCAAATGTCAAATGCTCCTTAGGTATGCTTTTCTTCCTCTCTCACAGCCTCTTAATTCAACTGTCTGCTATTTCTCTATGTAATATGATTGCCTCATTTCCTGATTCACACCTCTTGCACCCTTCCAGTCTGTTGGAGTCATTGTTTTACTGCTTTGAGAGCAGCAGCTGACACTTGTTTCACGGTATAGAACCACCCCTGTGTTAAGATAATGGTCATTTGCATGAATAACCACATATCTACCTTCCTATACTGTGTGGGACGCAAAACAAGCCTTGCAAATTTGCCTTTTTGTTTTCAGCAAACGCCCAGCTTCACACTCAAACGGTTACTTGTGGAAGCATCCACAGTGGGAAAACAGGAGGCTTTTTGAACTTTAAAAAACAAAACAAACGTAGACTTTATTTCACCCGTTAAGTACATACATGAAATCTGACCTCTGCATGTAGCCCATTCTAGCAGTGGGCTGCTGTAAAGCGGCAGGGGAGCAACCCGGGGTTCAGGACCCCGCTCAAGGACACTTTGACACTTTTACTGTAAGAGCTGGGGACAGAACCGCCGTCCTCGTGGTTAAAGGATGTCCCGCTCTACCCACTGCCTTTCATTTACACTGTTACCGTTATCCTTTATAAACAACACAGACTCATGAATAGTAGAGTATCATATCGAGTCACTGCGCAGCATTTGGTAGATATTTGGACTAAAACTCAAGTGATTGTGGCCTGGGTCCAGACCCTTTGAGCGCCAAGGAGGGAGACCAACACTCAGCCAATCAGCACCACGGGCAGGACTAACGCAGTTGTTACGGCCAGAACCGAGGAGCAATAAAAACATTGGACGCTATTAACAAATTAATTTCAGATATACTGCTTGTCTTAATATATATATATATATATATATATATATATATATATATATATATATATATATATATATATATATATATATATATATATATATATATATATATATATATATATATATATATATATATATATATATATATATATATATATATATATATATATATATATATATATATAACATCGCAGGCTAGTTATGTTTCCGCTCCACTCTTAAAACACCGGCACAAAGTATCACCTGTCGACTTAGAATGAAGTTAGATTCAGGCGGGTACATTGATCTCCAGTGTGTTTTTCCCCATTGAAATCAATCAGAGTGTCAGACTGAAGATGGAAACCGTCTGTAACGAGTTGACAGTCATGTCTGATATCAGGCAAAAGTGATTATGGAACTCTGAAGAGAAATCAACCGTACTTGCTCTGGGGGGATTCCTTCTCTTCAGATCAGATATTTACTGCCAGTGTTTGTAGTGTGGTCCAGCCTTCCGCCCTCCCCCGGGTCCCTCGAAGGGGTTGTGCATGCTCAGCAAAGATCTCTCCTTTCCCCCCTCTGGTCGTGCTTACTCCTCCACAGCTTCTGTCTTTTTCTCTTTCTAATCTGTGTTCATTCACCACACCAGACCATCATTAATTCTCCCACACCTCCCTTTAGCAGACTTCCTCACTGTTTGTTTACATATTTCACAAGAATCTGAAAATAACTGTTACTCCTATCCAGTGTGTTTATTGTATCTATATGACGGATGAGTCGTAAAGGGAGGAAACTGCCTAAACATAATGTGTTAAGACCCATGTGCCAGACACACAAACCTGCCATCACATCTGGCGCTCATGCTAATTTGGGATTGTGATGGTTGATATATGCCCAGTGGGATCTCAAATGCCCATTACCAGTTTACCAGCTCTCTGCTCTTCGTTTCTCGCTGCATGTGACCACTGTGTAGCCTCTGTTCCTCCCAAGGGAGTATGTTCTCCTCGGATCTCATTAGTCCAGTCCCCCCTCCATAAACACCCGGTCGCAGAAGGCCCGGAGCATTGGGTCCTCTAATGAGACCCATCCAGATGCTCCCCGCTCATCTGGACAAGCACAGATCAAAAAACAACAACCAGACCTTTTTAACCACGGCCCCCTGACCAGACCAAACGCGTCCTCTCGTAGGAAAGGCTGTGACCTTAGTCCTCGCTGTGTTTACAGTCTTGCACACACAGGCATTCAGTACAGCTGTAACTTTTAGGGCGATAGCAGCTGCTAGATGGAGTAAACCTTCCATTCAACAAGTTATTCAACTTTCAAAATATATTTTTCATTTTCTTTTAATGTATTGTTTCAGCTGACTGTATTCTTGGTGTGTTTTACACCGATGTAAGTCTTTATTATTGGAGCACAGCCACGGAAGTCAAGTGCACATAAACCTGCTTGAGAATCTGAAATATGCGCTAAAAGGCTGTAATTACTGTCGCTCTATGATGTTCCTTTGTTCAGTGATGGAGGAAAATAATTGTCTTGTAACTTTCAAACGCCATCACTACTCAAAATACGAGTCCATTTTCCTCCAGTGTTTGCAAACAATCATTTTAATCTGGCTTTGGAAAAAATATCAACCATATTTAATATTCATTAAAAGCCAATAAGAAGCATTTTTTTTCCTGAACAATTTGCACCATACATCATTTTTACAACTGTCCCTAATCTAGTAAAACATAAAATGTTAATGCTGTGCAGTTCTATAATTGTTTTAGACTGGTAATGACTCGCTTCCACCCCCGCGCCGGCCGAACCATCTGCCTGACAAACAGACGCACACGTTTATAATTTCCAATCTTGTTCAGGCAGGAAAGAGCTCGTTGTGTTGCCGATACATTCTCAACGACTTCCTTCCTGCCTTAACGCCTGATCACAGGGCCTGACCACGTGAACAGGAAAAGGAAGATCAAATCTTGTCTTAGAGAGTGATAGAAATAAGAACCGCACAACACAGCGAGACGACAGGATAAGAGGATGCGATCTGATGGGGACTTTCGCGATGTAGGCCCCCCCCCCCCCCCCCCCCGGCTGCTCCCTGGCATTAAGGTGGAGTTGCGTAATCTGCCTCGAGCTACACTGAGCATAGAACTCGTAATGGTTTAGTCCACCTCCACACCTCCTCCCTCCCCTCATCTTTCCACGGTATTCTGCCTTCGCGCTCCTCCCACAAACACACCTTATGCAAATGACACAATTTTCAGACGGCACAGCAGGCTTTTGTTTACACAGCAATCCGACCGCAGCCGGTTGCTGCTCTGCTCCGCTCCAGCAAATGTGTGTTCAGAGTTTGGAGGGAAGGAATAGCCAGCCTTGAACATCAAGGGAGCGCAACCAACAGTTTTCACTCTGCTCAGAGGCCACAAAGTGTGGCGAAATTCTTCACACGAGGAGGTGAAACGAGAGAACATTTTGTACTTCAGCTTTGTTTGAAATTACTTTTTGAAAAAACCCTCCACCGTTGCACTGCTGTGTTTTCATTGGACAAGGTGGGACATACAGTAGAAGAGGTGAAGAACAGGCGGCAACATTTTCAAGCTTGCGTTGTGCCTTTTCTGAGGCACAGCATTGAGGGGGATCTAGAAGAAGAGGAGGACAAATCAAGGTGTTTTTTTGTGGATATATACAACTTTTATCTTCTGGAAAGCTCTCTGAAGGATTTGACACATTTGTAGTGGGAAAGGTTGCCTCTCGTGTGCTATGCGGGAAAACTCCCATTCACTCTGTATCTGAGAGGAATATTAGGTGAGAGATCCAGAAAAACACAAGGCCATGGAGCTGGACCGCAGGGACAGAGAGCCCTGCTTGTCCCCAGCAGCATTCGTTAATCAGGTGCAATACTCTAACATCCTGGAAGGACGGTTCAAACAGCTGCAAGGTAAGAGTCACACTGACCTGTCGATATGGTTGAAAGGGAAATTCCACTCTCTTTGGGTATTTATGATGCACCTTTTATCGACTGGTTTAGGTTAGCTAAGCCGATATATTTGAATAAAGAGTTGTTTTATTGACGTCACAGGTTTGAGCCTCAAGTTCTTTATTGTGTGGCGTATGGAAATTAAAAGTTATTGATGAGACTTTTTACACGTGTCCTGAAATGGGAAATATTAACCAGAATAAGGCTCTTTGGTAGTCCTACCGCAGGTGCTCTGGGTTGTGAATTAGTCCTCAGTAATAGCTCAGCATTTTTCTGGTGTCCTCCAGTGAGAGGTTAAAGAGACTCTTCTCTCAATTGGGTTCTGTTTTTGAGTGCTTAATGTGGAGAGAATCTAATAGAGCCTTGTAGACACACAGTAGGCTTCAGCTCAGCTCTAAAGCAGGCAGTCTGGCACCTGATCACTGGGCCACCTGTCCTTTCTTATCTTATTACAATGCACAGCTCTGTCTCCGGCTCAGGCCTGTGAGGTCCTGCAAACAGGAATCACAGAGGCCAGTGGTTGTGACATAGGACGTAGGAAATGATGTGGAAATTAAAGTTAAATCCCAACATTTGTAAATGTTAAATGGAGGCAAAATCAACACTTTTTTTGTTTGTTGTTGTTGTGTGAAGGTTTTTGGTGGATCACCATGTGTACCTGTTAGAATTCTCGTACTGCCATGTGGCGTGTTTCTGTGAGCTTTAGACCCCTTAGTCACAGCCACAGAGATAAAGTATTTGCAGTAGCTGAGTGTGTTCGGGCACGAAACTGGTATTTCAGTCAGCGGTGTGCATGAAGATCAGTGTTTTGCTCGTTTCCTGTCCCTCCCCGGTTGCTGTCTGGAACGGAGCGCTGTTATAGAGCGTGTTCGAGGGGCAAGTCTACGCTGCCTGTTTGACATTCTTGTAGTGGACCCACAATAAATTAAGCAATATCTTGGTTTGCCACCGAGGAAGAGATTGGTCAGATGCAACTATGCAAAGTCACGCACAGAGAAGCCGCGGGTACATTCCTACATATCTTTTTCAACTTGTCGGGCAAGAAAACCTATACTCGTGTCATTTTTGGGGTCAGAGATCGGTAACAAATTTTACGCTGACAGGATTCATTCACACTTCCCTACAACAAGAATATTGTGACATGAGGTTCATTCAAACCGGAATCACCTTGTTTTTGAACACATGGTCAGGAGAATGGAGATGACAGATGTGTGACACGGGTTATGTTTTTTGTTGTATTGCTATGTTCTTGGTGGAGTTTGCTGTAAATATACCCATGCATGCATACTCAGACACACAACACATTTTGGCAACACCCACTTGTATTTCCAGTCTGACTACCCTTGAGGCTCATTCTCTGTGTCACCCCCTCCCTCCCTGTTCTAAACCATGGTGTGTGCTGATGAAATAGAAGATGTGCGCATACATAGGTTTGTGTCCGCTTCACACAAACGGAAGCATTCAGCATTTTGCAAACCATACACTGTTTACACATTCATTTGAAATATTTGACACAATCTTACTTTCAGTTTATGCAAAGTCAGTGTTCCCCTACTCAACCATACAATAAACATCTTAACAGAGAAGAAGTGTTTGCGTTTCTTAGTCATTTTTAAGTGGCAGGAAATAGGTAAAGACTGATTTTCAGGGCCGATACCAGTCATGAAAGGACTGAACACATCTAGCATTGTTTGCCCCAGTGGTCAATGATAAGTAACTAAATAACTACGGCCAAGGATGACTGGCTTAATGGAGCACTGGGCCACATGGTTGAATTGAAGGGAGAAGAAAAATCTTCATCTTTGTGCCATGGAACTGTCTTTATTGACACATGGCGGGACATTTTTTGACCGGCCTTCACATTATCCTTTAACCCATAAAATCATTCATGTCCAATTTAAGGAAACATATACAGCTCTTTCAAACGCTGACATTTTCTAGTAGCCCAAACGACACCATGCACATTATATTATGCAATCTTATGGTTCCTCATGTGTAAAATGCAATAGAGAGATGCGTGATATTGCCTAATGCTTCCAGATATTGAGTTTGGCGCCAAGTTAGATCAATTGTCAGTTTCATTTTTTACGTTGCGGTTCATAGATTAAGTGTATTTTGTTAGAGCCCAGGGTCATTGTCCTGGCTACCTGCATTATCTGAGTCAACTGCTGTGGACTTAAGTTTGGACTGTCACTCAGCAGGCATTAGCCGTATGGCTCTATACAAATACACAGTACCTTTGACACAACCAGAAGTTTTTGCCACACACACTCAAACGCAGAAATGTGAAAAGATGTCCAGACAAAGTCTGCAGCTCTGATGTTTTTTGTACTGAAGTGACTCATTTCACACTGTAGTTTCTGGTTGTTATCTTTCAGTCTACCTCTATAGCCGCTTTTTCCTCATGTAATTGTATTCTGACGTTTTGGTCTGTTTGGCCAAATCCCAACAAAGAGGAGACCAAGACATGTTTTCTCTCCCTCAGTGAACACCTTGCTGCCTGGATCAGAAGCCTTTCTGTTCTTACATACTTTATTCAAGAATCTGAATTTTTTAAAGAGATCAATGTCGAGCTTTAGGTCATGTTTCACGTCTCGTGGCACACTATGAATTGAATGTTGTAATTTAATATTTCTAACACTCCTGGTGAAAGCTCTGACTCCAGCGGCCTCCAGCTGTAACTCAGAGTCACATTACCGTGGTGAGGTTTCACCACACGCACACACAAAATGCCTTTTGTGTTTGTACAGTTTTCCCCAATATTGACAGTTTCCTGCTTGGAAGGGTAACAAGAAAGTGCTCTTTTGGATGCTGTAGGAAAATGATTGTCTTGTTGACTTTTCACCCCCTAATGTGTCCAGATGTTATGGCTGCGAGCTGCCTGTTTCTGTCTCTTTGCTCATGCGATTGGCCTCGGCCGGGCCCCCTCCTCCCCTATCGTCTCCATTATGAGCCGCAGCTGCAGATGGCACAGAGGGGCATGACCTGAAGGGCATGTTGAGTTCCTTCACTGCCTTCAGAAAAGGGAAAGAGAATAGTTCCGTCAGAGAAGATCGGATCTTATTCACCCTTTCAGTGTTTGTCGTTGTAAGAGAAAACCTGTTTGCTCGGCAAAACACATTGTCTTTCTGAACTTGTGGCCACAAACTGTTAAAAGTGTAAAAATAACTCGCGCCACATGAGGCAATGCGGCGGTTTTACCACAGCCCCGCTCTCAAAGTCTTAAGCAAAGGAAGGGCAGTTCTGCTTTCACAAGGAGAGAAAATGTCAAAACATGTGCATCTATACGTGCCATTTTGCTCACTTAGTTTTGCACTTAGTTTTTACTTGTTCACAGTTGGATATTACAAATAATTGGTCTGACGTTATGCAGGGATGCCCGCCTAAACGCTGTAGACATGTAACACCGAGGGTTTCAATTCCCTCCAGAAATATACAAAGTAAGAGTGAAATGATAAGCGCACTTAATGATTTGATCAAACAGTGTCTGGTACACACTATACCACATTCTGTACTCTGAAGTTGTTTTAGGCTTCCTAATACTGTTCTTTTATTACTGAAGCAACTGTTGACTTTGAAGGTATAGTAGGTATTTTAACCTTAATTAAAATTCTAATACATACAGATTTACAAATCCAAACTCCTTGATGGTTTGTCCTCATTGTTCTCATTGCCCATGGCATCCATTCAGTATCACACTCTGAGCTCAAACCACCCACTGGTGTCAGTAAATAATAAACTACTGAGCGCAAAACGTACATCCTGCTTTGGACTATTTGACTCTTTAAAAAAAAAAAAAAATTTGTCACTACTGTTTGTGATAAATGCTTCGTGAAGACAAATAACAGACTCAAATTCAAGATGTCAGGGCCGTCCTCTAATGAGTGCCTTTGGTCTGCTCTGTCATCTCAAACAGCACAACAGTAGTCCTCAGGAGGATGACACATATTTGTGTATTTTGTAGGCTCATGTATTCTTTGCAACCATGACTACGTGAATTTGAAAGGTAAGCTTGAACTTGGATTTAGGGTTAATACAGTTTCATGGTTATGTTTACATTTTCATCAGCGGTCTTTTGTGGGCCAGATGTTGCCACTAATCCAACAAAGAATGTGAGATGCCTGATCTTTTTAAGATATTGGATAGATTCAGTGGAGAGACACCAGGTTATGCTTTCATCCAGATTTACTTAAACATGGTAGATATTTAGTGTCAAACCAGAATGTACATACAAAGTAGACACACGTACGTGCTCATACATACACACCAATCACAATGTGGTTTTCTGATCACTTTATATATGTCACACTTGACTCATCCTTAGTTCTCCAGTTGTTTCATGCACAGCTTAACTCCATTGATGTTCAGAATTAACTCTACAAACAATTTTAGTAGTACAACAACCTGAGATTGCTACAGTTGCATTTTAGAATATTTTTCATATTTCATATATATTCTAAGATGTATAATCTGAGTAACAGCAGAGCTGAAAGAGAGAGAAGAGGCAGACTCACACAGAGTGCCTTCCTCTGTGTCTTTTAGCACGAAACCATGATCTTGTCTGTATGGGAATGACCAAGAGAAGGTTATTAAAGCAGATTAAAGCCGCCAGATTAATGGAAGCAGTTTGCGCATTCTTCTTGAGAAGGGGCTGACCAGAGGCACTCATTACGCAAGCTCAGGGTGGGAGAGGGACCGGATGTCGAGAGCTTTGAAGTCCAGGGCATTTCAACCAGCCAGAAAGGGAACCAGGAAGGGTTAGGGAGGAAGGCATGACCTGGGCACGACATAAAACCAGATTAAATTGTCAGCAGCACTTAATGATTACCAGCCTGTGCATGCATTTCCTATTGCTCCTCTGAAAGCTTCTCGCAGGTTTGGGAGTGAGACAATAATCACGGGACATAGTCCAGTGGGTTTGACAGTGAATGTGGTTCAAAATATGCAGTGTGCGTTTGTTGCTATTGTGCGAAGTGCTTACCATGGTAAGCTATTTATAGATGGAGTCACTCCTTGTCCTCTGCGCTGAAGTGACGCCACTGGGAGCCAAAGTGCAGTGTCATGCAACACAACGAAGGGGCGCAGGATTCATTGAGAAGACCGTGAGCAACATAGGAAACCTGAAATAGGCTCAGCGGGAGGTCTCTGACTCTCTGTCTCTATAGCCCCCCCCCCCTGCACACTGTCTGACATGTAATGCATCAGTCAGTGTAGGGATTGTTAACCAATGTGAAACTGTTGACAGCATGAGGTTTGAATGTGGTTTCAGATTTTAGCAATGCGGCACGTGTTCAGATAACCACACATTAATTGCTTAACACCAAATATTAAACCATGGCCTCAATACAACGGTACAGCTGATGGAGTCTCAAGGGTTCCACAGTCATGGAATTCCTGGAAAGTTGAAATTAGAAAAACAGTTTTTCAGGCCTGGAAATGTTTTGGAAAAGTTTTTTAAATCGAGATTGTTTTGGCTATTGTTTAGAATATGCTCATAAAGCTCTGCCACCTCTGACCGCCCGGGCCGCTGCCTTGCTCCCCACAGTCGCTCCCTCCCTGATGCTTCCAGTCGGGGTTTCCTCGAGGCGCGTGTTCAGCCGTTGCCGCTTGGGCCTCTCGTCGCCTCTCCATGTCCACCGGCCCCGCAGGTGGTGTTTCAACAAACACCTGGTCTTGGTCTCGTCCCAACCTCCTCGCCCCCATAATATGAATTGGTGACATAAGACTTGTTTGTCATAAACGACACAGAGTGTAAGTTGTTCTGATGTGACATGGTTTGCCATTATGCATGAGCCTTGGCTCAGCGATTCATTGTGTTGTATACGTCTCCATTTTATCACCAAATATGATCCGAGCCTCTGAGCCACACAGACGGGATCAAGTCTGGCGGTGTATGTCCTCAGATTACCTGTAGATAATCATCGTTATCAACAGTGCCAAAGTTTATTTGGGGCTTAAATAGAAAGCAACAGCAAGCTAAATCTCAGCACCTTCAATAGTAGATACTGCACTGGCTAAGCCAGGCCCCCCACTATACTCCCCCGCCTTGACGTCTACTTAAAGCATGTTTAAAGTGACTGGACACGCCCAAATATGCTTTTGAAACATCCAATGATGCCTGTAACTATCGGTACTACTTCTGATCTGCCATTAGTAAACAATGGGGAAAAAAACATGACCTAGAAAATTCTAATCGCTTGTTTGCCTTGCTTACACAAAAACAGGCTCAAGAAGTACAGGCAGATCTCCAGGAAAGTCCAGGGAGCGTTCAATGCTCACTTCTGTGAACTTTCAATGAGAATATATTTAATTCTAGCCCCAGAGTGCTTTTAAGGCACATACAGTAACTATGCAATGATTTAGAGGTAGAGTCCAGTTTTAACATTTATCATATTTTGTATTGTAGTAAAATATCTCAGAAAAATGAGGTTGTTGATTAATACATATTAAGAGTTTATACTTGTTAGGAATGCCTATAACATTCAGAGCAGCAAATATTTATTTAGTGGTGGATCGCAGGCATGTCGACATAAGTAAATAAGGCAGTTTCATGACACCTAGCAGCCCCTGACGGTGGTACGTTGCATTTTTAGTGTGGGCAAGCTATTGCCTTAAACTGTCCACGTTTCAAGGCTGGTGTGGGAAGATATTACTGATTATTAGGGGTGTAACGATACGCGTATTCGTATTGAACCGTTCGGTACGAGGCTCACGGTTCGGTACGCATGACGAACCGAATACGTTTGAATAAAAAATTTTTTTTTTAAAACCTTTATTTAACCAGGTAGTCCCATTGAGATTAAAAATCTCTTTTGCAAGATGTAAGTAACAATACTACATAACATTAAGGAGCAGTTTTTGTTTTTTATGCTGATGTGTTGCTAAGAAGACGCCCCAGAAGATGGGTCACTCAGGTATAGTTCCATCACTGTTCAAAGTCAAAGAATAACTGTATGATGTTAGTTGTAATGAATAAATATATTTTAAAATCAAGTACATTTCTCTGGCATTTATAGTTTTCTACTGTACCGAACCGTGGCTCCACTGTATCGTACCGAACCCAACCGTGAGTTTTGTGAACAGTCACACCCCGACTGATTATGCAATGCTTAGTAAGACTAACGAGTAATTACTAGGCTTGCTTTGTAATGCTCACAATTTCCCACTATTCTCTCTTGTCCTCTATTGTGTAACAATGTTTTCAGGCTCTGCAAGTATTTTGCATCTGACAACATGCGGGAGACATAGTCTCGGGTTCTTGTCTCACCTTCAGCCACCAGCCTGTTCTCTGTTACAAATAAACACAGTTTCTGTTGCAAAGCATTCTTACGGGTTAGTAAAAATGATAAACCATTGACGTGGATGTGCAAACGTTACAGTTGACATCTCCTCCCGTGCACTAACCACACAATCCACAAATGTCACATTGTGAGAGAAAGCAGCTGCACCGCTGTTGGCCTTATCCACCGGAACAGCAACTGATGACAAGTTTGTGTTTGTTTAACAGAATGATATTCGTGTCGGTCTATCCTTGTGTGCTTGTGCAGTAGCATTGTTATTAACAGCGGAGCACCAGCAAGGTTGCAGTATTTCTTCTTCAGGACCCCTGCCCACTGCCTCCTCCTCAGGGCCGGGTGCTGTCACAACATGACCAAGCGCCAGGAGGAATGTAGGCTCCTCAACTGAACCTCACCTGCCACACTAATCCACCTCTGCTGGCTCATTGAACAGCTTCAAATCGCTTCGTGGTCCTTTAATTATGGAATAATCCGTTAGCGTGGTGCATGGGAGAGGTGGAAAGAGAAACAAAGCCGGTTTAAGTGAGGCAGTTCTTTGAACGTTCAAATGAGAATAAAATAAAATGAAAAAGACCCCAAAACTCAAACAACCAGCACAGCCTTTTACAGTATGTAAAGGATCAACCAGGGCTAAAATACAGCAGGGCTGTTTGCCTGATAGTTGTTGTTTGAGTGTGATGCCATCACATTCTCTTGTTTGTCTGATATCTCAGAAAACTCAAAACAACACGTTGTTGAGGGCTTTTTAATAAAACGCGTTGCTTCATGTGTATGTGTACTTAATGTGCGTAATGTCATTGGGTTTATCTGCTGTTCAGCTCTTTGTCTGTAATGCATGTGCCCTCTCCATTATTACTCAGCCCTCAAGCAGGAAATTAGAGAGGTATGCCGGGGTGAGACATCAGTAGATGACACACAATGCTCATGTGCTCGTGCAGTCTTGTGTGCGATACGGACATTTCAAGAACCAGTTCATATTTGGAAATTTAGATTTTTGCTACTCTACTAACACACCCAAATAGACGATCATGGGTATTCATACTACAAGCAGGTACATGTGACTTACCAGCAGTACACAAAGCCACATATTTCTCTTTTTCATTTAATGTTCGGCTCTTTTCTCCAACCACTTCCATGTGTTCTGCTGGTGCAGAACATGGACAGCCTCATTTTACACTGAGTAATGGAATATATTCTGTTATTGTTTCGTTTAATGCTGGTCAGTGCACTTTGGCAGACACTGCTGTCAGGAGAACTGTAAGGAAGGGCGATCCACAGTGCTGTGTCATTCTATCACTGAGCTAGGGTAACAAACCCGTTTTAGGGATGTTTCTGTGACGGTGTGAGATTTTCATTTCAATGCTGTGCGATCCCCCAAAACACACAGATATTGTTAACATTAGCTGTGACCGTCTTTATTGTTTGTTTCAGGAAATGATCAGCAGATTGCTGTAACTTTGCTGTTAAAGCACAACATTACAATAAGCTATCTGTATTAGTTATTTCAAAAGAGGACCTCTCCAGTAGCACAGTATAGATGCAAGGGAAACACCTACAGCTCGCAACAGGTCAAGTGTTGCGTCCCCTGGTATTACTCCACCTTAGAAAGCTTGTGTGACATTTCAAAATCTTCTTCTTTTTTTAGCTGACGGTTGGTAGAGTGGTGATTTGCACAACATGCTGGCTTTGGTCACTTCACATTGCTCTTTTTGCAGTGGCTTAGTATTTCTTAATCAGTCAAAGACGGTTATGAGTTAATGAGTAGTAATACTTCCCGAGCCACCAATAGCTTTCTTTTATCATGCTTCAACCAATCTCATTCACTTTCAGTGCAAACAAAAGATTTTTTTTAATTCCACAAGAACTGTCATTATTGTACTGACCTTGTGTTTAAATCGCGTGGACCTCTTTTGATACGACTATGTTCAACTTGCTGACCTTCAAAATCTCCCACTATTACATGAACTGCCTTCATATGTGGACCTCGCCTTCGGGGGTTGAAAGCCGATAGTGTTGCATTTGCACATTACAGTAGTTTGCAGTTGCAAGCTTTACGTTCTACATGACATCAGCATGTATGTGGTTGAGAGAAATGCAATGTGTATTGTTCTATAAAACAAACCATGCTTGTCTGAGCTTTAACTTCAGTAAACCAAGACCGTTTGCAACATTTAGTAATAATCCAAAGAAATGGTTGACTCGAATAGGGAGAAGGATAGTTTGTGTACAGACCTGCCCCCCCAAGGCTGATTTGATGCAACATATGAAGCGCACAAGATGTAACTTTTGGGTTCATGTTGTTACACCAAGCTGCTTTGAAGGCTTTTTCTCATTGTTTTATGAGCGACATTTATCTTCACCATCATATTTAATTTCACACGGATGCATGTAGGTTTTATTTCGTCATCTCATTATCTCAGAGCTGCTCCTCTGATCCATTTGCGGTCTGCTTCAGGTCGTTAAGTACAATGCTACAATGGTGCTTTCAAAAGGCAGGAAGACCTTGCGTCCTAGAAATGAGGTCACCTTGTTAGGTGGCAAAGCAGGATTAGCTTCTTACTCCCTCGGTCCATATGTCTGAGCTGCTGTTACAGCTTAATTTATTGTGGTTCTTTTATTTTTTGTCCTTCTCCAATGAAGAAACCCCAAATGTCAGTCTTGTCTCAACTTAAATCACATCATCAGAGTAATTAGCAAAGCACACGTGAGCAGAGTCATCGGTACACTTTGGTCCGAGGAGTGAAAACCTCTCACTAAGCTGTCAATGCAGTGATCCTATAGAATTAATGGCGTACCTTATCTGTGAAATGAACTGCTCAGGACCAGGGTTTCAGTCCGCATGATTTACTGTCGTCCGTGTGCTCTCAGGAGTGACCATAGTTGGAGACTGTGTTGGTGTTTGTTTCGAAACCAATTCGATTTATTTATTTATTTATTTTGCAGATGAGCGTGAAGCAGTGCAGAAGAAGACCTTTACCAAATGGGTAAACTCTCACTTAGGCCGTGTGACTTCTCGCATTGGTGACTTGTACACGGACCTGCGCGATGGCCGCATGCTCATCCGCCTTCTGGAGGTGCTCTCGGGAGAACAGCTGGTCAGTATCACACAGCATGACCTTCACCCTGCACCACAAGTGAGGAGGAAGGTCATGTACTTCTCCTCCTGCTTCGACTTGTTTTGCTCATTTTAAATGACTGCCGCCCTTTCGTCTTCATGTCTGTTGTAATCTTTATTTTTCCTCTGCTCCCCTCAGCCAAAACCCACTAAGGGCCGCATGCGTATCCACTGCCTGGAGAATGTTGATAAAGCCCTGCAGTTTCTCAAGGAGCAAAAAGTCCATCTAGAAAACATGGGTTCACACGACATTGTAGATGGGAATCACCGTCTCACCCTGGGTCTCATCTGGACCATCATCCTTCGCTTCCAGGTAACATATAGAGTAGTGTTGAAGAGCGTGTGCCACGTTGCTGAAGCGGGTTTGTCTTTGGGACGTCAGGTCTCTGCATGGAGCCTAGCCCATCCTCAAACTCAGATATCGTAATAGAGGTTAATATTGCTGCAATGTGACTTAAAAGTTATTCATGCTTTAGTCTAACTTACTGCCATTACTTTTGTATCCTCCCTGAAATTTGGTATAATATACAAATGGATAATAGGTAATAGTCATGACATTGCAAGGACTGGTTATCTAGCAATTATGTGAAGTGATGTGGGCACAGTCTTAACTAAACAATGCTGTGCTGACAGATCCAGGACATTAGTGTGGAGACGGGGGACAACAAGGAGAAGAAATCTGCTAAAGAGGCCCTGCTGCTTTGGTGCCAAATGAAGACTGCTGGGTGAGAAAAGAGTGGGAAAGGGATGACTTAATCACATGGGATAAATACTTTTGATTTGTTGAAGATGTATCTAACCGCTTATGATATTAGTGGTTTTACTGAAGTGGTAACTGATGAGTTAATGATTGATGACTTCTGATCTGGCCTCTGCAGATACCCCAATGTCAACATCCATAACTTCACCACCAGCTGGAGGGATGGCCTGGCGTTCAGTGCCATCGTGCACAAACACAGGTCATTGCCTTCTTCCTGTACCTACTACAATACAACTGGCCCCTGTTAAGCATATACTTGTGATTACTTATAACAGGTCTTTCCTTTAAAGAATCTTTACCCCCTCTTTTATCTTTCTTAACCTAATGATGAGCACCTCTCACAGTACCAGGGGTCTCAGGGGTGTTTTTATCCCCTTTTTTTATTTAGGTCTCCTCCTCCTCCCATCCTTCAGTCTGCAGTATGGCTGAAAGGATGGAAATAGAGAGTAAGATGACCTAGATCACAGAAATAATAACCCACTTATTTTTGATGAAGAGCCATGCTTGATAACTCTCTTGCACACCCTGCTGTTCAATGCAATGAATGTCTAAGATGATACTTGATATATGAATGCAAACATTGCTTTCATTAGAGTTAGTGAACCATGGGATATTCATGTAAACCATGACGCTGCCATTTACATGATCAGGCCCCTTTCAAACTACAGTAGAATCACAACAGCAGGCACTTACAATATGCAAATACCGGTAGTGTTTTTTCCCTTTCCATTGTTAAAGCATTGTGATTTCATATGTTTCCTGAACCAGGAACATGCTGTGGAGTGTAATGTTTCATGACCATTGTACAATCCAAACCTCTGGGCATGCTCACTGAGCCTGCATGAGGAAATAGCATTTTTTGTCGTCATTCTCATATTTTGGAAATGCCAATTCATGCCTATTTGGTCATTAAAGTTTGAGTGATATACCGATTTTACATCCTTCCAATGCATTAGTAAGCTCAAAATTCAAACCTGGTTCAGGCAAGAATAAGCAATAATTGGCAGGAACAGCTTGCCTATTCCACAGATAAACCTGTTTGCCTGCAGATGACTACATCTAAATCCAATGGATTATTTAATGCACTCTGGTCAGTAACCATAGACATGCTTTGGAGTGGACTGCAAAATGTCTTGACTCTATACAACAGATAGGTGATGCTATATGTCTACATGTAAGCCTGAATTGTATTGCTATTGGCTTTCACCCTGCTCTGCCATCTGTTATTATTAAAACCATAATTGGTCCCTGGTCTTTGCAGACCCGACGTGATTGAGTTTGACAACCTGAAGAGGTCCAATGCTCACTACAATCTCCAGAATGCTTTCAATGTGGCTGAGAAGGATCTTGGGCTCACCAAGCTGCTGGACCCAGAAGGTGAGTGCGTAACGCCGCCGCAAAAACATCGAAGCCTTTCTGTCACAAGTCACGCTGACGGCCTGACACCGTCCAACGAGGCACTAAACTGTCGTTCGAAACAGACTGATGCCTGTTGATGGCAACACCACATCACACGTCGGCTACAGTGACATCACAAAAAGCATGTCCAAAGATAGTAACAGTAACATCCTTAACTGTGTTGTTTGTGCATGATAAGGTTTATGGTCACTAAAGTAAAAAAGAGTTCCGTGTATATCGATCGTGTTTTTTTTTCTCTCCAGATGTGAATGTTGATCAACCCGATGAAAAGTCCATCATAACCTATGTGGCAACCTATTACCATTACTTCTCGAAGATGAAAGCTCTGGCAGTGGAGGGCAAGCGAATTGGCAAGGTTAGCTGTGTGTGTGTGTGTGTGTGTGTGTGTGTGTGTGTGTGTGTGTGTGTGTGTGTGTGTGTGTGTGTGTGTGTGTGTGTGTGTGTGTGTGTGTGTGTGTGTGTGTGTGTGTGTGTGTGTGTGTGTGTGTGTGTGTGTGTGTGTGTGTGTGTGTGCGTGCGTGCACGTACATTATGTGTAGAGTTGCCTTGATTCACAGATCCCTCTCGGTTGCAGGTACTGGACTATGCTATCGAGGCTGACCAACTGATAGAGAAGTACGAGACCCTTGCCTCGGAGCTGCTGCAGTGGATTGAGCAGACCATAGGGACGCTCAATGATCGGCAGCTAGCTAACTCACTGAATGCTGTGCAAAACCAGCTGCAGGCTTTTAACTCCTACCGGACTGTGGAGAAACCCCCCAAGTGAGTGGGTTAATGTAACCCAGGGAATGAACCCAATGCTCGTTATCAATTAGGATCCAAAGGGAGAAGCTGTACATTATGTCAAACCAAGGTGGTTTCTGTCTCCACAGATTTACAGAGAAAGGAAACTTGGAAGTTCTCCTCTTCACTATCCAGAGCAAGATGAGAGCAAACAATCAGAAAGTCTACATGCCAAGAGAGGGCAAACTCATCTCTGACATCAATAAGGTATGGGCTGCTCTACAAAAAGGCTCAAAATAGTTTTCCAACAAGAAATGTAATCGCCATGAAGCATGTATGCTGTGTTGGTATCCTAGTTGCAGGGTGTTACAAACTTCCTGTGTTTTCTTGTGGTAGGCATGGGAGCGACTGGAAAAGGCAGAGCATGAACGGGAGCTGGCACTGAGAAACGAGTTGATTCGCCAGGAGAAGCTGGAGATGCTCGCTGCACGTTTTGACCGCAAAGCAGCTATGAGGGAAACGTGGCTGAGTGAGAACCAGAGGCTGGTGTCTCAGGTAATACAACTAAAGACAGACACACGTGTGGCTACAGATGCGTTCTTATTGCTGACTTGAATACATTGAACAGTTCTGCTGTGATTGAGCTCACTTTCCTCCGTTATTAGGACAACTTTGGAACTGACTTGGGAGCTGTGGAAGCTGCCACCCGCAAACACGAAGCGATTGAGACAGACATTGGGGCATATTGGGAGCGCGTGGCCGCTGTGGAGGCCGTTGCCAAAGAGCTGGAAGCAGAGCGGTACCATGATGTGCGGCGTGTAACTGCGCGCAGGGATAATGTGCATAGACTCTGGGAATACCTGAAAGAGCTTCTGGCTGCACGCAGAGAGCGGCTGCACGCCCATCGTGACCTACAGAGACTGTTTGAGGAGATGCGCTACATCATGGACTGGATGGCAGACATGAAGGTACTGACCCAACGCAACACATGCTCACTCTGTTTAACAGTGCTCACGGTGTTTTAACTTGTTTGAACTGCTGCGTTGCATTCCTACATTCTGTTGGCTTTGTTTTTAATCAACAAAAAGGAATTTCCTAATCCTCTCATTAAGTTGGTGTTTGTTCACATATGTCCTCGGCAGCTTTAGTGTCTGCTTATCTGAGGACCATTAACGGCAGTAATTAGCTTTTTACAGGCCTGAGCTGTGTTGGCTGTCATTGGCTTTACTGAGGTTGGCTGAGGTCTTTGTTTTACCTTACATGGTTAAATCTGGGTCTTAATTATAATAATAATAATTATTATTATAATAATAATAATAATAATAGTTTTACACTTGTGAATATTTATCAGTTGTGTATCTGTTTAAAATATAGCATGTATGCCTCTCTCTGCTGCTCTGAGGGCGTGGCCTCGTTGGCCACCCACCACCTTAAATAAATATCGCACTATTTGCTGCTTTTGAGCTTTGACCCGTTCCATTGTTAGCGTTTGAGGTTTTCTTTACACTTCCCAGTTGAGAAACAGTTAAAGGTGTTTCATTTTTATGGGGGGACAGCTGTCTGCCTTTGTTTGTCTGGGGTGGAGTTGTTCAGGATATGAATCCATTTCTTCTGTAATTTTCAGTAGTTACTGGTATATAATTAGAATGCTTGTATACAGTTTATTGTCTGTATTTAATTGTGTTTGTAGCAGCAAGTTAATGGTCTGAAGCTACAGCTTGTTGAAATTCTGCTGTCAGCCATTACTGGTGTTTGGCCGTTTAAAATGTCAAAATGTTTAAAATGTGCCAAACATGGCTCATAAAAGGGTAATGATTCAAAATGTATAAATATATATTTGTTTTAAATGTTGCCCACTCTTTCTTTACACATCTTGTTTTTAGACAAAATACCAAAACTAGATTCCTACCTTGTGGGTGCTCTTACAAACAGTTTGGAGGTTTTCTTTTTGTAAATTCTATTTCTATTAAATGACAAATCTTCTGTTTTAGGGTCGTCTGCAGTCTCAGGACAGTGGCAAACATTTGCATGATGTGTTGGACCTGCTGCAGAAACACACTCTGGTAGAGGCTGACATTTCAGCTCAGGCAGAGAGGATCAAGGCAGTCCAGGGAACGGCACAGCGCTTCACTTCCTATGAACAGGGTGAGTCTACAGATCATGTAGATTTAGTCTCATCTATTTGTGCACAAGACCTAAGTGCCATGTATTCCTGCCTTTTCTAATTGCCAGCCTACAAACCGTGTGAGCCGGGACTAGTGAGTGAGAAGGTTGACCTCCTCGGGCAAGCCTATGAGGAGCTTGGTCAGCTCGCTGGGAAGCGCAGAGTGCGCCTGGAGGAGTCACGCCGCCTGTGGCAGTTTCTGTGGGATGTGGGAGAAGAGGCAGCCTGGATCAGAGAGCAGGAGCAGATCCTGGCCAGTGGAGACTGTGGCCGTGACCTCACTTCTGCCCTTCACCTGCTCAGCAAACATGAGGCCTTCACGGACGAGATGGCAGCCCGTTACGGCCCCCTGAGTAACAGCATCGCTGCCGGAGAGGCTTTGGTTGAGGAGGGACACTTTGGAGCCCCAGAGGTCACCGAGAGGATTCAAGACATCCGTGCACAGTGGACACATCTGGAGGAGGTGGGTGGTGATCACGATTCATTGTATTTGTACAGTATGAATGGTTGCATTTATTGTTTTTTTTGTGTTTGTAATTGTCCTGCTCAATCTGCTCCCCAGACAACTAAGCTCAGAGAGCAGAGCCTCAAGGAAGCTGTGGCCCTGCACCAGTTTCAAACAGATGCCGATGACATGGAGGTATGGGTCATGGAGACACTTAGACAGGTGTCAAGTCAGGAGGTGGGCCATGATGAGTTCTCCACCCAAACTCTCGCTCGCAAGCAGAGGGAGGTCGAGGAGGAGATCCAAAGTCACCGCCCCGGCATCGACTCCCTGCACGAGCAGGTCCAAGCACTGCCAGAGGCCTATGTACATTTCCCTCAGGTATGTGTGCTTTATCTTTCTTATGCTTCTTCAGTGATTACTTCCTGTTTGTGGTGCTAAATATTGTTTATGGCTGATCGTAGGTGGATGGTCGCCTACCTGCTATTGAGCGAAGTTATGAAGAACTGGAGTCTCTGTCAGCAGCTCGGCGCCAGGCTCTGGAAGGTGCCCTGGCCCTGTACCGCATGTTCAGTGAAGCTGGTGCCTGCCAGCTCTGGGTGGAGGAAAAGGAGCAGTGGTTAGATGGCATGGAGATCCCTACCAGACTGGAGGACTTGGAGGTGGTGCAACAGAGGTTAGTCTGGGCGAAAGGGGAGAATGTTAATACAGAAGATTTAATTTGTCTGAAATCGTATCCTTTGAAAAGATGTGAATTAATAAGCTTTCTTTCTTTATTATCTTCCGAAATATCTAGTCCATTACCGGTAGATTAGACTTTTCCGAATGAGTGAATTGAAGCTGGTCTATTATTTATGGCTGCAGATTTGAGACACTGGAACCTGAGATGAACAACCTCGGCACTCGTGTCACTGACGTGAACCAGGTGGCCGAGCAGCTGCTGAGCTCCGAAAACTGTAACAAAGACCAAATCCATCAGACACGAGACCAACTGCACAACAGGTCAGAGCAAACGCACGAGGCCCAGTAAAACCCACCATTTAACACAGAAATACATTTGTCCTCAATGAGCACTGTGGTTAGCAATTTAGCCTAAATATTACATCTGCTGCGGTCCCTAGATGGAAGGAGTTCGAACAACTGGCTGGCCAAAAGAAAGTGGCCCTAGAGTCGGCCCTTAACATCCAGAACTACCACTTGGAGTGTAACGAGATCCAATCTTGGATGAAGGAAAAAACCAAAGTGATTGAATCCACGCAGAGCCTGGGCAATGACCTGGCTGGAGTGATGGCGCTGCAACGCAAACTCACTGGCATGGAGAGGGACCTGGAGGCCATTCAGGTATGAAGAGGTCACATGCAGTGACTTATTGGTGAGGGATGGGAACAGGACAGACTGTGTCATAGATAGTAAATTATTAGTAGGATTATTTTGGGCTTCGTGTTGAGGTATCTAGTCGTCATATCTGCGTTAAAATAATTTTTCATATCCGTTCAGGGCAAACTGGATGACCTGAGCAGCGAGGCTGAAAAACTGGCCATGGAACATCCAGATCAGGCAGGAGAGATCCAAGGACACCTGGCAGAGATTCAAGAGGTGTGGGAAGAGTTGAACGCCACCATGAAGCGGCGCGAGGAGTCATTGGGCGAAGCCAGCAAGCTGCAGGGCTTCCTCAGGGATCTGGATGACTTTCAGTCCTGGCTGTCCCGCACCCAGACAGCCGTGGCCTCGGAGGACATTCCAACCTCTCTGCCTGAGGCTGAGAGTTTGCTAGCCCAGCATGAGAGTATTAAGAACGAGGTGGACAACTATAAGGAGGACTACGAGAAGATGCGAGCGGTCGGCGATGAGGTGACCCAAGGTCAGACAGATGCCCAGTACATGTTCCTGGCCCAGAGACTCCAGGCGCTGGACACTGGCTGGCATGAGTTGCGTCGCATGTGGGAGAACCGCCACAGTCTCTTGGCCCAGGCCTTTGACTTCCAGACTTTCTTGAGAGATGCAAAGCAGGCAGAGGCTTTCCTCAACAGCCAGGTTAGGAACATGCACTGTGGAATTAAAGCCTGTAAATCTAATCCAAATGACATCGAAAAATCCATTTATAAGTCTCAATTAAATACAATTGATCAATCAAATTGATTCAATGTTTTAGATTTGCGATGCCAAAAGTAAAGGAGTGAAATATTTTCCAAGCTTATGTTTGTCACTCTGCTCCCACAATGTTTTTTTAGGCCAACACATGTATGTTCTTCTTCTTCTTCTTCTTTACCCTCATGTTTATACTGTGTTGTTTACCCAACATCAATCAATTTGGCATTGGAATTCGATAATTGCACATCATAAATGTTTTTAAAGAATGGCATTCCTTTCCTCTCTGTGTAGGAGTATGTGCTGTCCCACACAGAAATGCCCACCAGCCTTCAAGGAGCAGAGGAGGCCATTAAGAAGCATGAGGATTTCCTCACCACCACAGAGGCCAGTGAGGAGAAGATAACTGGCGTGGTGGAGGCTGGACGGCGCCTCATTAATGACAGCAATGCAAACTCTGATAAGATCCAGGAAAAAGTCGATTCCATCCAGGAAAGGTTAGAGCAAGCCACATTGACTGTATTGATCGTGTAATATTTGAAGACAAGATGTGTATTTAGCTTTCTGCTTAATTTTCTCCAGGCATCTTAAGAATAAGGAGGCTGCAAATGAATTGCTAGCTAAGCTTAAGGACAACCGGGAACTGCAGCACTTCCTCCAAGATGGACAGGAGGTAAAAAATATTTTTAAAGTCAAATTAAATAGCATAATGACTAAATAAGTAAAGATGCTTCAGGGTTAAATGTGTGAAAGTTACCTATAATTGTGAGTATAAATGGCTTATTTGATCATAAGAAACAAACTGTAGAATTAGTGTTGATCACGTGTATTTCTTTATGTTTCGTTCCCTGAAAGTATGCAACACTTAATAATATAAAGAAGTTATACTTCATCCATAATGCTATTCTCTTTTCTGTAGCTCACGTTGTGGATAAATGAGAAGATGCTGACGGCACAGGACATGTCTTATGATGAGGCCAGAAATCTTCACAGCAAGTGGCAGAAGCATCAGGCCTTCATGGCAGAGCTGGCCTCCAACAAAGACTGGCTGGACAAAATTGATACGGTGTGGCCATTTTTATATAAAGTATATAGCATTTCATTGCTATTTTTTTTCTGGGGACAATCTGGCAGGACTGACATTACCAAAGCAAAATTTATCTGAATTCAAACTTGTCCTTGTTTCCCGTCTCCAACAGGAGGGTCAGGCACTGGTGGCCGAGAAGCCGGAGCTAAAGCCTATTGTTCAGCAGACCCTGGATGACTTACAGCGCCAGTGGGAGGAGCTGGAGGGCACCACCCAAACCAAGGCCCGGTGCTTGTTCGATGCTAACCGGGCAGAGCTCTTTACACAGAGCTGCTCTTCTCTGGATGTCTGGCTGAAAAACCTGGAGGGTCAGCTGCACAACGACGACTATGGCAAGGATTTGACCAGTGTCAACATCCTGCTCCAGAAGCACCAGGTAGAGCACACTGTAGAGCACAATCCATGTCGTCTTTGCTGTCAAGAAATACTGTTCATTTCAATCTACAGATGGCATTTTATGAATCCTGCACTTGCCGGTGGAACTGGCCAAATGGTAAGTGGACACTGTCAAATGTCATATCTTCTAACGTCTTTGTACTGTCGCTGCGTAGATGCTCGAGCACCAGATGGAGGTCAGAGAGAAGGAGGTGCAGTCCCTTCAGTCTCAGGCTCAGGCTCTGTCCCAGGAAGACGCTGGAATCGCTGAGGTGGATGGTCAGCAAAGGCGCGTCACTGACAACTTCTCCAACCTTCAGGATCCTCTCCAACTGAGGAGACAGCGACTACTCGCCTCCAAAGAAGCACATCAATTCAACAGAGATCTGGAGGATGAAATTGTGAGTCGAATCACCTGATCGATTCCTTAACTTAGATGTAAAACATTTTGTGTTTCTCTTGCATCTGTTTTGCCTGATCATGTTTTATTAACCGGTTTGCTTTTCTCTCAGCTTTGGGTGAAAGAGAGGATGCCCCTGGCGGACTCCACAGACCATGGAAAGGACCTGCCCACCGTACAGCTGCTAATCAAGAAGAACCAGGTACAGTGAATACAAAATTGTTTAAATTGTTGTAATGCGGGGTAATTAAAGGAAGATAAAACTGACTTACCTCTTACTAATTCAACGTTTTCAATGAATATACACCGAAGGCAAATGTGAGATGCAGACAATGCCAACCCACCGTCTCTGTTTCTGAATCAGACATTGCAGAAGGAGATCCAGGGCCACCAGCCTCGCATCGATGAGATCCATAAACGAGGCCAGACTCAGAGCCAGGTAGATGGTGAGAGGCAGTCTGTCCTAGAGGAGCGCCTGGTTGAGCTGCGGGACCTCTGGGACCAGCTGATAGCCGAGACAGACAAGCGCCATGCCCGTCTAATAGAGGCGAATCGCGCCCAGCAGTTCTATGCTGATGCAGCCGAGGCGGAGGCCTGGATGGGAGAACAAGAGCTACACATGATGTCAGAGGAAAAAGCCAAGGTGAGACACAAAACTGCTCTTAGTGCTGCTTTTTCACAATCTTTTGTCTTGAGAAAGTATCATATAATTTCCCATTTGACTCCCAGGATGAGCAAAGCGCACTAGTGATGGTCAAGAAGCACCAGACCCTGGAACAGGCACTTGAGGACTACGCCCAAACCATTCACCAACTAGCCAACAGCAGCCGCACCATGGTCAACGGCGAACACCCGGAGAGGTAAGAACGCAGAAATAGATCTTAATGTTGTGTCAACTGTGATACAAGCCTTCTTAAGAAAGAAGTTGTCCACCCACAACCCACTGATCTGTGTTGCTCTCTTCTCTATCTTAACACAGCGAGAGAATCACCTTACGGCAATCCCAAGTTGACAAACTGTATGCAGGGTTGAAAGACCTCTCTGAGGAGCGTCGTGGGCGACTTCAGGAGAGACTGCGGCTGACCCAGCTGAAGCGGGAGGTGGATGACCTGGAACAGTGGATTGCTGAGAGGGAAGTGGTTGCTGGCTCCCATGAACTAGGACAGGACTATGAACATGTCACAGTGAGTTCTTTTTTTTTTTTTTTTTTTTTTTTTTTTTTTTCCCGTCACATACTTTGGAGACACTGAAGCTCAGGGAAATTTAGCTGAAATGAATGACGTTTCCCACTTCTGCCCTGATTTTTCTTTCTACAGATGCTGAGGGACAAGTTCCGGGAGTTTGCTCGTGACACCAGCAACATTGGCCAAGAGCGTGTCGATGGTGTAAACGGGCTGGCGGATGACCTGATTGAGTCGGGTCATCCTGAGAACGCTAGTGTGGCTGAGTGGAAAGACGGGTTAAACGAGGCTTGGGCTGATCTGCTGGAGCTGATCGACACACGCACACAAATGTTAGCAGCCTCCTATGAGTTGCACCGCTTCCATCAGGATGCCACGGAGGTGCTCGGACGTATTAAGGAGAAGAGGGAAGGGCTGCCTTCTGACCTTGGCCGCGATCTGAACACCGTTCAGCATCTACACAGACAGCACAACACTTTCGAAAATGACATCCAGGCCCTCAGTGGACAGGTCCGCTCTCTGCTAATAAAGAGCTCTCATGTGAGATTCCAAAAGAGCCACGTGAACAGAAAACTGAATGTCCCCTCTTCCTCTTTGACCTCATAGGTGAACCAGGTGCAAGATGATGCAGCACGGCTGCAGAAGGCTTACGCTGGGGAGAAGGCGGATGACATCAACATGAGTGAACACGCTGTGTCTTCTGCCTGGGAAGGCCTGCTTGAGGCCGGTCAGGCCCGCAGGCTCCTCCTGCTGGACACTGTGGAGAAGTTCCGTTTCTTCAACATGGTGCGAGACCTGATGCTCTGGATGGACGGCGTCAATCTGCAGATAGACGCACACGACAGCCCCAGGTGACATTTCATGCTTAGTTTTCCAGCTACGGTAATGAATGCTGTTATAATCAGTGCGACGAGTACAATTAAATCTCACCTCACTCTCCTCTCCGTTGTCCCAGGGATGTGTCTTCTGCAGGGCTGGTCATTGCCAATCATCAGGACATCAAGTCAGAGATTGAGACCAGGGCAGACAGCTTTACTGCCTGTATTGAGATGGGACATTCTCTTGTCAACAATAATCACTATGCAACTGATGAGGTACTGTGCACTGGGCCACTTTCACTGTTAGCTGTCATATTATTGCATATTTAAAATAAAGTCTTGTCACGCGTCTTCTCGTCACTGGGTGTTCTTTGATCCACAGATCCGGGAGAAACTGGCTCAACTCCAGCAAAAGAGAGAGAAGATCAACAAAAAGTGGCAAGACAAGATGGACCATTTACAAATAGGTATGACTGCTTTGCACATTGTACAGTCTGCATGAGGGCACATTGATTGAAGCTTGTAGTGCCATGGCAAATGAAATGCGGAGGGTACTTTGTTTTGGTTGCTACAGGGTAAAGGTAGCAGATAAAATACAAACGGGTACGTCCAGTTTGAAGGTTATCATGGCATCCAGAGGTAAACGGCAAAATGCTACAAGGCACACGGCGTTCTATAAGGCATGTGTGCTTAAACCTATTTGATTGGTGGAAATTGCGTAGTGGCAAAAATTGAGCCAGGGCTAACTTTTTTTTTTTTTTTTAATGTTTTTATTTGGTGGTCTGAAATGGACCAAATGTGTGCCTGACTCATTGCTAATACGGTAGTTCTTGACGCTGTGTTTCTCAATGTCCCGGTATTTGTTCACTCTCCATCTCTTTCTTTTTGTTTTTCTCTCCGTCTTCTGCGGCCCTCATCGCTGCGTCGCAGTGCTGGAGGTGTTGCAGTTCGGACGCGATGCCTGTGTGGCAGAGTCCTGGTTGGCAGGGCAAGAGCCTCTGGTGCGAGCAGCAGAGCTGGGCTCAAATGTGGATGAGGTAGAGAGCCTAATTAAGCGCCACGAGGCCTTTGAGAAACTTGCTACAGCCTGGGAAGACCGCTTTGTGCTGCTGGAGAAACTTACTACGGTAATTAAACCAATGACTTGCATCACATAGCAAAATGTTTCTGTGTATGTGAGAATGGTTTGAGTGAGTTCTGAGTGGCCTGGTACGTACAGGTAGAGGATGTCCACCGCTCATCTGTTACTGTAGGCATTGATTCTCCCTCACTCATGTGGCGTTGCGTTTAGCTATCACCACTGACTTTACATTTCTCAGCTTGAGGAGCATGAGCTCCAGAAGCGGCTAGAGGAAGAAGAGAGAGCAAGGCGACCCCCTACACCACCCCCAGCAGAAGTGGCACAATCTGAAACAGAAAGTCACGTACACGATTCTCAAGCCAGGTAAACCAAAGAGGACTTCCGGTCGAGCCGTGTTGATCTACAGTACAATTAGACATTGTTTTTAATATATTTTATTAACATGCTTTCCACTCGCTCTCCAACTCAGAACCAGTCTGGACCAGACTACACTCAATCAGTCTGTGTCGGTGAATGGAGTCCACAGCGACAATGACACATCGCAGGTGAGTGTTTTGTGGATCCAAATCCTTTGAACATTACAGGCTTTCTGCTCTGTGGTGCAACAGAGTCATTTTCTACCTTAGGGCTCTGGCATGTAATGTCCTGTAATGTCCTTTCCATGTTTCATCCCTCATCTCCTACATTATGACTCCTTCAATCAATCTGTGTTAAACAGTTTAATAGAGAAAGAAATACTGGTTATTTGCATTAATGTTAGCATGAGATGTCCACATCTAATAATAATACATTACTGGCAAAAACATGGCAACGGTTTGTTGCAAACAATGAATATTATTAAAATATATGAGTTCATTACATTACACTACATATATCACTGTATTTGAGTGTGTGTCTCTGTCTGTTCTACTCTAATCAACAGTGTTCTTTTGACACATATTCCTTTGTTATATAGTGACATTGCTATGATCCAACTGAAATAAACGATCTGTGTTTTTACCAGAAAATAGCCAGTAAAACAAAATACCTATGAAATAGTATATAGGAGCAATACTTTATGATCGGGATAAGATTTGATTATAGGTATTGTTGATGATACTTCCACACTACAAATGATTTTGTGATGTGGAAGCACTTTTTCTGAAAAGAATCAGTGCCACCCGGGATTTGCAGAGGAAGAAAGTCACCCAACACCTCAGGAAGCCTGATTCAATAAGACAGTGCACCTGTAAGGGACGGGGTTGGGTTCTGGGTAGGGCACAGTAAACGTCCATGAATGTTACACTATCCTCGTAAAAAAACCTCACTGGCAGATGAAAATAAGCACCTTATGGAAAGCAGACGTAAAGTTATGTCAAGAGCCATTTCTGTATGAATGGAACTTCATAAACGTGACGGTTTATGGACACCGTTGTTGACGGCTGTTATGAGCAGCCGATCATAATGGTGAAGTGTCTGAACCCAGTTTCTAACTTTCAAGTTTCTGCCGCAGTCGAGACTTCTTAACAATTTCTTATTGCGTTTTTATCAGCAGTCAAAATCGCTACCGTTGTCAGTGGGAAAGAAATCAGAGCCTAAACGTGTGTGTAAGCCAAAGCAGCCGGAGCGTGTGAGTACCAAGCCGTGGTCAGCTGTGTGGCCCCCCCCCCCGTCACAGCCCCCGCTCAGCTCCTGGTCAACTGCAGCGCCGCTGTTCTTCTGTTGAGAAGCCATCGCTCTCTATCACAGACCCAAACCATTGCTTTCTCCATTTCTCCTTCATTAATGAGTCCCATTGCTGTTCTTCAAGGCATGGTGCAGATTCATGAGCAGATTGCTCTCATGGATCAGTCTGCTGTTGTATGTGTGCTCATATTGACCAGGACAAGAGTTACTGTCAATGTGAAGCTCGGAGTTGTAAATGTGCTAATGTGGTGGTAATTGTAGCTGATTTATGTGTTGTTTTAGTCTTTCCCCATACGTGTACACTTCCTGTGATGAGTGTGAACGTCATTTAACAGCTCAAAAAAAGGCACAAGAATGTCTCCTTAACTGATATTTTCCTATACTGTTACAATTCAGTACTTTAAGAGGCATCCTATAGTCTTTGGATTTTGTATTTAGGATTCATAAAGTAAATGAAAGCGAGAGATGTGGATGGTTTAAGGCTTTAGAGTTGTACTGTAATTGTGTGTTCATGTTTTTGTTTGTGTGTTGCAGTTATTAAGTTATTAGTTCTTGATTCATAGAGAATATTTACATTACAAATTGGTGTCTGCCTTGGTTTCAATCGAAAAGTATATCAGGTTGCCTCAGTACATTTAGATTATTGTTTGAACATTTGAACTATCCATGTTCAGTGTAGCATGCATTCATGTGGGTTATTTTAATTGTGTATCAGTGTACTGTGTGTTTATGCGGCTACGCTGTTATCTCAGGTAATAACACAGTGCCGACAAAAACAAGCGTCATGACTTTTCACGTACGGCTGTGAATGGCTGCTTTGCTGCTCACTGCTTCCATCCAGTCACCATGTTTTTTTTCTGCCTCCTCACGACCATTCATGTTGTGGTTTGAACCACAGGGCTCCGAGTCCGAGTCGGTGAACGGACCAGGCAGGGACAGCGGGCTGGCATCCTCTCGCCTTGAGCCTTCTGCCACGTTACCGAGCAAAGGTGGAGCAGAGCCCGATGCCATGGAGGGGATGCTCTGTCGAAAGCAGGAGATGGAGTCCCACAGCAAAAAGGCAGCTACCAGGTGAGTGTTATCGGTCAAGTGCATTTAAATAGTCATCAGAGAGCCGAGACCAGACTTGATTTCAGTTAAAAAATATTGAGAAACTAAGTTTGTTGTGTCTTAGTCTGTCCTAACGTGTTTTACTGTGATATGCTGTAGAACTCTAAAACTTCAGGCTCATGTCTCTACCTTATTTCATCTCATTTAGTTTACTCTGTTGTATCTTTCAAGTTGTGTTTTGCAGTGTCACTACCTTTCTACAATAGTCGAGAGGAATATTGTACCAAATGTCCCGATCTTGTTTCTTTGTTCCTGTAGGTCCTGGCAGAACGTGTACTGTGCCCTCAGAAAAGGAAGTCTCGGTTTCTATAAAGACGGCAAGAGCGCTAGCAATGGCATTCCGTACCACGGCGAGGTACCCATCAGCCTGGGAGAGGCTGTGTGTGAGGTAGCACACGGCTATAAGAAGAGGAGATTTGTATTCAAGCTCAGGTGAGAATAGAGGCAATTAAAAACTCCAGAACAAGGATTCCCAATAGAGTGTGTTTCTCTCCCTGTTAGATTTTATAAATACAATGAGAGGCGGTGAAATACCAAGATGTAGACTTGATAGCTTGTATTTGACTAACGGTTTACATCATCAACACTCTGTCTGCAGGCTGGGGGATGGGAAAGAGTACCTGTTTCAGGCCAAGGATGAGGTAAGATGTATAAAACAGAATGACTCTACGAAAATAAGTAGTTCAATACAAAGTGTGTGTGTGTGCTGTGACCGTGCTTGATGATAGTGAAGTATAATAAATGTTTTTTTTGTTTAAAGGATGAGATGAGCTCCTGGATCCGTTCCATCGTCGGCGCCATTCCAACAGGCTCAGCAGACTCGCCCGTAGCTCCACGGGCGCTCAGCCGTGCCATGACGATGCCCCCCATCTCCCCCGGCTCAGGCGAAGCCGGAGGCGTTACCATGCGCAACAAAGACGGCAAAGAGAAGGACCGCGAGAAGAGATTCAGCTTCTTTGGCAAGAAAAAATAGAACACTTGTGTTATCGCTGGAAAACTACATTTGTCTAAATTTCAACAAACTGAAGCGGTCAGAAAGCAAAAGTACAGAGAGAGGTAACACAAACACACCGCTCTCAGTGCAGACCCCGAGGGATTTGTCGGCGGCTACGATCGTATGTGGCTTACAGAGAACTTTGTTTCTTTTCTTTCGCTCTTATGCTCTCCCTCGCCGGTTTCTATCAGTCATTTACTTTTTCGTTCAACCAATTCATATTTCACATTTAGCTGCACTCAGCAACGAAAGCCCTCATCCAAATTCAGGCAATTTCAGCCAACCAGGGGAGCTTATTGGTCTTAAGCCAGTGACCGCTGTGTTCTCCTTCAGAATGAATATTTTCTCTTCAGTGAGTCTTGACTGGGTCGTGGTGGAAACTTTTCAACAAGTTTTGTTCTGCACGGAATACAAAGGCCTAAGTCAGTAGGAGTCTTGACGAGCTGAGCCGTTTTGATGCCGTGTCACTAATAAAACAATGGATGGTGGCGTTGCACTGGGGTGCACTCTGGTTTTATTTCCCCGCTTTAAAGCGCTCTCTCTTTGTGGGAGGATCACATCAGTCTCTTTTTCTGTACTTGGTATTGACGTTATTACCTGACCGATTTATAATTGCTGTTATTATTATTGTTATTATTATTTATCTTTTGCTGTTGCTGGTTTGAGAAAACAAGCTAATTAATTTGCCATTAGATATTCATGATTAATGTTTTTGGTTAAATTAGTGGAGAATGTTGGGCTTGCCCTTGTATGTAATATTTTGTTTTGTTTTCTAGGAATGACCGTTGATGAGGTGTTTTGAGAAAAAATAAATAAAGCTCATTAAATTTTAGAAGTGTGCAGTAAGTGATCACAAGTTTCATTGGGAAAATAATATATATTTAATAAGTGGTTCTATTTTTTATTTTGTCTCTAATTTTGCCTGTATTTGATCATTTCTTTTGAGTGGTCTTTTCTGCTTGATTTTCAACTTTTTTTCTGTACAAAGCAGAGAAGATTAGTTTTCTAGTGTGTGTGTGTGTGTGTGTGTGTGTGTGTGTGTGTGTGTGTGTGTGTGTGTGTGTGTGTGTGTGTGTGTGTGTGTGTGTGTGTGTGTGTGTGTGTGTGTGTGTGTGTGTGTGTGTGTGTGTGTGTGTGTGTGTGTGTGTGTGTGTGTGTGTGTGTGTGTGTGTGTGTGTGTGTGTGTGTGTGTGTGTGTGTGTGTGTGTGTGTGTGTGTGTGTGTGTGTGTGTGTGTGTGTGTGTGTGTGTGTGTGTGTGTGTGTGTGTGTGTGTGTGTGTGTGTGTGTGTGTGTGTGTGTGTGTGTGTGTGTGTGTGTGTGTGTGTGTGTGTGTGTGTGTGTGTGTGTGTGTGTGTGTGTGTGTGTGTGTGTGCGTGTGTGTGCGTGCGCGTGGTGCTGTGGACTTTGCACGTTTAAGTTATTCCTGATCAAACGAGGCTGCTTTCCGGTACGCAGACAAAAACCAGACACAAACACAAAATAATAGCACTGGAATGATTTCATAAAATTAGCTTTTCTTTGCTTCTGGTTTTTATTATATGTGAGCTGACATTACCCAAGAGTTCCACAAGACGGTTTAATCCTTTTTGTTTTAGTCTTCTAATATCTATATCTGTTCTCTCTCTATCTGCTGGTGTGACGGCATGGGGGCTGTTTGTAGATAAGAAGCTGAAGCACATTCTCTGTGGCAGACCGCGGGGATGCAAGCAGGTCAGATGGACAGCTGGACAGGTCTCATTGAGTGAAGTGAAGAATGCGGCTTATGTGCTACATGACAGACTGGTGTATTGAGCCTTACTTGAACCCACTACGGATACACTGAACCCCCTTTTTACAAACCCTAACCCTCCATTCGAACAGTCTTTAAGGAAGCTTTCGTAGTACGAAGACGGGAATGTTAAAAAAAAGTGCCCTGTGGCAATGATCTAATGTATGTCAGTGGATTACGTATGCAGGTACAACATGAATTACAGTAACCACGGAAAGCTCTGCTCACTAACTGGCAGAGAGGGAAGACTCCTAAATTGTCTAAGACGAGCTTTGTGCTCTTGCATATGTGGCGTGACTTCATGTAGGTTCATACTTGTATGTGTGTCATCGTTGCCATCTATTCTCTTCTGTGTTGCTCTGAAAACATGAGATCACGTCATATTCAGGGCTGGAGAGCAACTAGTTCTGTGTAATCGGCATTTACAGTAATCTGAAACAAGATCATGTCAATCCAATATATTTAATGTACAAAATATGATCGGTGTTTTATTTAGTCTGCTTAAATATGGTCCATGTTTGAAACGACAGTTTTTTTGTGAGACTGTAGGCAGTAGTGACATTTTATATAAATTGATTGTTAACTGTTATTATAGTCAGTCACTTAAATCCAAGTTTTAATTGATCTGCCAAAATGCCACAAGAAGTTACAGGATGACAATTAAATTAATTTTAAGAGGTTTAGGAATTATTTCAAAGTAATCAATTATTTTGTAATTTATTACACCTTGAAATTAACTCTTTAAAGCTGGTAATTGCCTGGATGTGTATAGCATGTCTTGAGGGGTTGAAGTCCACCGGAATGTCGCACCAAACATGTTGTGACATCACAAACAGCTGGAAATAAACAGGTCGGCCTTATCTCGCAGTCCCAAATGAATGTGGAACCAGTGATCTATTGCTCAAAGACCCCCGAAGCCAGAGATGTGAAATATGTGAGCATCCGCTTTGAGACTATTGAACAGCTGACAGCATCCTGGTCCAAACTTTCTCAAACTGACTGCCGTGTCTGTCAGTGGGGTTTTGTATCTCGGGTGGGCGACCCAGCTCGAGTATCCTGAAACAAAGCTATACGATCATGGGAACCAAGTCAATGAGGTCATTGCACACATAAGTGAGCCAATGCAGTTAGCGTACGTTGTGCACAATTTTTCAAATGGAGGAGTCATTGTTCCCCAGTGGATGAGCTGTTTCTAGTGATCATTGCCACCTTTTCTCTGCGCCGGACATCAGACAACAGCGTTCGGTTGATGGCCGGGTCTCGATGTCGAAAGGTCACACAGTGTATTTTCTTATCGGCTCATTTGAACGTGAATGATTCAAATTAGTTTGGCCAAATTGGTCATGAGAAGCAAAAATATTTCACATACTGTACACAAAACTCTCTTTCACACACGCTCACACATTAATACTGTATAATGAATGCAGAATGACCCTTGGCAATCCAGTTTTGTGGATGTGTCCTCAGCTGGCTGTGATTCGATGTTGCATACGGCATCCTTTTTAAAATGGCATCGTGCCACCGGTGAGCTTTGACCAGAGCGTGGGACGTAATGCATTACTGATGTCAAAGAGACACGTTTTTGGTAATGAGAGTACTTGTAACAGTGGAGTACTCAATGAAGAGAAAAAAACACAACTTTTACTTGTATTAGATATGGGTGAAATCAGACTGGTGACAATTTGAGCTTCCTTTTTTTTAGTGGGAGCTTGTATTTTTTCCTCCAGTGGTCCGTCTTGCAGCATATGATAAGCCTGTCGTCCTCCCTTCATTTCTCATTACGTTTGACGAATGTCTGTTCCTTCCTCTGTAATTCAGAGTTGTTAATACCACTACTATTATTAATTGCTATTATAATCATTATTGCTACTGTTGTTACTATTACTACTACTGTTACTAATGCAACTTATTGCAAACATAACTGCTGTCCATTTTCAGGTACGTGTCTGTAATACCAGACCCTTCCACACGATGTCAGTGTGCTGTGGAGCATTTTCATTACAAATCGATAATGTTTGTTGACTTGTGTATCTACATCTAATATTAGGAATAATAAAACATGGTTTAATCAAAATCATGATATTGTTTTTGGTTTGTTTTATGATAAAAAGGTTATCCACTGCACCAGCTTTTATTCTGTTCGGCGCACAAGAGAGAGAAAGTCAAGTTTTCACAGTAAACTGTCTTGTTGTAAGTTTACAGAAAACATTGTCCCTGGTGCAATTTAGTATTCTAGGTTAAAAATCAATGTCAGGGATACCCTGCTATTTAGATCTTACATTGACCATAAAGTAACTTAATAGTGTCTTTCATTAGACTCTTGCCTCTGACTCTTGGGCACCACCTTTCAAACCCTGCACCATCAGTTTGTTAGGCAGGGTTATGTTTTTCATACTTTGGAAAGCTCATTCCAGAGCTAAAGAAGACATACAAATATTTTCACAGGATAAGTAATACTCCCCATGACGAGTAAACTGAATCCCGTGTGTTAAATTAGTGGAGTTGCCCTGGACTCGAGACCAAAATGGGCAAAATTAAGATGAACAAATAGTTGTTTTTAGATCAAACAAACACAGGTTTTAACTTCCAACTATATTTATTTATTTGTTTGATCAACACCAATGACGTCATGTACTATCGCAACAATGTACCGTTCTGCATGCTATTTTTCGATTAGAGGAAGAATTAATTTCTTTCCTCTATAGAAATTCTCATGAAAACAAAACAGCAGTTTGATGTACACACCACAGAAAGCTCAGACAAGTTAAAGGAAACCTTTAGTGAGAATCCTTTAGTTTGTCAGCCTGTTGGTGCGAGTAAATTCATAAAACTGTCAGCTACAAGAGAGCAGAATTGGATCATAATTTGAAAATAAAAAGTATAATTCTTCTGTGTTCACATTTTACTACAGTACATGTGAAATATAGTTGTATGGGTGTAGAGGGTGTTGCTGCACTGCAGTCATTAAGAATAATATTAATGATGCAACTGCAGCCAATGAGGTCAAGGATGATTGATTAATGACATACAGTAGGTTTATGATGAATTAGTGGATGAAAGAGCAGAGCAAACCTTTGCTGACAGTTAAGAGAAACCTGAGCCTTAGTTTCATCACAGTGGTTCTCTCTGTACTGGAGGTTGACAATAGAAGAGGATGAGGATGGTGGTCAAAGACCTCAGAATAAAAGATAACATCGTCGAAAAGTATATCTTGAGAAAGGCTGTATGGGGGGCCGAGGAAACGCCCCATAGAGCAGTTAAACTTGGTCTGCTGTTTAAATGGTTTCCTGGGACTTGAATTTAAAAGCCATGACGGGACTGAAAGAGTCAACAAATTAAAAGCATTTACCGGTAGGTGTGAATAACACAGAATTATAAATTTGAAGAATTCACAGTGGAACTTTTCAGATGAACCCTAACTCTGAGTTTGGTGACATTAAAGTGTCCTATTACCTATAATTTGTAAATGTAATTTGGTAACAGTTCAGGTGTTACTCAAAACATTAAAAATAGCTCTATTGTACTTTTATCAAGAATATAATGCAGATGGATAATTTATCCTCCATGTATATGAGCTCTGACGATAACATTTGTCTGGAGATAAGTCAGAATCACATTTGTATTGCTTTGTATGATAACACATCCTGCAGTGCCACAATGTCCCAGTAAGGGGCGCTACGTGTCACGGTCCTGCTCTATCTGCCTACAAGTCCTGACGGAGGGCACACATAGCCGGCGGCCACTTTTCCCGTTTACCAAAGCAAGATGGCAGCTGTTGTTGAGAATGTTGTCAAACTGTAAGTGTTGGACTTTTCTACACACCTTTACACCTAAACCAGTCGACTCAAACCGCGGTCACATCACAACAAATGTACGTTGGTACAGCCAATGACCGCGTCACTAGCTAGCTTACCACCATTCCCTCTGACTTAGTGAGGTTAGCCACCGTCGTGTGTGTGTTCACATCCTGGAATGGAAGTGTTAAGTTAGCGGGCACGCAGATGACGTTTCTAAAAAAACAAAACACGAATCACGAGGCAATGTAATAGAACACGCGTCAATTTGATCATAAATGTATTTGTGAAGGTAATGCAGTTACTTGTGTCTTGATGGCCAAACGGCTACCGCGGTGCTAACGTCGGTGAAGTACAGCAGCTAGGTGGCTCTCGCGCTAACGAGCTGCGGCTGTTCACGCAGGATGGAGTGCTTCTGGCCAACTAGTCCACAATGAATGAAAGAGTGGCCTCGGAGATCACTCCTCCTTTCTGGGGACCAAAGAGTTACAGTCACTGTAGCTATCACATTTATAATAAAGTTACTCTGGACGTTATTACAGTTTAGACTGACCCTTACCCACTTTGTAGTAAATCGTGCTTCCATTTCCGTTGACTGTGCGTAGGCGCTCATGTGGTTGATTTTAGACGTTTTACGGTAATTAACAGCTTTTGGCTAGGTCCTTAGTTACTTTGGTAACATGAAAACATGAAGCGTATGTTGAGATGCTTAACTTTTTTAACTTCTTCAATGGTTACTTAATTTAACTAATTAAATTCTGTCTTAGAAATTAAAACGGTACTAAAGTAAGAAGTATGTAAGAAGCCTCTTTCTGGTTTAGTCTTGACGAAATAGCAAGGCAGACCGATTTACAACATGATACTCAATTATTACATCTTTTACATAAGCCTGTTTGTCTCACTTAGCTTTCATATAAGGGAATAAGCTCACGGTGGCAGCACGAAAGAGAACAGGCTTCAAACTGACAGAGAGGGTTACAATGTTTAAAGTAAGACTGCACTGGTTTTGAATTACCCACACCTGCTGATTTTCTTTTTTGATTTTAAGTATAAATAGACCGAATAACAAGCATCTGGCTCTGGTTTGTGGCGTCAGGTTGGGAGAGCAGTACTACAGAGACGCCATGGAGCAGTGCCATAACTACAATGCCAGGCTCTGTGCCGAGAGGAGTGTCCGCATGCCGTTCCTCGACTCTCAGACCGGTGTGGCTCAGAGCAACTGCTACATTTGGATGGAAAAGAGACACAGGGGACCAGGTGAGACGCACAACATGTAGTTCAAATGCACTGTACGCCCTCCTACAGGATTCTTTTAAGGCCAGTGTCTGGGATGAAGGGTTTGTTCAGAGATTTACTGAATGGATAAATGGGGAGCGGTGTGTCACTTTAATCAAGCTTGCAGCTACATCTGCTCTCTTGGCTTTCAATGAGAAGGCCAATTACGCTAACAAGCTTTTTGTCAGTTACTCAAAAATGCTGACACGTTGTGTGTTAATATAGGTCCAGTGTTATGTTAGACGGGTTTGCTCTGATCCCTCAGGCATGGCACCAGGGCAGCTCTACACCTACCCATCCAGGAGGTGGAGGAAGAAACGGCGATCTCATCCTCAAGAGGACCCGCGGCTTATCTTCCCTCCTGTCAAGTCAGGTATCATTCAGCTCAGCTCAGCTCCGCTCATTCTCTATTCTATTCTGTCAACTGCTGTTCTAAACAAAGAATGTGTTTTGTTCATAGAGATAGACGTAGGGGTGAAGAAGGATGCTCTGTTACCAGTGGATGGCAGCAGCCTGGAGGCCCTGCTGAAGGGGGAGTCCGTGGAGAAACGGCCGACCACAGAGCTGCGAGGGTCTGAGGAGGATTCAAACCAGAGCGACTACACCGGAGGCCTGAACCCTGCTGCTCGCATCAGAAAGGTTCTTGTTTTCAGCTTAAGATATATTTGGAGTCAAGAAAATTGTTTTACATTTTGTATTTTCCTCATTGCATCAACATAGAGAGTCCTTGAGCCAGATGACTTCCTGGACGACCTGGATGATGAAGACTATGAGGAGGACACGCCTAAAAGAAGAGGCAAGGGAAAGGCGAAGGTAAATAACTACCGAGTGTGCGTGAGCACACTTTCTCATGAGTTCATCCCAGCTCTTTGTGTGTGTGTGTGTGTGTGTGTGTGTCCCAGACTCTTAATGCAGCCTCTGTTCCTCAGAGTCGAGGAGTGGGCAGTACCAGGAAGAAGCTGGATACGGCGGCACTGGAGGACCGAGAGAAGCCGTACGCGTGTGACAGTGAGTCCTGATGGGGGAGAGTAGAGCATGTGAACTCGGGCCAGAGCAGAGAGTCCCTGCAGATGTTAACAGCTGTAATGTTTGTAATCTAATCGAGCAAGAGTCCTCAATCTTCATCGCCTTTTGTTTTCATGCTCTCCCCTTTCTGCTCATGTTCTCCTCCATCTTCTTCCTGCTCTTTGTTAGCCAAATCTGATATTGATGAAGCTAGTCCAGGCTCAGCTCTATTGTTTTGTTTGTCATCATGATATCATGCATTTCTTGAACAGGGGGGGATGTTTCTTTCACTTCTTCGGTGTTGTCAGCCTATGTAGATGTACTGCTTGATGTGGTTTTTTTCTTTTCTCTAAAGCATTTCACTTTCAGCTGCAGGTCTCAGTCGGGCAGCGCTGACTGACTGATCCTCTGTCAGTCTACGAGCCCATTTCTCTGAGTCTCTGTCTGTCTCTTCTCCTTCTCTTCTCTCTTTCAGACACTATCAAACAAAAGCATATTTCAAAACCTTCTGAAAGAGGTATATTTCTCTCATTCCTTTGTACCCCTGTCTGCCTTGTCTTTTGTCTTCACTGCCTGTTTTTTTTAATTTTCTGTCCAAGTAGATTTTCTCTCTGTGCAGTAAATGTGATCAACTACATTTAGAAAAGGTCAAGACCATGTTATCATACACCCCAATTAAACTGTAGTGTATAATCTGTCAAACGTATGAGCCGTCTCAGTTTACAAAAGATTAGCTGTGATCCATGAAAGTATCGTTTTCCCCTCAATCTGGCCTGGCTTGTACCACAGATTTAGATAAACTAGAAGCTGCTGTTTTTCTTTCTTTGTCTTTTCTCTCGCTTCTTGATGTGTGCAATTTGACTGCATTCCTCTTCACCACCTCTGCAACCTGTACAGCCTCATTCCATGTTCCCTGGTTTGGAGTGAACTTCTGCTTGTGTTTTGAGTCTGTTGGATGCCTCTTTTTCTTTTTCAAAACTTTCTTCCACTCCACACAATCACTTTCGCACGTGACTATCTGTGTCTTTAGCGATTTTGCTCGGATGCTCTGGAGATGAAGATGAATCACTCCTTTTAGATGACAGATGAAGAAATAGGACATTATCCTTTAAGGGAAATGAAAATGAGAGAAAGTAAGGAAGTGAAAGAAGAAGTAGTTTGTCTTCTCTTATGACAAACCTCACACACACCCTGTGGCGATGGCTGCACACAATGGCAACTTTGTCCTTCATAAAGTCAGTCAAGCCTCCGTACCCAATCCCACTGACGAATGCAATTTATATTCAGGTCAGAAGGAGTTTAAACCGTCAGAGCAGCCGATGTGTGGTGCTTACAGAGGCTGAGATGTTGTCTTTCTGCTGTGCCTGAATACATGGCTACTGCAGAGCTGTAGCTAAGAGGATGTGATGACGTATGGCATTGCCTCAGAGCATGTTTTTCATATCTCCAAACTGTCTCGTCGTCCTTCATCTTTCACTCTAATTTCACTGTTAATATATCATGTCACTGTGGTGATCCAGACACCAAACAAAAAGCAGAATGTCACAGAAATATGTCGGGTCTTTAAGTGGTTTTCACTGATCACATCAAAGACGAAGTGTGTTAAATTATATGACCATGCGTTTCAGCTAAATTGCCTTTAGTCCACACATTCTTCTTCCTTGTCAAATGCTACGTTACCCATAATGCAAATCTGCTGACAGTTCAGTCAGAGGGGAGCTCCAACCATCAGCGACTCAGGTGACATCACTTGAGGCAATTTAACAGAGTTCACTTAGCTAGTGTTCCTCCGATACTGATACGAGTAACGGACATGCCTCCGATACAGCTTTAAATTCTGGATCTGGTTGTGGCGAGTATGTGAGTCTGCATACAATACAGTCTCATACAGCAATCATATCACATCCATATAGGGTTAGCAGTATACAGCTGTTAAAAAAATTAAATAATGATAATTCACTGGTATTGGATCGGTACTCGGTATCGGCTGATACTCAAGTTTAGGAACGGGAATCAGTATCGGGAAGGAAACAATCTGTAGCTTAATCCAACGTTTTTCAAATATGCTGTCGTTCTCCCACGACCTGTAAACGGACTTACATGTGTAACATTGGTGCAGTTCCCCTTAAAGGCACAGAGTAGATATTGCACAGATCTAAACATATGAAGTCAGATTATGTTTGTCATTTATGATGTGTGTAGACAAATCCTTTTAGATTTATATGGACGTCCTGGTCCCTGCTGCGATTCCCTCGGATTCACTAAATTCTTCCCAAAGTCCGTGCGTCATCAGAAAAGACACTTTATACAACACTCTGGACAAAGAAATTCAAGTTCTTCCTTTTTACCACTGACTTTGTATTACATGGACTTTACTAATGTATTCTTTGTTTTCATACACGTTGTGTTTTCTGGTTTTGGTGGCAGTCTGTGGGAAGCGCTACAAGAACCGTCCCGGTCTGAGCTACCACTACGCCCACTCCCACCTGGCTGAGGAGGAGGGTGAGGAGAAGGAAGAGATGGAGATCAACGAGCCTGCATTGCCGCAGCCCAATGAGCCTAAAAGTAATCGTAAAATCATTCGCTGTCCTCAAGAGATGTCGCCGTTGGATTGCTGAGTTAAATGTAGCGCTGGACGTCTTAGAAACTGAACACTGATGCTCCTTGGGTGTTTTCATCTTGTTTCTCAGCTCCCAAGAAAGGCCCAGATGGTCTCGCATTGCCTAATAAGTATTGTGATTTTTGCCTGGGAGACTCCAAGACCAATCACAAGACCGGCCAGCCGGAGGAGCTGGTGTCCTGCTCCGACTGCGGACGCTCGGGTACGTTTGTAGACGCCTGGCTGCTGCAACAGGAAATGTGTGCAGCAAAGTGATATGTATAATAAACATTATTTTACACTGCAGGCCACCCCTCCTGCCTGCAGTTCACTCCTGTAATGATGGCTGCTGTGAAGACGTACCACTGGCAGTGCATAGAGTGCAAGTGCTGCAACATCTGCGGCACCTCAGAGAATGACGTAAGTTCACCTCCATTCAGATTATTTTAGTGTATTGTAGAAAGCTGAAGTCTGATGTTTAACGTGTTCTTGTTGTCCCGTTTCTTCCAGGATCAGCTTCTGTTTTGTGATGACTGTGATAGAGGCTATCACATGTACTGTCTCAACCCACCCATGGCTGAACCTCCCGAGGGTAAGATCACTACCTGTGTAAAAAAAACAACAACAAAGTCTGAGTTGAGTGTATCAAAAACGTACCTTAGTGACAGGGATGTAGAACTATAACTACTTAGTTATGAAAGTGTCATTACATTTATATGTAAATCTTGTAGAATAAGTAAAGGAGTCTTCTTTAGGCTCGTGGACGTCTCTGACATTAATCGATTTGTCTGTTATTTTGGCCCTCAGGGAGCTGGAGCTGTCATTTATGTCTGGAACTTTTGAAAGACAAGGCATCCATATACCAGACCCAGAACGCCCCACCATCGTGATGGCTGCCTCCCCCTGTGCACACACTCATCACTCGACCGTCCCGCAGCAGTATGGTTTACCCTTCAATATCAAACGTGGGCTCCCCCTGATGAGCTGAGCTCGGCGGGAGAGTGTTCGGAACGGACAATAAATTGTGAAAAGGGGTGTTTCCCTCACCAAACGGCCCTCACGTAGCTTCAGATATGACTGTTACACAGTTCCAAGCTCGGATACAGCCCCGTTGATTTTTATTTTCATCTCTTTTCTACATAGCCAATTTGAGCAGGACTGGATTCCACAGCATAAATAGGCTAAATCTGAACTCTCATTCAGGTTTTTTTTACACATAGACACAAAGTTTGCTAAAACCTTCTCTGTCCTGCAGTGTACTGATTTTATGACAAGAGCAGAAATAGAGCTTGTTTGACTCAAGTAGCATGCCAGTGCTTGCTAATCGTAAAAAATAGATTTTATAATATTTATATATTTCTATGGTATACAATAGTGTTAAGTATGTACAATTTGGTAAGGCGAAGGGCTTTTTATTAGTGCCCATTTCATCATGGTGGAAATATCCACAACCACGTGTTCTTTTATGGCACTGCTGATATTTGGGGGATTGTCTTGATGGAGTCAAAGGGATCTGCTGAGACTGAAGGATTTTGCATCTTATCCACCGGCCACAGAGAAACATCAGGCGCTATGAATAGAAACCCTTACGTGGCTCCCAAGCCTGAGGGACTCGAGGAATGGCAGGTTAGACTTTAGTCTGGCTGTTGACTCGTGTGTGCTGGGGCTGATTAAGCAGCACGGAGCTTCGAGAGGATGCATGACATAAAAGTGTGCATGTTTTATTCAGGCTTTGGGGCCTTTTTTGAGAAAAATGTTAGCTTCTTGACATTAGACTGAAATCTTCAATCTGCAACACCTGGCCTTTGTTAGACACACGATGGTTGTTCCAGTCAAATCAAAAAACAAATCTTACTTGCATAAAAACCCTCTGTTGCTGTGTTTTAGCAGTTTGCTCATCAGCACTATATCCACTACCTGTCGATTATGTGACACCATTAGATTATTTTAATGTAACTGAGGACTGGGCAACCCTGAAAATGGTCCCTTGATGACGATATAAAAGCAATACAGGAGCTCCTGTAGGATGCTGGGATGACGGGGATTCATGGCAGAGTCTGTTTCAGCTCTTGGCAGATAATGTGGAAAATGCTAATCCAGATAGGAGACTGTGGCAACAAACATGGATGACTCCATATTGTACAAAGAGATTATAATGTGTATATGTATAATCCTATGAAGAACTGTTCTTTTTGTCACTGCTTTCATAGTTTTATTATGCAATGGTTTCCTTCTGTGGTGATGCTAAAAGAAAAGGTCTGGTTACTTTACCTCGAACAGTATTTAAAGATGCTGTTGCTAGATGGCACAGAGGAATACATAGTAATGACAGCTGCAGTGTCTGCTTCAATAGCTGCATATTCTACAGGTAAATAAGTGCATGCTCCGTAATCGTCTGCACTCTCATACGCTACGTATCCGTCTCAGCGTTAGGCCGGCAAGGTGTGGGGAAGTGGCATAATATAAATTCACCAAGCCATCGTGCCGTTTCATTAGCCCACTAACGATTACTACACAAGTATAACTTGGTTTATTTTCTCATCACGTTTTGAACTTGGTTATGCAGACACGGTGGCGACTAGGATACTTTGGTGGTTGTTTTTGTATTCATGGATGATGTTTGCATACTTGATGTGTGGGACATTTGGGATACAGTGGAATTTGCTCGAGTTAATCCTGTGATCCAGGTGTCGACTGTACCGCTCTCTTCCAAAGCTCAAAACAAGAAGCAAAGCCCATAATGTGATTAAGAGACAAATTCTGGAGCTGCACCGTCAACACTGGATGGTTGTACTCTGTATCTACTGTCTAGGCCAGGGGTCTCAAACTCCCGGCCAGCCACGTAATTTTATGTGGCCCGCGAATCCGCCAGCAAAAAAAAAAAAAGTTAAATTAAAAAAAAAAAAAAAAAATTTTAAGTTAGACTAATAATAATAAAAATATCCCCATAGTCGAAATTATGAGATAGAAAGTCAAAATTATGAGATACTTAAACAGTCATAGAAGCAGCTCTTTGGCTTACTGTACATTTAACATGGAGATGTATTGTGAGCACATTGAAGACTACTTTAAACTGTGAATGCACGAGTAGTTACATTTACAACCGGCCCTTTGCGGGCGACCATGATGCTGATGTGGCCCGGAGTGAAAATGAGTTTGAGACCCCTGTCTAGGCTAAACTCAGAGGCCATGAACAAGAAGGAAGTCCAACTGTTGTCATAGTATGTTTTTTATATATAAATAAATCTCAGATGTTTTTCTGGTCTCGAGCTTTGGGAGAGAAGTGTTCATCACGACAAATATTAAAACCGAGGTCACAGGTTTACATAGTAGGTGGATTATCTTTGGATTGTGATGGAATGTTTTATTGTGCAAAAATTTGTCTTCAGGAAATAAAATACTAGGCGCTATAACCTGCTGATGTTCTTTTTCTCTTCCTCAATGAGCATTTGAGAAAGTAATGATGAATTGACAAATCTCATAAGCACATTGAGATGTCACCCTTTTTGTTAATGATCACTGCATCGATGCTATACAGGCTTAATTAGTGCCCAAAAATGACTCAATGAGTTCCCCAATGCTCCATTCTCAGGCCTCTTTTCAACACCTACTACATGCCTGTCATAGACTAAATGTCCTTTTTCTAATCATTCGGCTTCAGGTAGCTCCATCAATTCAGTATCACTGCAACCTACAGAACATATCAGGTGAACGAGATCAATTGTTATTGCACGTTATTTATTGGTCTCAAGATACAACAGTCTTCTATGATCCAATACGACCTCTAAGCAATACATTTCAACTCAAACAGCCACGAGCGCCTAACATCACAGCAGAATAAAGACAACATTCTTTGAATGCGTTGTGAAACCACAACAAGTACAAGTTCAACCGTTTGCTTTGGTGCTGTTGTGCCTCTCAGTAGCAATCACTAGCATATTGAGATTATTAGTAGATCTGAATACATGAGTTAACAGAAGAGACTACGAACAGCGGAGTGAAAGCACAACTTAGCATCACAAGCTGCTGTAAATCATTTCCTGGAAAAACACAATTAGTTAATGATGGTTGTGGATGCTTAACAAGGATGAAGGTAGTGAGGACATGCAGAGACATTCTCTCACTAATGCTAAACAGTGCTAAATTAAGAGCGGGAAGAAATAAAAATCTTTTCCATCATTGTCAGCCTTTCTAAAGAGCAAATCCTCACATACCAGGAGCTGCAAATTACAGATGTGCATGATCAAAGAGTCAAACAATTAACTGATTAACAGATTAGTTGTTGATTTATTTTCTACTGATCAACTAAACAATTATGCAACTAATAGTTTCAGCCTTTATAGGCAGTATAGGCATGGAAAAAAAAAAGTTGCCCACAAGTGTCAACGTGTAGCTTTTACGTTTAGGATACAGGCATTCATCAGATAATTATCACATTTATTTTGGCTCAAACATTTTAACATCCGTCGCAGTAAAACTCCATTAAGATGCATCTAGTACAAAACCTTTTGGCATGACATTTGAGCAGATCTGATCAAATATGTTTAAATGAAACTATACTTTTAAACTGTAGCTGAAAGATGGAAAAATGATGTAAACCTAAATTATGACAGATTTTAGGGACAAGGGATGAATACTTACTGTCATTTAAACGAAGTGCTATTTCTTCTATTCTAGCTACTCTTTAAATATATTCCAAAATTATTTTGTTGTTCTTTTAAACTCAATTTAAACCTGTAAACGGAGCTTCATTTTCTGTGTCTTCACTTGCATGAATTAAGGTCATCAATGAATCAATACTGAAATAAAAGACTTTAGTGCTTTAAAGATTTTAAGACGGCTGCAATTGAATTCATAGCAAGTGCTAGTCTGAAATAACAGCCTTCATATTCCACGAAACAAACGCATGCATTCATCCTGTTACATTCACAAGTAGGCTTACATTACGTACTTTCATTTAAAAATATCAAAAACGTCACAAAACTAGTCTGTCGGACATTTATTATTGTAAAACTATGTTAATTATTCAACATTTACAAACAGTAAAAAGTGTTGTCAGGTAGACAATGATAATAATATTAATATTAGTCATACAGCCATTTGGAAAAAAGACAAAACAAAATTGCCCAGTTCCTTTTGGTGGAACATTTATTCTTGAATTCATCTAATTATCTGAATGTGTCCAAATTATTGTGCTTTCTGAATGATCTTATAAAAAGGAGAGGAGCAGCATGTATATAGAATATACAGCATTATTGCGATGCGACACAAAAACAGATACAGTACGTGCATGTGTGAGTATATAATGTGCTGCTTCTGTCCTGATCAGAGTAAAAATGTTCCACCAAAGTTAAATAATCTCATAAAATGTACAATACAAACATCGATTGTCGTACCTAAACGTGACGTATTACAACTAAGTCATCAAAGATTGCGACACTCATCGCACATTATATATTATTCTAGAAATACTGAAACACTAATTTAATCTCTTTACGTACATTAAGCTGTACCAATACTGGCTTATAAGTAGTTAGGCAAAATGTTGTCACAATAATGTTTATATTCTAAAAGTCTACAGACACATACATGTCCTTTATTGTAGGCGTAAAGTACCTCACCATCTGTTCAGAGGTTCTTTGCTGTAATTCAGTGTGGCCTGCTACATTTGAATGCATGTAAATATCTCCACACTTATGGTACAGGTTGTACATTCAAAACAATACAAGGGCGTTCAAATCTAAGGCCAACAGACAATTGTTATCTGCTAAATTGTTGTTTTTTTTAATCTTGAACAATAGGTCCAAGCATGACATGGCAGATTAAAGGACCAAACATCTGTGAAAAGTCCAGAGAAAAAGTGTTCAACCTTTTACCTAAAGCTGTTGAGATGGCCGTACACTTTGAACACTCAGCATATTCCTTAAATCCTTGAGGAAATGATATTTGTTTCTTCAAATTAAGACAAGATTCAGTTTCACCACAAGCAACTATGGATTTCTGCCTTTTGTTACACATTCTGGTCTCTGACTTATTCTTATTCGTTTGATTACTGTTGCCAGAGATTTACACTGTTGAACACTCCTCACCAACAGAAACCGATGGGTATATACTCCCTATTATAAATAACTTCTGATTGCTGTGTTGTCAATGAAATCAACGAATGAATAACCCTGTACTTACGTTGCTGGACTGCAGCAGCTACAAATATGATGAGCTGCAGTGACAGCAAGCATGACTCTTTCTCAAATGACTGTGAATCTAAAATTAAAATGACTTATTGCTTTAATGAAATAGTGATGACACATTCATTAAAAAAACTATTACCAATTATTCGTGATATTGTTTCAGTTTTTATGTTGGGGTCACTTCCTGTTTCATATAGTTATTAAAGGCCCACAAGCCTACTACTTCCATCTGCCATGTCATTAAATATTTTGGTAAGTCACCAAATTTGATACTTCAAAGACGCTGCACTGTACAAAAAGAAAGAAAAATTGTGCTATTGATAAAAGACATTAGTGTGTGTTTGTGTAGTTGCAAGTGTACAGTATCGCCCTAGTGAGTCCTACAGAGGTGCACGGAAACTCTCACAAGGAACACAACAATGCTGTCGCTCTGTATTTGGCTTCAGGAAAGCGGACGTGTGGTAGAAAGGTAGGTACTCATCATGTTGTCCTACAGGGTTGACTTTTGACCCTTAAGCCTCACATCTGCCCGAAGAGGATGGAGCAGAGCAGGAAGATGGTATAGAGAAACAACAGACCCAGGCCCAGCCGGCGATCCAGCCTCCAGTGGTTCAGATGAACGCACATCACCTGGAAGCAGAGCGACAGTGGTGAGGAGGAGCCAAAAAGATTCACCTGGAATACGTTTCTTTAAAGTTTTTGCTCTGTAGAATGGGCAGTATGAGACACCAGGATATTTATTATAAAAAGGTAGGTAGAGTGGACATGTAGTAGAGGCAGACTGATGTCAATATTTGAGGGTAAATAAATCCAGTACACACACACACACACACACACACACACACACACACACACACACACACACACACACACACACACACACACACACACACACACACACACACACACACACACACACACACACACACACACACACACACACACACACACACACACACAAAATGTTTGGTCACTTGCTTGTGCACAAAGCTGTAAACAGCTCACCATGTACAGAAGTAGAGAAAAAAAACTCTGTGGCGAAAATTCATGATGAATTAATTGATTTATTCATTTCAATATCATTTTAGGCCTCAAATATAGGAAACCATTTTAGAAAACCGTTTCTGTTTTTGCGTTTTCACACTGAACTAGTGACCTGGGAGACATGCAGGTCATTCAGGTAAATTCTCTTTTTTTTACACGTTGAGTTATTTCATCAGACACTCTGCTCCGCACAGTAACACTCCACGGTGTCTTGAACTGAATTAAAGTTTCCTCACCGTCAGAAACACGGATGCCAGCAGCAGGACGACAGAATACACAAGTCCTTTATTATTTATGGAGACCTACAGTGGAAGAAAATAAAGTGTCACAATTCTACGACCATTTAACAGAAGTGAGAGCCCAAAGTCTCGGCTTTTGATAGCCCTCTCAAACACATGCAGACATCAGTGAATCACAGACAGAAGGGAAAAGAGATCGGTATTGTCCTGAGATAAAGTGTATGCATACTGATGATCCGTGCTCCACCACAAGGGTACGCAAAGCCCAGGGGAAACCCAAACCCAGCAGGATGTCAAAGATATTGCTGCCTATGGAGTTAGACACCGCCATGTCCCCCATGCCTGAAAAGAGACGGGAAAAGCGACAGAGAAATGCTGAATTGAAGCACTTGCACCACAAAGACAGAATGGTACTTGGAGTTGAGGATTCAGAATAACGACGTCTACGAGGCTTTTTTTTTTTTTTTTACCTTGTCGAGCTACAATCAGACTTGCCATGCAGTCTGGCACACTGGTCCCTGCTGCCAGGAAGGTTATACCCATGATGTAGTCTGGGATGTCGAGTGTGAAACTGATAATCGTGACCTGAAAGAAACATTAGGACACAGCAGGGTCAAGTCTACACAGAGGGAGCATTTTAAAATTTACATCTATGCAAACAATGTAAAGAGTTCAAAGCACGCTGTTAATGATAGCTGTATGGTTGTATTAGACCAACAGTAGGGCTGCACTGAATACCGTTATATTGGCTCTGGAGCTTTGGTAGTAACAAAGCAAGTCAACAATGAATATTCAAAGCTTCGGCCGGCGACTCAACTGCAGTGCGCTGGACTGCCATGACCGTAGGGCTCATGTCAAAGCAGCACAATTCCTATGTCGCACACTTGGAGGCTTCCTCCTCAAAATGTGTCATGAGTCCGCGAATCCTGTTTCCATGTATTGTGTGAATGGTGAACGCGTAATGCAGCCTCCAGAGGCCTCCGCTCTGGCCTTTCAGCCCGGGCCCCTCAGTGATGGCGCTCCGACATACAAAACAGCGGCGAGGGCTCTGGCCTGGCTCGTCTCCATGCTAAAAGTGTCGTTCGGTTAAATTAAATGCATTCACTTTTAAGGATTCCTTTATTCTAATTGTGTTTAATGCATGTTTTCTATCACGAGGGGTTAATAAAAAACAAATACCTACACAGTGAACAAAGATCCTAATAGTCGAATATTTGGGTCCAGCCTTAACCAACAGCCACTTGAAGCATCTATGATAATTCTTTTGTCATTTTTGCTTTGTTTTTTGTTGTTGTTTCAGAATAAAAGATCACGGTCTCACCATCCACACCATGAGGTAGGAGAAGATAGCGATCCACAGGGTCGAGGCCGCAAAGGTGACCATGAACCAGCGGTGCCAGCGCGGCAGAATACAATTAGGCACAGTGCAGTAGAGCACGAGGCCCAGAGGCCACTTGATCACCCACTTCACCCGCGCACAGCAGCTACCTGTGAGGAGCAGGAAGTCAGTCAGCAGGGCACATGGTAGTCAAGACATCAAGAAAGTCAAGGACCTTAGTCAACCAGGGATTAGCATCAACATCAAAAAGAAAACGATCAACAAAAACAACAAAAAATCATCGACGGTCTTACTTGCACTTCACGGCTGTTAACAGTTCGTGCTGGATCTTCCTCACCTGGTATGCGCACAGGGCTGAAAATCCCATCGTCGTCCCCCTCCTCTTCCTCTGTCTGGCCCACCTCGACTCCAGGCTTGTCTCCTGGCTCTGCGTCTCCTATCTCAGGTCTACTGCCTCCGTTCTCCAGACTGCAGGAGCCCGTCCTCTTCAGGCTGTTGTTGGTCGATCCCCCTCGTGACCCCGGGCCGGCCTCGCCAGCCCGCTGATTCTCCGAGCTCTGGATCAGCCTCTGTCTCTACGAGAGGAGAACAGAAAGTTTGTTTTTGTTTCAGAGCTCGGACAAAATTGTGTTATATGCGTTATATGTGCATCAAATACCTCACTGATGAGCATGCGTCCTGCCATGGAGAGCCTGGTGCGGGGAGAGAAGTGGGGGGTAATCATGATACGCAGGCCAGCGTCAGAGAAGGACAGTTTGTGGGGGTGGAGGATGAGAAGCTCATCCACCATGATGACCGGAGGAGCCTCCTGACCATTGGCTTGGCCTGTGAAGAAGTTGTCGTCGATCAAACACATGACAAATAACTTTCCGTTTATGTACGACACAGTGAGAGAACAGACCCACAGAAGGGAAGAAGAGAAGACGATTTAAACATCTTCTGACCTTTGTTAAGCAGCACCAGGGAGGTGTTGCAAGCAGAGCCCTCCTCCCCCATCTTGTTGTCCGTGTGATTCTCTGATCCGGGGCAGCACGGCCCGGAGCTCCTGAGCTGACGCGTCACAAACGCCAGAAGCTGGGAGTTGAACCTGCAACCAAACAAACGGATATCGTTTGCTTACATTCATATATACAGAGAGGTGACGACCGTTTGGTCTTTTGGTAAACTTACTTCATGATTATAATGTAGATTCCGTACATAGTCATGAGGAGCAGCGACTCCCACCTGCACAGCAAATATTTGTGTTAGTCTGGTGTTTGCACTGTAAGCGATCTTCAAATATAACAGATAATATAGTAAGTTCATCTTTAGTCTTTCTTTCATCATACTGTAACAGCAAGGGGTGTCAGTCATGATTTACATCAATAATAAAAAAAGAAAAAAAAAAGAAATATATATATATATATATATATATATATATATATATATATATATATATATATATATATATATATATATATATATATATATATATATATATATATATATAAATATATAAAAATATATATAAAAGCCTGGATAGGCACTTGATGACTACAGCTGCAAACGTGCAGAGACTCATATCGCACATATTAGGAGCCTGCAGTGATTTGCTAAAAAGAGCTCGGACACAAAGCTTACAAAGTCTATTCAGAAGGACAGTGGTGAGGTGGAATACGCCGGGACAGCTTGGCCCGCTGCGATTCAATAAACAGCCTGCCATATATCACTGATGACGCCACACCCTCAACCCACATTAAAGCCATGAATAAATCTGCTCTTTCATTAAAACCACTGACACATACAACAGTAGAGGGACATGTTGACTGATGGGAAAACATTCAGTACAGAGGCTTCGAGCACAACTTCACCTGCTTCCAAGGTGCACTGAAAAGGGAAAAGGTCTGTAGTATATAGAACAACTTCACTATTTCGATCAAAGCGTTTCGGCTTGTGGCCTTCATCAGGGTTCAGGGTTAAATATCCAGGACAGGAAGCTCAGAATGCATCAACAGCACCAAATGAGCCTGTTAAGAAGGAAAAGCTACACAAAAGACATTCATCTGACAGCTGAGCTCCAAATCACATGTGACTTGTGTGATGACAGTTACCTCACACAAATGAAAAGTCATTACATTTTTGAACACATCGCTTGTTCAGCAGACTCTGAAATGAGCCGGAATACGTATTCAGATGTTATTGTGGAGTACGAATCAAGAACCAAATCGATTTAACATGTTCCAAAATCACTGATTGTTGAACTGGTTGACACCCTAATCTTCATGATTGTAATAAAAGTCATTTGAGGGGGAGGTTGTGGGCACCGGGCTTCATTTGCAGATCTGTGTCGGTGTGAATACAGATGCCTGCTGCAGAAATGTGATAATATGACAAGAACACAAACAGAGCTCAAGGTACGTGGACTCACCAGACAACTGTGGCATCATAGATAACCTAAAGAGGGGAAAATGTATTCTTCAAAACACAATGTGGAGGTGTAGAAGATTTACACACAACAACTGATTATCTTGACTCAAAAGCAGCAACACAGCAAACCTCACCATGATGAGCGCTAGTACAGAGAGGATGTAGTAGGAGGAATCTCGAAAAAGCGACCACCACGTCAAAACCACCGTCTGAGGAGAAAAGCCATAAACGTCAGTGTTCCTTCACTCGGGAGCAACTGCGTGCAAGATGTTGTGCACGGTTTTTCCTACCTGGCCTGCAAAGATCCCACACAGGCCAATGATGACCAGGATGTTGAAGACGGCAGAGCCAACAATTGTGCCGACTCCAACGTCTCCTTTGGTGATGAAGACACCTGAGGGCGGGTGACGCAGAGAGACAGAGGGGAAGTCAAACCTGTGCATTTGGTATCTGCCTTTGTTTAGAATTCAGATTCGATCAAATCCCCTCAAGTCTGTCGTCTCCTATCTCATCTCCCTGTTTTCTTTTTGATTACACACAGAAACACACGCCAGCCAGCTCTGTATTTAGAGTTCTCTCGTCACTAATCGCCAAGAGAATACCTAAAAATAAGGAAAATCCTTTTTAAGGTTGTAAATTAGACTCTGCTGACATCTCCGAGATGGATTTGGCACTGCAGAGGCAGTGAAGACTTCCAATGTGCTCAAATGTTCAAGTGTTAATACATGAAAACTATTTTTGGCAGCTTTTGTCAAAACTGCCACAACTGGTACTTGCTCGTGATTGGCTGAGCTACTAACCAATGAGAGAGGTAAAAAGCTCCGGCGCAGAGCTGCCTGCCGCCATGAATGTCGCCCCAGCAACATCTTCACTGAGCTGCAGGTTCTGAAAGACAAAAAGAAAACAAAAAGCTCATAATAATAATAATAATAATAATAATAATAATGATCAAATATGAATCAACTAAACGAAGAAAATGATATCTGATGGCAGGTTGGTGCCATTTTCTCACCTCGGATATTTTCTCAAGGGAAGGGACAAAGTAGTCGTCACAGACGATGGCCAGAGCGTAGAACATGTAGATGGCCTGGACAGCACAGTTGAGCACAGATAAGAGGGTGGAGGTACACATGCACACCCTGCCTTCTCATGAAATAAATGAGTTACGTCTCTAATACATGTTGGCTTCTGCAGATCGCGTGACATACTCACACAGAGTGCATGCAGACAAACAGCCCCGTCCTTCCTCTGCTCCTTGGTAAAGATGTCCGTGGGAAACTCGTGGATGGCTGCGGAGGGATAGACAGTTATTTTTCTAAGTTGATTTATTTTTCCACTCAAAAACAGCCTGCAAGCTGCAAACGAAATGATTTGTACTTGACAATGAGGAATACAAAATGTTTAGAGAACCAATGACATACAGCAGTGTGCTTATTGTTCTCTGCCTTATGGAATATTTTGACCAAATTAAATGATTTGACTAACTTCCTTCTGATTTCTGATGTACAACTACAAAGCTTCATTTTCTAAGTATTACCATATTTAATTATATCCATCCATCCCGTGCGTCTTCATTTTAGACACCATTTCTTTCAGACGTGGTACAACCCACAATAACCTCATGTAGACAGGAAGTGAAACTGGCAGCTGCTTCCTGTCCTTCCTCGAGTTTAAAATAAATAAAAAATAGAAACCGTCAATAACGGCCTAGCTTCCCTCTATTCCCTTGCCGTTTCAACAGAAAGCCTCGAGAGTGTGTGGCGCTGCAGCTCCAATTCACACCTCGAGCCGAGCTGGTTGAATAAAAACTGGTGGCGCGCATGGAGCTATTAATAGCTCTTCTGCTGTGTGAGACGACGGTGGGTCGGCAAGCACACAATAAGCACAGTGCAGCCGTCATGATGCATGGAAGCTGAACGACAGACAGCATGATTAAGAGAGGGTCCCTTGTGATCGGGGATATGAGATTCGATCCTTGACCCCTCCAGCGTCGGAGAGTGAGAGGAGGAGGCCGCATGGTCCCGAGGAGGGGGACAGTCATTTGGCTATGTTCAGCTCGAAAATGTAAATGTTTGTGCAGTAATGTTTACACATTTGTGTCTGTGCCAGAGTGCAGCACCGCCTGCCTGGATGCTTGTTGTGCCATGAAATGCTTCTTGTGCATCATGTTCAAGGACCAGCGTTGAAGTGAGTTTTCCCTGACGGTTGGTAGCGTCTTTGTTTTCTTCTCTCTTAGAGGACAAAGCCTATTTTCTCCGTGCCAGCTGTTATTGCAGGACAGGGCTCGCCTGCTAAATCACCGAGGCTTAGCATGCAAACTTCTCAAGCGGCCTGTCATGCTGATCGGCTGTTGGACTGTTGGACTTCTGTGCTCTCTCTCCGTGGCTTTGTTTCGTTCACCTTTCTTCTTTGCTCTCAGCCCCGGAAGCCTTCCAGTCTCCTCTCTGCCCCCAAACCATAAACTCTCAGGTTATTCTGTGGGTACAAACCGAGGGCTGCAGCATGTACCTCAGACGGATGCTTTGAGGAGTTGCTCTGGTGAAGGCAGTTGCTATGGCGACACTCTCCCCGGGGGCAGCTTTTCCTTTTTTTGCCCTTTTCTTTTTTTTTTGGGATGGGTGGCAGTACGAAGCCAAAGGCAAGGCAATTGCCTGAACAGTGAGAAAGGGGGAGGTGAATATGCGTTTCCCATGGTTAGGGTTTATGAAAAATGAAAAAAAGAAGAGAGAAGTGACAGCAGATCTTGCCTGTAATGTCTAAAAATATTTATTTTTCCTTACAAACCCTCAGGAGGTCTGAGAGAGCGAGGGAGGGGGAAGCACAGCTTTGAGATACACAGCATGTCTCAGCTTACTGGTCTACTGAAGGCTAATGGACAGGAAAGTCTCTTGCCGAAAACTCTTACGGCGTGATTTCACACCGCAACACCAAAAAATGTAATCGCCGGGATTCAAGAAGATTGCACATCTGCAACTTCCCAAACCTGGGATTTAAGCCAGATGTGCCATCAGCTTGATGAAGTCAGTTGTTCTGTAATCGGCGGCCGAGCCGCATTGATGTGCCGTTACTTTGACAACACGAGTGTCTCTGTACTCGGACCTCTAGCATCACTTCTCTCTGTGCTCTGTGTCTTTATAATGGCAGAATCATAAAACGCTCCCACAACTCTTTCACCTCTGATCCAGCTCCGTCTGTCACAGCCTTCACAGCAGCTCACATATCTTTGTTTCCTTCCCGCACAAGCTGAAGTGCTCTGACATCTGATCATCCACAAGTGTAAATCGCTGCATACATTTCTTCAACCTACGCACATCTATTGCACATGAACTGCAGCTATAAAACACGAAGGACATCACAGACGGAGCGAAGCTTTAATAAACCGGTTGCGTCATTGATCTACGTTACCAATCAATGAAAGCTGTTTCATTTATAATGTGTCTGTCTGTAAGCGTGTACAGATACGTTCACACTCCATTCATATAAAACAGATCACTTCATTTCACATAATATTGGAAATACTGGAAAGTGAATGAAATGTCAAAAAGGCATCGTGATGCATACAGAACTATGAACATCATTGATCTTTGTCAAATAGAGCAACGAATGAAACATAATTCTTGTGCATCATGAACGTACTCGTCACTCTGTTGTGATATCTGAGACTTAAGGATGGCTTTACTTATTGTATCCTTGTTAACTAGCATGTATGGTAGATTTATACTGACTGGAAAGCAACAAAAAGACAGCGATGAATTATCACAGACAATAACTGATGGAAAAAAGGGCGCTGAACAACTATTTTAAATATTAACTCCACGGCATTATAAAAGCCAGGAGGCACATGTTAAAATGAGACACTGTTTGTCAAGAAGCAAAGCGTAGGCTTACCCCTAATGCATCTGCTATGAGCCTAACAAACTGAGCGTCTGACTAGTCTGCTATATAAAAGTTTATGAGCTTTTAGTTGACTCCACTACAGCATTTATAGCAATCATAAAACACTGTTGCCTATTTCAAACTGAAGGAAGTCATAAAGTTAAACCATCCTGGTTTATTTTGGTGTCCTTTTGATCACATAATGACAGATAATAATTTTAGTCTCAAGTCTCAGCGAAAACAGCGTTATTAGTTCAATGGAAAAGTTTTGAACAGTTTTCTCTCTCGAAAAAAAGAAGTGAAATCTGTACTGTTACTGTTGTGGGTGCTTCACAGAGTACAGATCCTTTCTTATCTGTGTATTGTATCCGAGGTCCAGCTCAATAGAGCCAGTGCTGCAGATCATTTCTTCAAGTTGAAGGTCGAGGCCGAGCAAATACTTCAGAAGGCACAAGAAGTGAAAGCTCCCCTCAGCGCGAGCAGAGCGGATGTGAGGAGCGGAGCTCTCTCTGAGTCGACCTGCTGCAGGGGCGCTGAATGAAGGGGCAGAGTAATGTTATCGATCCGGGAGTCTGCAGGGGTCCTGGAGTCAAGCTCTGGTATCAACGTATCATGCATCAACCAAACCAACCCCCCCCCCCACCCCACACACACACACACACACCTCTGCAACAAGCCTGCATTTTTCATGAGGAATCAAAGAACAAACATCTCATCCAGGTGTTTAATGTAAATTCAATTGTGCATTTGTTCTTTGATTCGCTTTCCTTTGAGGCGGTTTTAAATGAAAGTGTGATGAAACGACAGCAGCGCTTCAAACCGCACCAACCACCTCGCCCGTCAATACAAACACTGAACAACATGTTACGCTGGTGTGACATGCAACAGACATCCATCATATTCTCCATCAACTCATGGGCTGAAGAAAAGAAACATTAAGTCAGAGGAAGCGGCTAAATATCTTCCCTTTAGTGACAGTGGAGACTCTTCAGAGTAGTTTCATGATAAGCCTCGCACTCGGCCTTATTGTGGACGGAGAGTAAAAAAAGATCCAACAGAATACTGATTCAAATGTTCCAACAGCATCCATAATCCGATTGTCCGGATAAAAGACCATTTGAAGACAATCTCTGTAAGATTATCTGCCAGATTCTCTTCCTCAGCGCTTTCCCAAAAACCCCTAAACCATGGCTGTGGAAAAATACTATTCTCAGCAGACTGTCGCTTGCCAAAATAAACAACACAACAAGCCTCGACGACACACACACACACACACACACACACACACACACACAGCATGAGCCAGTCGCTTCATTTACATAATTTATATTCACCCCCTCTCCTCACGCTCTATTTTTAGGCCTTTGGACTTTTAATGCTTGAAAGAATTGTCTGGGTTTCAAAATGTTGCATTCAGTTGCCTAGCAACAACGGTCTCAGGCGCTTTTCAGCTGGAGGCGGGGTCACGCCGTCTCCATCTTGTTAAGCAGCGGAGGGATGAAAAGAGAGGAAGACAGCCTGGACGTTACCGTGCAATCCCCAAGATAATATCCCCCCCCCCCCCCCCTGAGGCAGGCATTTTAATCACACTACAGATTATGCAATCACTGTCAGGCGGCCCGCTGAGGAAGAGGGCGGCAACCTGAGCCTGGAGCCTCGCTCGCTGCTGCGTCGTGTACAGACTACCTGTACGGCCCTTTGTTCGCCCGCTTGCCTGCAGTGTATTCCTACAGTGAGGTATCCACCCGCAGTACGCTTGTGTCTTTGTCAGAGATAACGAGGGAGATCTGTTTGCAGCCAGGAACTCAATAAAGGTTAAGTGTGTTATCGGGTAGCACAACACAAATTGCTGAATAGAGCAAATGGAGCACTGGTAGAGACACCGAGTCTCATTTTCTCTCTCAAGGGTGGAATAAAAATAAAAAAAACACCTCGAATGTAATGTCATGAAAGAGGACACGCAGTGAAAGTGAGGTGCTCGTAATGTGTGAATTTACTCCGAATGTCAGACCAAAATGTCACAGAGTCCGTGTACCTGTCAAATGTAAGCTCTCCGAATATATAACCAAAGAATAACTTGTGATGCCACCGCGCTGTGGAATCATTTTTTCCAGATAAGATTATCAGGAGCTAGAACTGCTCATCATATACCTATTAAAGATTAAAAAGAAAAAGATTAACAAAGGCTTAGAGATTTGAGGTTTGGTGATAAGAAGTTAATGAAGTCAAGGCTACACCTCGTGAATAAATAAACAATTGTATGTACTATTTAGTAAAAATACTTTTAAGTCAAACCTTTCATACGGAAGGAACAGCCGGTGCCAGATGTACGTTATGCAAACATTTTGCATTCCCTGACCTGATGATCTTTCTCCAACTGCTGTGACGAACAACATACTGTATATTTGAAAAGTGCTCGTCTCGTCTCAGTCATGTCACGAACGCCCGTTTCACATAAAATCATTCATTGCGTGCAGGTTTTGTTTTTTTTAGGTTGCACACCCACAGTCAGCAGATTATATTTAAGGTGGTAATTAAGGGTGTGCTGTGGACATTTGCATGGTATATTATTAGCAAAACTTGATTTGCATTAAATTTCTCTGAGAATACAATAACCGTGCAGTTGGCACACAATACGTTGTGACTGCCAGCCTCATATTCGCATGCAAATGATGTCTGTCTGTCAGTCAGGCAAAAGATATTTCATGGTGCAGCCGTGTTATTTTATCTGTGCTATTCTCCTCACACAACAAGAAAGAGATTTCCTCTGCCATCTGAATTATTAATAATAACAATGTCAGCTTTGATGAATGCGGCGCATGTCAGCCAGCGAGCTAATCAGCCTGGGAACCAGAGAAAAAGAGCTCTCGACGATCGGCGGCATGTCTCAGCGATAATAAGGAGCCCTTTGAATCTGTGCAGACTCCTCAGGGTGCAACCAGACTCAGGGAGCAATGGAAGGCAACGCTGGCGCCTGCTAAAGACAGACCACCCTTAGAAAATCTAATCTGACTTGCACTCTGGCAGCCTCCTCTTGTGCGCTCCGTCCGTCGTCTCGAGTGTGTCGGTGCGCAAGCTTGACACAGACTACACACTCCTGACAACTGACACAATGCCTCATGACCTTTCAGTTCACCTGCAGGGCGGGGCAGAAATCTCTGGTACACGCCGCCTTTCTTGATTACCCACATACACCACACAAACGCACAAGTTAGCGTCGCTAAACTTCTTTGGACTCCCTACATTTTCAAAACACAAAGCGTCCAAATGATCTCATCGCAAACCATGCAGCGATCATGGTCTTGTGTTTGTAATTCCGAATACTGTAAACGCTCTTTTAGGCATGGGTAATATGATGACATTATGTACCGTCAGGTGTTTCTATTATTTTGGCCACCCAATTATTATTTCTTAAAGAAGCGTGTCTCACCTGCTCGAGGCTGATCCACGCTCTGGTTGTCCGACTTCTCCTCCATCAGCCGGCGAGTCCATCGCAGCTCCCCACCGTTCACGCCTGGCCGAAACCCAGAATCTGTCTCTGTTACAAAACAACACCAGAGTCATTTTAGTGCAAAGACGACCTCACACAGTCCAAGACCTACTCCTCCGTGCTGTGATTCATGTGCGGTTTTCATTGTTAGCTGTTCTTCAGTTTGCTTCATTGTTCAGTCAGTAAAATGTAGAGCTGAAACAATCGGTTGATAAACTAGAAATATCTTTGTCCATATTAAAGATAACTGTCAAAACTATCAAATTTGGTTGAGATAACTTTCACTATTGTCCCAAAGATGAATCAATTATTCAACACAATAAGTTGCAGAACTAATCAAACATTTGAAAAAACATTTTAAAAGTCCATCACAGTTTCAGGAGTCCAAGGTTAGGTCTCGTTATGGCTGAAAGTACAAAACCCCAAAAGCAGCAAATCCTCAAATGTCAGAAATTGGAAGAGTTCATTGTTTTTTTTTGGGTTCAATAACAGACTTAAAATCATTAATCGTCTGTCAAAACTGATCAACTAATCAATTCATCCAGCTCTACTTTGATTTTTTTTTTTACAGCCAGTAGCCGTTTGCAAATCACAAAACTCAATGTTTTCAAAGAACCTCTGACTGACGTTGAATAAACAAAGTATCGATTTCATATTAATTGTTTCCAGAGTGTACTTGTGTCAAACAACAACCCAACAGCCTGTAGTTTCATGTTTCTGGCTCGAGATCGCCGTTCAGCGATTCATTGCCTGCTGCCGTCAGCTGTCCCGAGCCATCAGCACTGAAATCTTTATGGTGTTTATTTCAGCTCTGTATTTCATTCCTCAGCTATCCTCTGCGTGGCTTTCAGTATTTACTACGCCGACAGGCGAGGAACTCCCCACAGACATATCTCACTCATCTCTCCTACGGGGGGGAAAAAACCCACCACCACCCACAGAGATCTTTCCACTATTGCAGAGAAGATAGTGAGTCGGTTATTATTCCACTCTGTACTACGAACCGTCCTTTTATTTACAAGGCAGCATGGTGTCTGTGTCTGACGCATTTTCTGATTGCCAGGCGATGGCGAGTCCCTTTGTACCTTTCAGCTCAATGAGCCCATTTCACGAGGGCAGCGGTCACGGCTGAGAGCAGACGTGAAGGCTTTCATGTCGAGGCATCAAGAGGAGCTCGACTCGTATGAAATTCAAATGGATTTCTGCCACAGATGGCTCTGCACCATTTTCCCACCTATCGCTGGGAGAAATCTCTAGCACCTAAAGCCCATCGTGTCTCATTAGAGAGAGGAGAGATGGATGGATGAAAACTGGATGCTGATTCTAGTTCTTTTACAGATTCAGATTTTATTAACTCAAGAATATCGAACAACAATTGCTAAAACGGTCTGTTGATTAGAAGTAAATGATAGAAAATCATTAATAATGATTCATTGTAGAAGTCATTTTGCTAAAATTACAACAGTGTCTGGTTACAGCTTCTCACATGTGAAGTTTTGCAGTGTTTTTCCTGGTTCGTTGTCATCGATTGGATTAGGGATTGTGTTCGCCAACAAAAATAAAGCAAATTCAAGCTTTGAATCACATTGGGCTCTGGGAACTTGTGGTTATAGTGGAGTGATGTATACCCGAGCAGAGAATTATGTCACACTCCCTCTCCGTGTGTTGTAATCGTAGCTTCTCGGTGCTTTGTTTTGGTTTAGTGCATGCGACTGGCTAGCTCATGGCCGCCACTCTGCTCTGCACTTACACGGCGGTTACAGCCGATAACGCCGTCACGACCGACAACGTTGTCGCTGAAGTGCTGCAGCCAGCCTCTGGTTCCCCCTCTGGTTCCCCCTCTGGTTCCCCTTCAGGTAAACACTGTTTGCTCTGACAGCACATTTGCCTTCATTTGTACCGTTAGCGCCGTTAGCTACGAGCCGCCATGTTGAGAGCCGTTGAGAGCCAGCGTGAATTAAATCTAAATGTGATACTTTGTCTCCCAGAGGATCGTCATTTTGAACGTTCGGTCGACTCTCTTGATTCCTTTCCAAGCCTTTTTATATGGAGTTTGTATGGAAATATCGTAATGCTGCAGTCACATGCCTCAACATAAACACATTGGTTGAGTGCAGCATGGTAAGTGTAAATACCATCATTCATTCCTCCCTCTCTACACAACAGTATCATTATGCAGACTCACGGGAGCCTCCGAGCCACATGCTTCATTTTGTGACATTTATGATTTTGTTTTTGTCGTAAGGCAGCAAATAATTCAAAATGCAAGAATTCATCGTGTTGCAACACATGATGAACACAGATCAAATGGTGTCACTGCTGTGCATTATTAAACAGCACCTATTTGATTCATAAAAAGGCCTGGAAGACCAACTCTTCATTTATAACATGAATGTCTTAAACCATACACCATCATCTGCTCTCCTCAGAAGGGACAAAGCAGAGTTGCCTCCCTCTTCAGCAGAGACAAGACATTTGATCCCGTCAATAACACATCGACTGGAAAGACCGGCTTCCTGAGGTCTTACCCCAAACACTGCCTCCACAGGACAGGACTGCATGTCGGTGTTAGTGAATGTCTCGGACCGTAAAATCCTCAACAGTGGCAATGCGGATCAGCATTTGCTGCCTCTGAAACCCGAGTCTGTGGATATTACTTGATAAAAAAATGATATTTGTATCGCTGCAGTCCTCCACTCTGATATTCAGACGGAACATTTAGGGAGTGTCATGTTGCAGTAAACAGAGAGCTGATGAAAATTAGATTTGGTCTTAAAATGGAGCTTAACCACAGTTCTATAAATATCTTGACTGTGTGTCGATGTAAATATGTACACGTAATGTATCCATTTGTTTTTCCTGATTGTCATACGATAAGTGTTACAATTGACACAAGCTCTGCCATGGTGCTATTAATATATGATCCACTTCCGACTTTGTACGGTTCTTAATTATTTCGTGACAATTTCCCTTTTTGGAAACAGCTACCATGGCGTCATTCAACACTACAACTTTCATGTAACCAATTTCCCAATTACTCCGGTGGCATTAGAATTTTGTCTTTGTAGAACGATGAGTCAAATTGATACAATGTATCATCTACCCGGGGCCAGAAATATTCTAATTCTACAAAAAGTGACTTTACAAGCAAATATGATAACATGTTTGTGTCCAAAGGATGCTGTTTTGATGTTGCTCTGTTGGACGTGTACATAAGCAACAGTTTATATACACGATCGCGATATCAACTTTAAAAGATGATATGTCCGTTTATTTCCACAGCCCCCAGGAGATGCAAAACAATAATTTATTGCAGGTTCAATATCTGCTTCACTGTTTAAAAGCGAGTCGTTTTTGCTGCAGTGGAAACTGGTTTGTGTGAGCCACACAAACCATCAAACCGTTTCAATCAACACTGAACTTAAGTCAGTCCAGTGTGTTGTCAGACATAACATGGGACACACAGGGGATCGTTATGTGTCAGCTGTTAAGACGCGCTGCTGCTGTGATTTATGAATGTTTGTAAAGGAATCTACCACCTGCATGTGCAGACGAGGGACAGCCGTGTTGGATATAGAACGTCCAGTGAGGCTTGAAATGTTCAGTTACGAATCAATTCCACACGTTCGCAAACATGGAAAATAGTTGGTCATCTTCAGCAAAGACATGTGTTGAATGTATTAATTGCTTCAAACAATGTGTGTTGCCTCTGCAAAATCGTTCTTCCTGGAGACTGTTCCCTTTACAACTCCAACGTAATACATACGCTACATTTTTCCGATATCCAAACCGATGTTTTTGTCAGAATGATATTGATACAGACGGTTGGATAAGCACATCCAGATATGGTTGTACTAGCCGTGATATTCAGGATGCTACAGTATGTGTGATATTTTCCAAGCATTGCGAGAGTAACCTGCCTGCGGCCATTACAAACAGCAGACCTTGCCCCGTGCTTTTATATGGTTTAAGTTGAGTGGCCTTGATCTCAGCTCAGAAAACCTCTTCTGGTTGTTGGCACACACTCATAATTTAAAGGTGAAGTATAAATATTAATGACACGGCTCATTCACCAGGACACTCTTTCATGGAGGAGCGGACTGCAACACTAAGGGTGAACCCTAAATGTAAATCAAACACACAAAGTTCACTCATTCATAGCGTTACAACGCACACAGGATTAGAGAGAATGACGCTGTCGGTGCTGAAGCTGCTGCTGATGAGTGTGTGTGTGTGTGTGTGTGTGTGTGAGACAGAGTGTGACCACATCAGCAAAGGTGATGAGAGGATCATGAGCGAGGGGAAGATTGCCTTTAGGTGGCCTGCTGCAAATGAGACATTGCAAAATCTACGGAAGAACCACGCTCTAACCACTTATGGATACGAATGTGACTGGGAACGGTAAATAATGTGATAGAGGCTGATGATTTTAACGCTTTAAATGAGAGTAACTGTAAACAATCCAAGACAAATACAATAAATGTACCAATCAAGTATCTACATTTAACCACAACTTATTTAGGCAAATGAAAGACACTCAGCAACAGTGACAACCTGGGAAAAGGCAGAAATTAAAAAGGGCAGGCAGACTATTAAGAGATGCATCATATTCTGCCGAGATTAGGATACAATAACCATGATCAATCTGCAATAACCCACAACCGAACTGATCCCCAGTGATTGGATTTATATATGCCACAGCCTCTGTCTGCTTCATGGAACAAACTGTCACCTTCCTGCATTGTAAGCTGTGAGACGGTGAGCAGAACATGTTGGACACTACTAAACTCAGATTTAAATATTTAGAACAGCGATTCAGCCGTCTGACATGCAGCACTGTTCGTTTACTTTAAAGACAATATTTTGCCTTAAAAATGGCACACGGCTGGAGAGGAATCATAATCAACTTCTACAACTGCATTCTTTCTTCAGGCAATTTAAATGTTATAATAATAATGTCTATTTTAACTGATGGAGAATGCAGCACCTGTCTACAGTAGAATTTCTGAGCCAGCATACACTGCACATATGTAATATTCATATTTTGATCCACATAAAAGAAGACTTAGATCCATGGATAAGAGGAGGGGGGGGGAGTATATTGGATCTTTGCTCCAAATGAAGATAAAGTATTGCAGACATGCTCTGAATACCGGTATTATGCAGCATGTTCTACTCGTTAGCTCTTTATTGAGACAATAATCGATTGATATGGATCTGTTTTGTAACGCGTTAGAGTAAAATGTATTTCACCATTTCCTTTCCTTTGGATCTTTTTAGGTTTTTATTCTAAATCTAATTTTAGGTCTAGCATCGATCCAAAATGTGGGCTCCTATCCAAACGTCTATAAAATGTCCACAAATGTCTATAAATTCATGTAAAAATCAACTGTGATTTATATTGTGCATGTTTTGACATGTTGATGTAATACCAATTTTCAAGTGTGAATCTAAGACCGTCCATAGGACTGTAATCATTGTGCAGGCACGCAGGCGCGTGCAGTCTGTGTGTCTATATTAAGGTCTCACCTGGTGCCTGGATGACCTGTGCGAGCCAAATGACGGCGACCAGCCCGACTCCACAGCAGCAGAACCGCTGGAAGGGCCGCCGGTGCCTCGCTGCTGCTCTCATTCTGTAGACGGCCGCATTTCCACCGGAAACATCTGTTGCTCTCTTCCTGACACTTGTTTCACAGTTTCTCTGCAAACAAACAGCTCCAGCAGCAGCAGCAGCAGCAAACGCCAAGTCTGCCAAGTTGTGTCAAAAACAATACAGAAAATCCCCTCAAGCACAAGCCCGGTTCCCCTCTCCGGACTCAGAGCAGACGCTGCGCTGGCTCACTCCGCCAAACCTCCGGGTCGAACATAGCGAGCGAACGCGTTAAGAAAAAAGCTTTCTGCGTTCATGTGAACGGTCTGAAAGGACGACAGCAGATCCCACAGTGAGGCGCAGCAACAGGAGGCGACATGCTCTTGAGCTCCGTGAGCCTTCACTCTCTCTCACTCTCTCTCACTCTCTCTATCTCTCGCCGCTCACGGTGCAGTTCGCACATGTGGCCACCAGGCGGCGACAAACTCAAGGACTCTTTTTTTTCTCTGAGGAAATGGGACAGAAATGCCCGTTTAAGCTGACGGACCCCTGATGAGACGCAAACTCCCAAGCACTAAAAACACACGCGCACACTCACTATGAGTAGCTTTTGTCAGTGGTGCCATTTGCTGGCCCAACACTGCACTGAATGTTCCACCTGAAAGACGCTTGATTCGCTAAACACACCTGATCCCGCTGATGAAGTGTGAACGGAGCAAGGAAAGGTGGACTGGAACTCATCGTTAACTCCAATAAAGTATTTCAACTCTCATTTGCAGACGAAAGTCTGGCTGCATTTGCATTCGTGTTTCTAACCAGAACCATGTCAAGTGCATTTCTCTCCTCGTAAAACATTGGAGAAGCGGAACAGCATTCTTCTTCACTGCCTTCTTGGAGGCAGTGGGCTTTCTCTGCGTATTACCGCCACCAGCTGTCGATCAGCGGAATAGCGTGTCGAGCATTTAATCTGACTCTGATTTAATAGTTTTACACCAGTATTACAGCTGGCCCAGGACTTTCCCGACAGCATCCTGATTTAATGTAGATTGTGAAAGGGTTATGAAGTAATGCCCATAGGAAACACATAATACAGTAAGAATCAGTGCTTTTGCTTTGGTTGAGATTGTCTGACAGGACAGAAAAAGGGACAATATGAAAGGTAGTTTTGCCACTAATACTCTACAAGTGATTTCTCTTGTTTTTTTCCTTTTCCTTGTCTTCTTTCGTTATCTCCAGCTCTTGAATTATTACTAAATACAAATGCTAAAAGTGAGGGGACTGCCCCGGTGTCTGTTTGGGGGAAACACAGACTACTTGTCACATGGAGACCTTCCAGAAACCGTGAAGATGAAGAAAAACTGCCGCAGCACTGTCTGCTAATAATCCACCCAGCCAGATTCACAGAAAGTACAGATTCACAGAAAGTACAAAAACCTACACAAAGCTTTTTGTGTAAAAGTGCATGTACTGTACGATAGAAGTAATCTGGTTAATGTCTCCTTTTAAAATTGAAGGCCGTTTAAAAGACCTTCAGTGAAATGACATTAAAAAAGCGAAAGCAGCCCCATTCAACGTCAGTGGGTCTACAGTGTCCTGGTGTTTTCCATTCTTTAATGTTTAACTGATTTAGACAAGAGGGCAGGACTCTGTGATGAGTTCATCATTGACTTACACACATGGGGTGTTATAGGAGGTGCATCACTTAGTAACAGCTTTTATTCAACTTTTTAAACTTTCGGTTGAAATGTTTTGAATGGCTAATTTAATTCCATGTTAGTCTGGATACATAAACGATTGGATGTATTCGTAAACATTCGGAGACCACTTAAATCAAATGTGTATCAGTTGTTTGTATCTGTAGATGCGTATTATTAATAAAAGCTGTTTAATCTGAATCGTATCAAATATGTTTCGTACATTTAAAGCAGTGACGCTATTATATACTAATATTAGGCCTCATCGACTTGTTGTATGGGGCAACAGTGGCCTGGCCATTTAAAATACGACATACACCCTGTGAACCAGGAGTCTAAACACACACACACATACGCACACACACCAACACTTGGCCTCTGTATTTACAGAACACGGATGAGTCAAACTGGTGTTAAGTCCTTGAGCGGTGTGTGACACACAGCCCCGAGTGAAGAGTCCGTCCTGCGCTCCAACCCCAAATAAAGACATAGGCCGGGGCATTGTTGTCGCCAGCTCTCCTCCTGCTGTCAGGGCAGGGAAGATGGAGCGTTTTTCTGCGGCTGGTGTTTAGGAAAGCCTTCCAGAGGACAGAGTACTGGCGAATGTTTGTATGATGTTGCCGTGCTGTATTATGATCATGGAACCAGCTATGGAAAGTGTATTTGTCTTACCTCAAGCTCAAGTCAGGGAGATGGGAATGTGCATCCCATCAGGATTTCAAACTGGTTTAAAGCTATATAATGTTACTCTAAATCTCTGTATGTGTTTATGTGATACAGGCTGGTTCTATTCTTATATCTTGGAATGAATCTCAATCAAAAATGCAGTATTTAAATGTACATAAATGATTGTATTATAGTAAAGAGTTGGTAGAAGGTGGTGGTGTATGGTGTAAATATGCATAAATGCAGTCTAATCATTTCAAAACGTGAACCAGATTAAACAGAAGAGGCTCTATAGTTTACTGTCAGTTCCCTGTATGTTAAACAGAGAATATCTCGACAAACAAAGCTGTGCTATGACTGAACAGAGAGGTTTCGAAGGGTCAGGGACAGAGCTCAGCAACAGGCAGTTAAACTGTCTTTATCTTGGATCTGTTGAAGGTTGTGATGAAGTTCTATACGGCTGAACCGGTTTAACGTCGACACACCTGGAGTATAACACTTAATAATCCTCAGCATTTTGCTGACAATGTTTTAGCCTTAATCTCAATACTATTATATTGAGATTAGAAGGTTGAGATTAAATGATCTTTTCAAAGATTCTCATCAGTTATTAATCTCAATGTAATATGATTAACCTCAAATGAGTTGACGTCTTGTCAAATTCCCTCAAAAGCGGATCTATGTTATTGACTAATGAGCTGTGTTTTAAGCAACAAACACATTTCTGATCATAAAAAAAGGATTAAAATGTTTTTCGTCTATCGTGCAACCACGGAAATCTGATTTAGAACATGAAGCAGTTTGTGAAGAGATGAGTGCTTTTTAATCCTTCTTCTCAGAGCTGCTGGGTTTCATTGTAACTGATTGATGTACAACATCACTGCAAATACCCAGCAGGTATGACTGAATCCCTGCAGGTTGATATGGAATAAATGCAGTTAACTGTATTCGGCTGAGATTTACTATGACTTTTCCCCAAAATCATATAATGGCATCTATTTGCTTGCTATTTGATGATGATGCTGGCTTATTGTTTGGAGATGTAATTTTCAGTGTAAATGCAGATTTAAACTAAAAAACAAAATCATTTTGTACCTCAAGAATATTGCCCAGTTAAATAGACTGTATATATATTTGTATAATACTTTTCCTTTTGTGAGTTTCTGTTGATACAAATTTCTTGTGTTTTGATCCAACTTTTACACTCTTCTTCTCAGTCAATCTGATCTGGCCATGACCTTTGTCTGACAAATCGTGTTGTTGCCGGCACACCTTAAAACAGTTTCTTCGTGGGCGGCTGTCAGCTGTTGTTTCAGCTCTGTTTCACCTCCACCATCAGTCCAGGACGTGAGATCCTCAAGAGGTTGTGCTCCTGGACAAATGAGGATCTAACTCTCTGGCGTCATCGAAGCCACCTCTAGATCCTAACCATGTCATATTCCTAACATGCCCTCTGTGAGTTTACATGAACACCATACATTCACAATAGAGTCTAATTTCTAAAGACTTTCCATCCCTGCTTCGCATTTCAATCGTGCAAATCAATAAAGACAAAATAATACTCATAACTTAATTTTTCCTTTGAATTGTTTTTTGTTGATTGCAACGTAAATCGAGGTGCAGAGTGAGCACATGATAGCTAAAATCTTACGTTTACATCTTGTTTTTTCTCCAAACACAAGTTCAACAAATGAACGTTTTGAACAGTGATCTTTCTCCGCTGTCTATGTTGGTGAGACAACATAAATATTTAAAAAAACCTGAATGCTCACTGCAGGTATTTCCTTTTTTTGGAGTTGTTTATCTCACAGAAACCAAAACCAGAAACACCCCCACCATCATTCTATCAAATCTTAAAGGCAGCTACACACAAATATCTCAAAGTCAGTGTCGACAAAACATCTGCATCAACTCAGCCACAATCAGATTTCTTTTCTTTTTTTCAAATACGCCATTGGATTTTCTGAGACAATTCATTTTTTAAAATATTTAAAGACCAAAATAATCATCCTTTTAGAGGAAGCATACGCCATTCCGCACATTCACATCAACTTAAACTTGATTTCAATGCAACATGGGTCATTTTCAGCAACTTTTTCCTTTTAATTTGCTTTGAAAAATCATATATTTGTCAGTTTGCTTCCTTGAACCATCGGTGGTAATCACTGAGCCTCAACACACATCTATTATTATCATCATCATCATCATCTTGTCTTTTGGATCATGTGTTACTCAATGACATTTCCTCGCACAGCGGATGACAGACCAGATGTTGCAACGGTCTCTTTGGAAATCCTTCATCTGCCACAAAACAAAACCCTCAGTAAGTGCAACCAAAGACAAAGAAATGAGGTCACTAAGCTGGGTTACCATACATTACATTTCCTGGTAGGCACAAAGTCAGAGGAATAAGCCTTCAGATAAGACCAGTATGACCAATTTAAACATCCATTCCAAAAGAAGAGTTTCACTCATTAAGGCGTACCTAATGGTGTCTTACGACCTTATTATATTCAAGAGCTATAGCTGAAATAGCTCAAAATCAGAATGATAAAAAGAACCATCGTCACATTTAGCAGAGAGTATTTTGTCATATCACGGTTGTTGGTTTTCGACAAAAGAAACTTCAATTTATAACCAAGCCCACTTTTCCTTTCTGCCCTATTTCACATTTTTTCCCTCAAGACTTCCCTCCAGTTAAAACAGCTACAAGAAAATCCACATTTGCATGATTAATAAGTTACATTTTTATACATACACACAAACAGAGGGGGGGGGGGGGGGGGGGGGGGGCTTGGAAGTTGCTTGGCACATTCTCATGCTTGACCAACCTCCTACAATCTAAATAACTATACAAGACACAGTAACACAGGTCTTCTCACACCACCGTCTCCCCGCTCAGTCATGAGGCTTCAGCATGTCCAGGAGATGAAACAAGACGCCTGCATGGTCACGATTAACACTTCTCTGCATAATCATCCTGCAAAAAGGAGGGCATACGCAACCCAATGCACGAAGTAACATGAAACAGTTCAGCTGTACACATACAGTATCTTCACATACTGATGAAGTTTAGATTCATAATTTAATCTGTATATATTGTATCTTAATATGCTGGTACCAGGTATTCACAGTGACTCTAAAATAAAATTACAAGAGGAAGTTTGTACAAGAAACAAGAGAGTCGGTGTGACTGACGAACGTTTGGCATCCCTTTTTGTCGGAGTATAGAGTTTGTAGTTGGAGATTAATTTGTGGTCAGTTTCGTTGGATTTCAGTGGGATTCGGGAGAGCTGCCTGCGCTTTTCGTTGGCACTGAGGAGAAGCAGTCCGACTCCTCTGAACACACGTTACTGCTGTTGGCGCCAACAGCAGTGGACACAAAAAGGTGAGGTAAAGGTGGTGGCAGGGGGATGAGATCTTTATCCACCTTCTTATGTTGAGCAAGACATAACCTGGGCTAAATAAGGTTCACTATGTGCCCTGTCCAGTGCTGATTTTACAACAACAAAAAAAAGTGCAAGAACGACACAGAAACACATACAAACACACATCGGGGTGGAATGGTAAGATTTCACCAAGTGTCCTTACCGCTACCACTCATAAGCCACACTAAACAATTACCCAAAATAGTCACTGTAGACATCCGCCAAACACAAAACATATTTAAATACAATATCCTGTATTTTACTATTGGTTCAAGGTGTTTTATTCTGACACCTAAAGCTATGTTGCCAGCTGAAAGTAAAAGCTGCCTTTTGGCATTTTGTGGTTCAGGCCTGTAGGAGGAGATCTTCTACAGTATGGCTGCTACAATAGTGAGGCTAGAAGAAAACAGCTACAGGCAATCGTGGAAGGAAGCTGAAGCAGCTCTTTTCCTGCCATTGTTTGCGTTTTCAGGAGGGGTAAAAACCCTTTTCAGTATCCCCTTTTACACTGTTTGTAACATACTTCCAGGAGGAACAAGCATGCTCAGTTCCTTTTTTTAATGACATTTCCAGGTTACATCCCTTTTATGTAAGGGTGTTAAAATCCTTTCTCCCGAAAAACTCCAGTGTCTAAAAGACAGTACTACTGAGAAGTGAGGCGGGCAGAGAATTATGTCCTTACGTAACGGGCCTTGCTCTCAGGCCAGTCAGTTGGCATCATTACATCTTTTGAAGTAGAAGGCTGCCTACGGGCTTGTCATTGTCATCTTCCCCCCTTTTTTTTTGTTTTTCTTGTCTTGTTTTGTTTCAAGGCCTTCCACACTATCAGCGCCGGGCAGAACCACACTCAGACACGGCAACTAAACGTCTGGCAGAGAGGATAGCGATACTACTGTTCACATATATTATTGGTGATACAGTATATATACGTATATACACACTTTTGGTCATTTCAGATAAGACACCACCAAACATGCTATACAGTGTCTCTCAGTCTTAATTGCCACTTTTTATGCAAGTGCTATTCAGCCCAGCTTGTCAAGTATTTGAAGCAAGGAGGTACAGTAAGAGATGCACACACACAGACACACACACACACACGCACACATCCACACACATACTGTATCACATACACCGAGAGAAGCACTCCGGCATAGCACGCCAACGTGGCAGCCTGAGAGCTGCACGTCGGTCAGTCTATGCAGGTCATGGGATGTTGGAAATGTCATTTTGTTCTTTTTCATGGGTTGATTTGCATACTCCCTCACCAAAAGGCAGGTCCATGATTCAGGATCGAGACTGTGGTTACACACAGATTGAGCAGGATGCGTGTGTGTGTGTGTGTCTGCCTTTGCAAATATTTACGAACAAAATCTGTCTACGGAGCGAGCGAGCACGTTGTACGACTTGCATCTTTCTGCTGATTTGTGCGTTTGTGCGTGCAGCGGTGAAGCTAACAGGGCTTGTTGACGTTGCACAGCAGCTCGGTGACTTTGATGAGGCGAGCCACTGTGCTCTGCGACTCCTCCTGCAGCCGCTGGTTGTTCTGCCTGAGGCTCTGCACCTCGGCCTGCAGCACCGCCTTGTCCTCCTTCTCCTGAAAGACATCGGCACACAACAAAACAAAAGCCGTCGCTCAGATCGCTGTGGCAGGAACGGGAGGGGAGCGACAGGTACAGCGGTGGCTTTAAGGAAACTAGTGGGCACACATAAACACAGAGCTTGAAATAAAACAACACAAACAGTGTAGAGAAGCACATCACGCTGCAGTGGGGGAAAAGAAACAATCCACTGAACTGATCATTTCTTTTGACAGAATAATCAGAGTTCAGAACTTCAATTATAGTCTGTAGTCTCAGTGCTTTGTGGTCTGGCCTGCTGGTCAGACTGAGTAAGCAACTAATCACCTACAATTGGTCAAAGGTCGCAATTAATGATCATTTTCATGATTGAATAATCTATTTTTAAATAATTGTTTGACATATAAAATGTACAAAATACAGTGAGAAATGCACAGAGCCCAAGGTGACAGCTTTAAATGGTCTGTTTGTATGACCAACAGTTCAAAACCCAAATATAGTCAATTTTCACATTTTAGAAGCTGGAACCAAGAACGATTCATTTGTGCTTCATATATATACGATAGACAATTAATCAGTTTATTTTATCTGTCAATAGAATTATTATTAGTTGTTGTTTGAGCACTACATGGATACTTTATCATTATTCTTGAGAGTCCATAGACTGAATGGTACATTGATATAATATGTGTCGAGGCACAGAGACATATTCACTGTTGACCAAAGACTCTCAACACGACTTTGTTTTGAGAATTTTGTTTGTTTTCTGTCAAGCGGCTGCTTCCGAGATCGAGATTAAGAATAAGGAGTTCATCACATCCAGTATTCTTTGACATCTACATCCACGGATCAGCAGAAAATAATAAAATAATGACAACAGGAGTTGTCGGACATACATTTTTGTAAGTATGATATTGGGGGATTTACAAATCTGAAATGTTGCCGTACAAATGTCCAACATTAGGACTAAATTATTGAATGAATTAAATGTAAATGTGTTTCTGTATTCAGTGCAGCCACAGTGAGCCCGCTGCGATTGAAATGGCCGAATGGACGGGAGGATTTGTACAAGTGAACAAAAGCCTGCATCAGAAAATACAAATAATCTCGCAGCAGCGACAGAAGCCGAACAATTTGAATACTTTTTCCTACCTGCTGACTCTCCCATGGAGCTCACTGAAAACATTATGACAGAGAAAAACGTTCATGAAAGTCAAAGCACCTTTTGCAGGTCATCCTGCAGCCTCTTCAGCATGGACTCCAGCTGCGACACCTTCTCTTCTAGGTGGCCTGGAGAGTCACTGCAACGCAAGAGAGGCAGTGACACTTTGTCAAAAGAAAGTATTGTAATCAGAGAAAGTCTCAATTCATTTGTTTTCCAAGTCACAAGTGAACAAGATGAATGTCATCTCTGGTGTATTTTACGGAAAGGTTTGTCTTGTATTTCTCTCCTGTTATAACACCGCCCTCATCTCATTTCAGCAGGTGAACTGTTTCACTTTGCTTGATTGATCTCGACTTCCACTGTGGCAGCTTCAGCGCTCGCAGGCATCGTCCCTGCTGCCTTCAAACCTGTCGTACTCAGAGATCAATTTGCTGTAACTGCTAGGTTGACAAGCAGCCCCATTTCCAGCGAGAGACGTCATCCCCATGATGCATTTCGTCTGATTGCAGTTATATATAACGAACGCTTCTGGTGATGTGAACAGCATGATGATGCATTTTGAGGAAAGAAGATGGCATTGACGTCAGACGTTTTTGGCACAATAGTGCGTTTTGAGTTTGATATTTAATTATATGACCATTTATCTTATCATTTTGGTTGGTTTGAAGCTCATTTGTGCTATTTGTAGACATACTTATTTTGAAGGAGGTTGGCAGTGTGTTTTTTTATTGTAGTCACTTATCCGAATCTCTCTTTTATTCAACTGTACTGAAAAAGGAAATATATATACTGTATATATTTTCCACATCTTGTGATCATATATTCTGTATGAGTGTCTTTTATGAAACATTTTACACGCTCGTTGGAGCCAAATTGAAAGGTGAAATAGTCATCAATACTGACTACAAGACGTCGGGGGGCATGAACTGCGCCTGTAAAGACTTCCTTTGAAGAAAAGCTTCACATTGGTGTTGGCCAACAGTTCTGGACTTTATATGTTCAGACACAGCATGGAGGACTAAAATAAGGTGAGCAAGGAGCTGGACAAAGTGTAAAAGAGAAACAAAATGGATCAGAGTGGGAGTTTTACAGAAAGATGACAATGACAGTGAGTCAGACAAGCTGCGTGTGCGTGTGTGTGACTGCATGCGCATAACTGCAACACTGAGTCAGCAAGAGAGCTCTCTTTATGGGCGAGAGAAGCCATCCCATTGACTCACACAGTTGGAGGATGTTGCCGATAAAGTCTAAATAATTGAGAGAGAATAAAGAAGTAGTGAAAAGGGTTGCGTGCAGTGATTCTGACAAAACAACAAGAGACTAACGACAGAGATATTGAGCTGTACTGTATAGCAACCCACCTCTCATTTGAGTCTCTCAGCTTGCCGTCTGTCTGGTCAGCTCCTGCTTGGGAGGGGTCTCCGGCTTTATGGTCTGTGGTAATGAACATCATCCACATTAACATCATTTAATACAGCCATTCATACCATAATGAAAAGATGAGGCAGACAAAGACAGGAGATGCTCACTTTCTCTCAGTATAGAACATATTGTCATTCATACACTCATCTTCATTATAGAGCGCAGATCCACTGCAAGAGCCATTGTGGCCAAATGGACATTAAACCCACGAGTGATTGGTGAACATCTCACTCCAAAAACAACACTCTGGGCTTTCTACAGACTTTCTACAAGATTTTGGAACCAGGTGATAAGGTCTGGTTCACCTTGGGCTTTTCAGTTCATCCCAAAATTTAGAGTCTGACTTGAATCTTATGATTGTGGAACAAAAGTCTGGATCAAAAAATGATTTGTGATGGTGCTAACCACTACGGACAGCTTGTTATCTTATTTTATATTTACAGTAAGTGAGGTAAACAGCTCCTCACCCTCTCGGGACAAAGCCTCCAGGATGCTGCGGCAGGCCGTGGCCAGGTCAGCGATGGACTGCCACTCCTCCTCAGTGGTCTCTGTCGTCTCTGAGAGAACTGAGAGAAAGGAGGTTGAGATTTAACTCGCTTTTGTACGGGACAATACAGCAGAGCAGTGGGACTGCAGGTTTTTGAGCAGCCGGTCTACAGTAACAAAGAGCCACCACTGGGGGGTGCTGCTGTGTTACTGCTGGTCAGATTCAGAGGCACAAGGAGGAAATGTTATAATGTAATGTATGTCGTGTGCCTGCAGGTTTCACTGATTTATGCTTATGACTTTGTAAGATCTGTTTGACATCAGTTTAGATTCAACTCAAGGCGGCATACTAAAACACAAGACAATGACCTCAATATAATTCATTTGGGTAAATTATTACATGCAAATTTAATAAAAACTTTGACAAAAATCTGAAGAATCAGATGAGAGGATGAGCAAGTGTGCTCTTATGGCGGATAAATGATGAGTCTCATAGTCTCAGCGGAGGCAGAGCAGATGGCGTAAGAGGGGCTCCTTGATTTGGAGCTGCCTAAAACTCCACCCCTCCCACTACCCATCTGTCCCCCTTTTATCCCAGCCCTGGCAGGGGGTGGCAGCAGAGCAGGGGTGATATTAGATGAGCGGGATAGGGGGCAGCGGGGATGAAAGAGGAGGGACAAAGGGGATGCAGTGGGGAGCAGAGGGAGGATAATGAAGAGAGGGGTTTAAGGCAGAAACAAATCTGGAAAAAAGGACTTTGGGGCGGAGGCAGAGATGATTTGCAAACATGTGTAATTGTTCCATTTTGGCATCGTTTGAGCAGTCGTGTCAGCTGTTGTGTCTGAGAATGGAGCTTTGTGTCGAGTGCACCATCAGGGTCATAATATCTCTTTGTGCTCTTTGTCTCGGAATTAATCGACACACATTTAATTTTCTGTTTAACATGCTGCCATTTTAATATTTACGGCATTATACATATATAAATATATTATACATATTATATGATATATATACAAATATAAATAAAGGATTAGCAGCAATAGGGAAGTACTTACTCTTGGTGATGGAGTTGTGAAGACTTAGGGCTCGTGAATTTCTTTCAGCTCGGTCTAAACATGACAACCGGGAAGACGAGTCACTCACTGAAGCTTTGTCGTCGCCACACTCAGCGGCCATGAACTGAAGACAGACGAGACAGAGAGAGAGGGGAAACAACACTGTCAGAGAGCGGCTGGAGCGCGCTGGCGTGAGAGACTACTCGGATGTCCTCTCGTCTCAGTCCGTCACCTGTTCGTCCTCCAGGGGAACCTTGGGTTTGACAGCCAGGATCAGATCAGGTGTGGCGTCCCTCAGCTCGTTGTCATAGATGTGGCATTCCCGCTTCAGCCCCACGTTTTCATACACGTGCCTGTCCAGAGGGGGGGGGGGGGACACAAAGCAAATCTGTTGTTGATGCTTTGTGACATTTTTCATCCGATCCAGAGGTCAAAACAGAAACTGGAGCAATCTCCAGGATGGCTTAGGTTTAGGCCTGATTGAGTTTGCAATCCTGCACTCACAAAATCATCCATCAAAAATTCAATATTATCCTCATGAATATTTTCTTCTGCACAATTTCTGCTTCAAGCTGTTGTAGCTTTTTGGAGTTGTCAGGGCGAAACCCACAGTGTGCTTAAAATGATTTGTCTGGCAGACACAGACATGTACTTCTGCTTTTACATCGGCGTTGTTCTCTCTCCTTGGAGCTTCATACTTGGCAAACATTCTTGTGTCTGTCAGAGACGGACCTTGATACTCAACAGGATGAGGAAATGCAATGCAGACCATGGTAAAAGGGATTTTTGATGACATTTACATGATTTCTTAACTTGAATCTAAAAAAGAAAAGTGTCATTTGAATGTTTTACTGCTGAAGAGTTAAAGATCTACTGCGCAACCGTCCAATCATCTGTGTGGATTTTCTAATGTGAAACGTCATTTAAAACCTTTTGCATTAAGTAAACACAGTTCAGTGAAGCAGAGTGACACATTGCTTGGCGTCCTTTCACCGTATCCTGTCCTTTGCAGGAAAAGTGACGCACTATGACTCTGAGATTAAATTGTGATGAGTCAGCTTCCGTTTGAGGATATTTTCAGCCATGCTCGATGATTTCAGAGCCTTTTTACCTGACGGTCTCCCAGTTTGCAGATGTTAAAGATCTCTCAAAGCAGCATTTGTCTGTTATTTATAATATATATCTCTCTATAATATCTTCAAAACACTCATATGTCAGGCTGTGAGAGCTTGAATGAACAGTGGCATGGTCTGTAGTAACACTCACCCATCACACGAATCCCTGTAGGTCGGCTGTCTCTCCAAAGAGCAGCTGCGTGTGAGCTGCGAGCCGCTGCCCTCCTGGCTCTGAACGGCTGGTTGGTCCTGCAGAGAAGTGGCCCGTATCAAAGGTAAGCTGGGCGGCGTGAGGAGCGAGCCGTGACATCTCTCACTTTGCCCTTCATCACACGACTGTCCTTCGCCCTCTTCGGCCTCCACCTGCACCTCCAACTCCGTCATGTCCGCTTCATTGACCCCACTCTCGTTCAGCTTTTCCTCCTTTGCTTCTCCTTCCTCCTTCTCCTCCTCCTCCTCTTCTTCCTCCTCCTCCTCCTCCTCTTCCTCCTCATCATCTTCGTCTTCCCTCTCGTCCAGTACCCAGGCCTCTCCAGACTGATCCTCGCCGGGTTTACACTCCGCATCCTTGATGGCTTTCTGGTACAGCTCGGAGAAACTTCTGCAGAACATAAATCAACAACATACTTGGTAAGAAGACGCACGCACTTCACAATCACAGCTCTCTTTTCGGCCCAGCCTCTCATCCCACTGCTGAGTCATAACACGAATCTAGAAGCCCATAACAAAGATGAGGTGGACATATGAGGTGCTATATTTGTCGATTATATCCCTTTGGGAACACAGAACTCTACTTCCTCTCAATAATTATGACATCTTTGTGGCAATCTGTGCTTTGTTGTCACAGAACAAGCATTTCAGCAATGAAATATAAATAAACCAGTGGGATCCACTCTAAAGCTGCAGAGGTGTCCACTTTCATATTGGTTTTTATTTGTTTTAACAATTGTGTCCACAGCTGTTTCTGCTCTCTGTCTGACTTCAGCTGAGTGGAAAGTGTGGGAGGCCCTTTGCCAGTGTGGTGTGATTACAGATCATTAGAGGGATTGATTGGTTGTTGGCCAGCTGGTGTGCCACTGATGGCAGGCCGTCATCAACAGCAGAGTGAGCCGTGGCCCCAGTGTGGGCACCGCTCTTGTTTTCCTGAACCGACTTGTCCCACTGACCCCCTCCTCCTTCTTTGCTGTCAAAACGTTCTCTCACCGCCTCACTGGGACTATTATCCACTTTCTGGAGCACGCTTTATACCCATGAGCCCCTTCTCCAGTCTCTCCCTGTGTCTGTTGACCCATAAGTGCCCTTGTTAGTGTTCTCTTTCTCCCTCTCCTCCTCCTCCTCCTCCTCGTATCTGCAGCTTCACCCACCTGCGTGGCTTGCCGTTCTCGTCAGGCGGGATGACAGTGATGTGGATCTTGTGCGCAGTGCGGAGCAGCCTGGTCCTCTCGTCGGGGCTCAGGTGAACCAGCGAGTGGCCGCACAGTCGCACCACGCGAGCCCACAGCTGCAGGCCGCCGCTCTCAGCGTAACAGAACCGCTGCAGCTCCGTCACGAAACCCTCCTCGTTCATCAGGAAGCCGGGCTGTCCGACGCCGTCGCGCAGGGGGGTGACCTCAAGAGCCTCACATCCCCGCGTCACCAGCTGCAGATGAGCGGAGGATGATGAATGAATCAGAAAGACATAAACCACCCACTGAAAAGTTTTAAAGACCAACACAATCACCCACCTCTAGCCTCTGCACCACCTCGCGTATATCCTCCGCCTGGCTCTCCATCGCACTGATTGAAACAGACTCCCCACGCTCGTAGAAGATATCCAAGCAGGGCCCCCCCTCCTTAGTCTCCGTCACTGCCTTCCAGCCGATGACGTCTCGACAGGAGCAGTTAAACACCACCCTGCGCGTGCACCTCTCGATGAGCACCACCGACTCAGCAGACACCCCGAGCAGACAGGGGAGCCTGAGTTCTCCAGCCTCCCCGTCATCTCCACCGTTGACCATCACAGCCCACACCAGCGCCCCAGCACTGTGCAGCTCGGCCCCTTTGGCGCCCTTCAGCTTGTCTTTGCGCTTGCCACCCAGAGAGAGCAGGGGGAACTTGGTGGAGGAATCAATGGGTGTGGTGGTCACATAGTTTTCAGCCAGGTCCTTCAGGTATTCCTGCCGTGTGCGGGTGGCCATGGAGCGGAACTTTTCTGACTTCTCCGCAGCGTTTTCGGCATTCACGGCCTTCGCCAGGAGGAAGTCTCTGAAGGCGGGAGAGCTGGGGAATCGAGCGCCCTTAGGGAAGAGTGGGCCAAATAATGGCATGTCTTTAGACCGTGTCACGGCCACCCTGAGAGGGAAAAGAGTGAAAAACAGGAATGCTAGAGTAAGAGAGAGTGCAGAAGTAGCATTCAATCCATGTCTTGTTTTTCCAAGCTTGACTGTGGACTGTAGTGCTCTCCAGAATAACAAACATTTACACTGAATCTGCTGCAGAGGAGCACAGATTTGTGTTTCCTCCTGAGCGGCCCAATAACTACTATGACGTATGAGACCCATGTGTAAGAGTGCACATAGTAACACCCATCTTTACATTGACTTACATGCATATCGTGAATGACATGGTCAGTAAAATTGTTGTTTTTTTTGTATTTTTCTTAAAGCCCAGAACTTATTTTAGTCCACTACTTCCTATGACACACAGGATGGCCATGAATTTATTGTCTCAAGAAACATGAGGGTGAAAATAGATGTATATATTTACAGCATAGTGGAAGAGGTGTGATCAGACCTGTAATAGGTGTTGTCAGTGCAGGGCTCATGGACCTGAACGATGATGAAGACATGCTGGAAATGAGAGCGGATGGACTTCGGGGTGAAGGGCAGGGCGCCCGGCTCCTGGAACACGATCGTCACAATGTCGTTACCGATGTGTCGCTTCCTCAGCAACTGCAGAGGCAAAACAGAAACAGAGAGATTCATTTAAGAAGCAGGCACGAGTCATTTTAGTCAACAAAACACATCTCAGTTTGCCATGTTTCATATCTCAAGAATCTACAAGAAATGTTTAAGAAGCAGCTAAAGAGATTACTTTTAATGATGTTCATTGAACTCAAGGCGAAGTCAAATGAAATGAATCGTAAAATAAGCAACTCTAAGTGTTCTCTGAAATAAGCTTGTGTGTCCATGATCTTGCTATTGTTGTTCGCACAACTCAATGCTCCAAAATGACTGTTCTTGGGAAATTAACAAATGTTGTAACGTTAAGTTAATTAATTACACTTCTTTATGACAAAAAAAACTAGAACTGAAGCTGAATTTAAAAAACTGCTTAATCACGATATTATTACATCACAAACTGTTGCTGCCAAAAAGCAGCAGAATGTAAGGGCTTCGTCACTAACTTGTTTTGTTTTATTTCATCTTTTAGTCTATCTTCACATGGCATGCCCAGTCTCTTTGTAAGTGGCAGCAAACAGGCTTAAACCATGAAGTTCATAGAAAGAGCTGACAGTCAGCCTGACTGAGAGGCGACTGTGAATACCTCCATGGTGGGAGTGAACGCTGGGGGGCAGGATTTTTATGTCATGCTTGTTGCGGAGTACAGAAGCCTTTTCTAAAGCGTTTACAAAAGCATGACGTCTGACCAGAGATGGGTAATGACGGTTGTACCGAGACTGATGCAATTCTACATTACGAATAGACGTGAAACGTTTGAGAAAACTTGGTATTGGAAAAATGGTTCGGCAACACGAAAGGCAGGAGAAGGAAATCAAGAGTCATATCTCTGTTGAAATATATATGGGTTGTATTTTTTACCTGTTGCGTGTTGTTGGCTGTGTACGGCAGCATAGTAGACACGTGAAACATAATCTCATAGTCCTGGTAGCGCGTGTAGAGCGAGTGTGTCCCAGTTGAATCCGCTACACAAGCAAAAGACAAACAAGAAACAGGCATCACACAAAGAGAAAGACGGATAGGGGTTCAGCAGAGTCAGTCAACGCTTATGAATGAAAGACTAAACTCAAATTGTCACATTCAGGGTCCGTCTGATTTGCTGTTCTCTGCCGCTCACTGAGGGGAAAACAGCTCGGCGATAATCAGCAGTGACTATGCTATTTTGCAGGCATGACTCAGATTACATGCGGCTAGATAGGAGTTATCTTAGGCTCTCAGTGGTGCACTCATGCCCTTCGGATAATGGTCCTGCGACAAGGTGAGATACAGCCAATAGATGCTGGTGTGGTGCAGTTTTTCCCCCCCCCAGCTCACTCTTGTTGTCCAGCTGAGCTCTGTATTTCTCCCAGCCCTTCAGCCGCACACGCTCCCCGAGCAGATCCAGGAACTCTTCAAACGCCGGGCCCGAGCTCTCGTTGTTGTACATGTCTTCCTCTGAGCTCTGCCCGGCCCGGCAGTACATCACCCCAACCTTCCGCTGGAAATTCAGCTAGAAGACAGAGAAGCACAGAGTCTATAATTATCCTCTCAAGACCTTTCACCTAATGAGGCATCCTGATCATTTGCCTTCTTACTGTACAGCTACAAAGCTTGTCTGAGAGAATGTATGCTGTAAAATGTTATCCACCTGCACAGCACACATTACACGATTAAACCTCCTAATCCCCTTCACGTGTCATGCTTCAAACAGAGGGTTTGATTCGTCAAAGTTGTTCCTTTACTGAAGTAGCTCACTTCAAAGGTGGAGCGAGTGGTTATCTAGTGTGTGTGTGTGTGTGTGTGGGTTTAAATGGTCAGCAGCTTCTGCTAAATAAAGTTGCAATGAATGTGATGGGGCTTGAATGTTTAAGCGATCAGCAGGAAATGATCTAAGATCATTCTGGTCACAGTTTCTCAAGTGAACAGTCACCATGGTGGCAGAGGAAGAAGAGAGAAGAATGAACAGATATTGGTCAGTATCCGATGTCCTGAAAAGCTTTCTCTCAGACAGTCTTTGGTGTCAGCAGGGGCAGCCTTACTCACCCCCTGTTCGTCCAGCTTCAGCAGGGTGTCCCTGACCTTGGGGGAGTTTGAAGCCAAGCGAAGGCAGTGCAGGTTCAGTTCAGGCATGATGAACTCCAGCAGCCTCTTGGGAGACAAGCCTCGAGGGGTCGTGTGACGAGCGGCAGAAGGCACAGACTCCTCCAGGATGGAACCCCGCAGTGTCTTCATCTGGGGAGACGATTCACAGGCGTCACATCCAGGCAAACCAATTTCACATGCACTGAAATGGTGGAGAGCTCGGAGGATAGAAAAGCGCCAGGTTTACCTCTGTGGTGCGAAAGATGATTCTGTAATTGTACTGAGCGCCGCTGGATCCGTCTTTCTCCTCTCGCCGGAAACTGATGGCCACTGGGCCGAGGCGGTCGTCCATGCCGAAGAAATTCTGGTGTTCTGCGGTGACAACACAGTCAATTTCAACTGTGACAGCGTTGGGGTTCAAATATAACACACCAAGAGAAATGTATTAAAATAATTAGGGTGTAGAGGGGGGCTGAATCTTGCATTTTATTCAGAAAAATGACAAGACCCTCCCAAGAATTCCTTAACCGCTAAACCCTCCACCTTTACATATCAATACATGACCCTACCCCATTTGTGACCCCCCCCCCCTCCTCTTTAATAAACTATGGGCAGTCCATGAATTATAAGATGACAAATTTCAAAACATTGTGCCATGATAAAGACTTGTTCAGAGTTGTAATGGGATGGTTCATCAATGATTGAATAGCACCACAGTGTACATCCACACAGCTGGACAGCAATGCTTTCTTAACCCCGTCATATTATTCTCCATAGACTGGCCATAAACAGTCGAGTCAGACAAAATAGAAGTTTCACTACACGTACCTTTCATGTAGAAATATTTGCGATAGTAATGGGCTCCCAGATCTGCATGCTCTATAAAGTAGTTGCTCTTGCCCTGCTGTTGGACGTGACTCTCTCTGGGCTCCTCCAGGACCGACACTGCATCGTTGGGGGTTCGCAGGCTCGACCAGAGTCCCCGCCTCCCCTGGGATTGACCGAGACCCACCTGCTCTTCTCCCCCCGTCTCGTTGCGGAAGTGGGGGCAGCTGAGCAGGAGCTCGTTATCGTTGCCATCACCTTCGTCCTGCAGCAGCGACTGCTCGGGGTCATCTGCATTCACCCCGTTGCCTCCCCCGCCCTGTGCAGGCGAGGACGGGGTGGCTTGGGAGAGGGGGCGCAGCTGGGAGGCGGCTGAAGCCCCAGAGGTTATATTCTTTTTCCGTCCAATGCTGTCTCTGTTTGTGGCCGCCTCGGTGAGGTCAAACAGGATGCTCTGGACGTCGTAGTGGGCAAAGTTCCTCACCCAGGCTCCGCCCCCAATGTTGTCATTAGGACCTGGTTGAGGGATCTGAGGGGGTTTAGTCTTCTTACTTAGTCCTTCGGGCTTTGGCGGCTTGGCAGGTTTTGGGGAGTCCCCTGTGGACACAGTCAGACCACGAAAGAATCCATCGGGCTCTGGAGGGTTGCCCTGCAGGCCCAAAAGCAGGAAAGGGTCTTTGAAGCGTAGGGCATTTGGACTCAGGGGCCCCTGAGCGTCTGTGCTTGGCCCCTGTGCTTGAGTCTGTCTCTCCAGCGAGGACAGGCTGCCGTATTCCCTGTGTAGCAGCACACCCCCATCACCCTGAGCCCCCGCACCCAGCTTCTCACCAACCGCCCGAGCTGCTTTCCCCCCTGCCTTCCCGGAGGAGTCCAAGTCTCCTAAGGTTACATCGCTGTTACTTCTCTGCATGATGTGGCCGCGGCCCACCGACCTCAGCGTCAGCCCCACACGGCTCGGAGTGAGGCTCTCATCCTCAGCTCCATCAGCCTCCCTCCTCGGCGGCCACTCCACTAGACCTGCTTCCCGGTTGGGGTCAAAGTTGACGGTGGCAATAGGCGGCCGCATGTTCTGACGGCGAAACTTGCGGATGAAGAGGTCATCTGACTGCATGGTGCCTGAAAAACCGACTCCAGTCCAACAATCGTCTCTCCACTCCGGTCCAGAGCTTTCTGCTCTGCCAGTGAAATGTCTGTCCTGGTCTCGATGGCGCTGGTGTGAGACGGGAGCACTGCGCGCAAAGATGTAAAACCCCTCTGAGTGAAAGCAACAAACACCGTCCTCATTCACGGTTGGTTGAATTTTCTCAAACCTTGGACGTCTCTGTGAGGTGCCACACTTTGTCCCAAGTCAAGTTGTTAAGTGTAAATAAAGAAGATTGAGGAGAATATGCAGATGTGTCTGGTTGCAGGGGTCCGTCCCGGTGTGCAGATGTGTGTTTTGGTGGTGCTCATTCCTTCAGAATAAGGTCGAGAGGATCCTCACTGGAGCCGGAGTCCTCTTTGTATCAGAGGCTCTATCAACCTTTCTAACATGGCATCCATTCGTCTGCACTCTTCAGTGCCTGCTGCTTCCCGTTTGGTCAGGTCCACTCGCCACCTGCAGAAGAAAAAGAGAAAGAAATGTCTTTTGTTACCTCATCATTCACCCACACTGCTAATATCTTAATCGACAGCGTTATGTTCAGCCCACAGCAGCAGAAACACTTTGTTTGGAAGAAAAGATTTGACAAAGTATCGGATTTCAACAATAAAGCAGCAGGCAGGTCTGACGTCTTTTATTGTAGAGTAATGCCTTGTACCTCTGTTTTCTCTCATTATTCTTTCCTTTACACACTTTCCGGTCCAAAGTTTCCCTAAATAGTTCCATCGCAGACGTACTGCTCACCACATCCAGCCTGCACACGCTCACAATAGACAGTATTAACACAGGAGAGGGGGTCTTCCTGGCTTACTCTGCCAACATACGAGAAATAAGTGTAAACTGTCTCCCACCCTCAAATACGCTCACACACAAACACCCTCCTACACCAGTATTTAAAAAGAATATACAAATAACAACAGCAACAGACACATTGTGAATAACTTCCGATATAGTATAGTGGATCAGCTGTTATTATTTTCACAGAGTTTGAAGAGTACGAAGCAGTGTGCTTCCCTTTTTTTTTTAAAGTCCTTAAACAGTTATAAGTTTTGACTGCAACTTACCAACAAAGCGGGTTTAGTTTCAGGTACAAATCAGCTCGTTTCTGTTGCAGATTCACTGTCTTTCAACAAACCGAGCTGAACTCTTTTGTCGCTCTCAATAAGGTATGAGGCTTCTTCCTGTCGAGCGCTTCGCATGCATCTCCTCTCTCGTGCTTGCAGCCTAAAGAGCAGGTGCAGCGGTGCAGAGCTGCGACCAGAAAAGCTTCTCTCTCTCTCTCTCTCACACACACACACACACACACACACACACACACACACACACACACACACACACACACACACACACACACACACACACACACACACACACACACACACACACACACACACACACACACACACACACACACACACACACACACACACACACGCTATAAAAATGCTACAGAGCAAAGTGAGGAAGTCACAAGAAATCTTTGTTTCCCTTTCTTGCCTGCTCTCACACTCTCCTTTTCAGCAGATGTTTCCATTTTGCTGTGAAGAGAAAATGGAAACTTTTCACCAAATACGAAAGTTATCAGAGGTTATGGGTCGTTTAAAAGGCGTTAAGAGATATGCCAATGTGTGTTGAGGTGTTTACATACATTTATATAATCTAGAAGACATTTGAGGGGCTCACTGTTAGCAGGAAGTGTTGCTCTCTCAACGTGTTTTGTTAATACTGAAGTGGATAATGTCTGCTCTTCAAAAAGAGGGGAAAAAAGTCTTTGTAGCGCTATCGTTTTATCTGCATTTGATCACTTTCAGCATTCTCCTCTGGGCCTGTTTTCTCATTATAGTCGGTAACAGCGGTGTTGGATACATGGTAGAGAACAACAGATATCCAAGTTTTTGTTTTGGAGCACTAAAAAATGGATAAAACTTTTGTTGAAAAAAAACCCGAACTTGATCTGAAGTTTCAACTTTTCACTTGTTTTCTTTAAAAGAATAACCTCCCGAGTTGTGTGACATGATTATTTTAAAGTCCCCAAAGAATGAGCAAACATGAATATTGTTGGAAGGACACAGTTTTCTCTGTGGGAACAACAATCATGTTGACGTTTGAACCATATATGCATTTCAGTGTGCTGGTGGTGCTCTGTCCATGCAATGCTCTGACACAAATGGACACAGATGGACTTTCAGTCTGCAATCTTCCCGGCGGAGCTTGAGACGCACAGCATTTTAATGGTGATGAGCACATATTGGAAGAAACATTCAAAATCCTCATGAATCTAAATGTTAATCGACGAAGCGACTGGGAAGGTGGTGTCAACCTACTGGAAACAGGCAGGGTTGTTGATGTTCACTAAATTGTATTTTCTGTAATTCTGAAGCCTTAAAGAATTATTTGCAACGCCAGGAATGTCACGCTGGTGGAGAAAGACGATAACCTGTTATTTTATCTTGTTGACCTACAATGGTTAAATTGACCAACACTGACTCAGTATCAGCTTTAAAATAATCACAATGGGCAAACGATTCAGAGGACATGATGGCGGTAGCTCGTGGCCTCCTGTGTATGCGGATAGAATAAGTGCCACAAGTTTAAATGAGTGGCTAGTGTTACAAATAGCCTGTGTTCATATGTGATTGAACAATACGTGTAACATTGGACTATAAAATGACTTCCATGTTTGTGTGAACCACCGTGAGGCTTGATGATGCTGTTTGCTTCCAATAATACAGGGAATTAGTGACGACAACTCTGGACATTTCCCTCTGTGTGTGGTTCCTCATCTGACACACTGAGCACTGGGTCACATAGAGAAGCCTCTGTGCGCTGTCTGCATGGTGCCAGGGCTGCTGACATTAAAACCCTGCTCATGCTTCCTTCTGGGAACCTGCAAATGTTCTCAAGCATCATCACCCACGTGGGCACAAATGGTGTTTGTCGACGCCTATCTGCGATGATTGGGTGCAGCATCGGGTGCATGTTTCACGATGCCGTGAAACGGTGTGAGCAATCAATTTTCTCTCCGCTGTCTCAAAAGTGGGAGTGTAGATTATTGGCAGCATGTTCTCTTGAACACAAACAGATCACAGATTGCCTTCAAGCCGTTCCAACACAAAGCTGAACTTCCAGGCTCGGGCAGAAACACAGCGCGCCGGGTTGAACTTGGACACTTATCACTCGCCGCCTTTGTACGAATCACATATTCCTGAGCTTCTGAAGACCCCCGGCCCATGAATCACTCCTTGTTTCCATAGCAACTCATCTTGTGCCCCCCCTCTATTGATGTGGTATCCACTCTACAAGTGCTTTATTGTTAACTCTGCTCAGCGGGTAAAATGGCTCCGATTTGTCAAACAAATCTACGACTTATATTTGTGTGAGTGACCCTGGTCATACAACCCTGGTCATGGTTTAACTGCATCCTTCAAAAACCTAGTTTAACACCAAAGTCAAGAACAGATAGTTTATAGATGTAGCTTTCGATCTATAGGACAATATGATTGTACAATTCAGCAGGATGCTTAGCCTAAAGAAACACATATGAAATCAATAACCACATGTCATGGTAGCATGAGAACTTACAATGTTGAACAAGGTGAACATAATACCTGCTTGACAACAGCATGCATTGCCATTGTGAGCATGCTAACATGTTAGCATTTAGCTAACAGCACAACTGTGCCTCTAGACCACGGAAGTGTGGTGTTATTCAGCCTTTACGACGCAATCGCAGGGTTCAATCAATCAATTATATTTCATTAAAAAAATACCCCCTTACAATTGAATAGCCCCCCGCATTCATTTCATCATCATGTTCTGTTTGTCAGACTTAAAAAAGTGTTATGTAATGTTACTCAGTACTCAGAGATCAGTATCATCAATGCCCGTCCCCATTCCAGAAGCATCCTGTGGTCCAAAGACAGTCTCATAGAGCCGCTAGCTGCAGACTCTTGGTCTTGTTCGTGTATTTTAGATCAAAAAGGGGCATAACACACTTAAATAGTGGCGTCAAAAGAAAACTATGGCCTAAATGTTCTCAGGACTGTAACTGTAACTGGCTTTGAAGAGGAACCGCACAGAACTTGGATCATTAAGATATTTGCAAGATTCACATGTACATTATCTGTCTGGTGTTTCAGCATCAATCTAGGAGCGTGATTACGTTCTTTTTCATCTGTGTTTACTGACGTGTGGGGGTACTAAACACTCTCCCTTTGAATCAGAATCAAGTGCAGAAAACAGAAAATGGTAGATTTTCTTACCATTACTGACATGCGAAATCTTCATTCAAAACATCACTGGCCCAGACTTTAAAATACATATGACCACCACATTGACACTGGCCTTCCTTTGAATAGAAACTGTCCTCTGTGTGTGTTACCGCTATAGAGAAGTGAGTGACATACCTAACGTAGCAGCACAAAATGAAGAGGAACCAAACTGTTTTGTCCCTGCCCCCTCAAGTTTCAGCTCAATTTATTTGGGAACCAATTGTTCGTATTCTCAGTATATTTTCTGCTGCACGCACTAGCCTGACAATTTAAATGTCATTGTACACCCTCCCAACTCAAAAGGACAACAGCTTTTTTTCAGTTAAACAACTACCTTTTGATCCAAAAAATACCCTAGAACAACAATATATAATTGATAACCATCAATGTTTTCCCAGGATACTTCTAGCTGATCAGTCTTACAAGTTTATATCAGTCTGGCTTAAACCAAACCCTAATATGATCACAAATGGATCACTTCGTAATAGCAGGACTGACTAAGTGGCAATAAAAAAGAACTTAAAGGCATTATGAAGGCTTGAGACAATAAACAGCAATGGGAAGCTCTTTTTTCTAAAGCTTTCATTGAATTCTGATTGCCTTTTACTCCGATGAAGCCACATGTTGCTGGTTTAAAACAGAACAGGACACAATATCATAACTTCAGTATGGATCGCTCTAAATACTTTGGCAAGTTGAACTACAAGGGAACCTGTGCAATATCTGCATCTTATTTAAATACAGCTGAACTGTAGGACGATTAAGAGTAGTATTAGTTCCATTATTGCATAATAAGTACATAATAACAAAACGGTACGTCACTTCCTATATTGGTATCACTACTATTGACATTATTTTTGATCAGATATCTGGTAGCAACACACACCAGCTATCCTCTCTCCTGTACAAGGAAGCAAACACTCAGTTAATGTTGCATGCACTCCCCCACATTCACAGTGTGCACTTATTCCTCCCTGTCAGTCAGTGCAGCAGTTGATGAAAAGCATGCGTGACCTCTGATGCTCCCTGAGCCACAACTCTACCGCTGCATCAACTGAAGCTCGACCCTTCACTGGACTGCATAGCAGGGACCACTTAAACACGTTGGATTAAATGCCTTTGAGGAGGAGGAACTGAAAAGAATTTGATGATTAAATCTCCCTGATCTGGTTGTTTTGCCTTATACACTTCACTGATATTACCAGATGTCATCCGTGTCCCAACAGTCTAAAATAAATCAGTTACTCTCCTGCCGTTAATCCACACAGATTTAAGCTGATTCACCACACAAATTCAATCATAGATCATTACTCTGACATGTATTCAGGCCATTCCATAAAAGCAGCTGTATTCTACAGAGTTTGCAGACATTGTTGGCTGTGCAGTGTGATTCAATTTTCATTGCGTCAATGTAAATAATAAACAGAATAAAACAGTCTTTGTTTCTCTCTTCTGTCACAGGACCAGTGCTGGACAGACGACCCAGAGACATGCAGCTGATGCTCTCCAGGATTGTTTCTCAAGATTTGGAGCTTTCTCTAAAACACTTGGGAGGATGCTGCCCTCCTCTCACGGTACCAGCGCCAGTCTCCATCCCAGAGCAACTCAATCATGCATGTAGACAGCAGTGTTTAATCTTGCTTCTCAGATCCTAAAACTCCGTTAGTAGCCAGTGGACAGTAATTATCTCTGTTGTGCTCACATGCTCTAGATAAACTAGACTTTCTTTGTGTGCTGAGCTCCATGGTGTCCATCAGAGGTGATGACAGCGTCAGGTCGTCCTGAAACCCTCGGAGCAGAAAGGGGAATGTGAAATGGCACTGTGGAGCAGCAACTGCAGGATTATAAGGATTATGTCTATTTGAGTACGGTTGCTTCCTTTGTTCTTTTGCACCAGATTCCCTTTGAACGGCCATTACTGCTCAGGGTAGATGTGTGGTTTAACTAATGACAGTGAATGAGGTCCACTTCCATGTTAAGTCCAGGACAAGGTTAATGGGCCTCTGGTGTACAATGTCAGGACACAAACTGAAGTCAGAGGAGAGTACTATTAAACATACACTGTTTTGGGGAAGTCAGGGTCGCTTGACTTATTTTGCAGCCGCTCATGAAAGTCTGCGTCCTGTGAAACAGGAAGCGATGACTGACCTTTGAACCCTGGGAGGATGGGTGTCATCATCGTTTTCTACTCAACACTTCCACACCGACTGGCTGCCGCGCTGCAGCATGAATGAGCAGCGCTTTGCTTTCTGCCAGTAACTGAAGTCGACTTAACCACAGCTTGTGTGCTTTTATCGTAATTACCGCTGATGTTGCAGTCGTTTGAAGGATCTAGTGGTGAGGGAAAGATTGTGTCCTGATATAGACGATTGAGATCGGATCTGTACAGTATGCTGTTCAGGTGAAGCTGCGAAGATCGGCTTAACAGCTGAGCAGCAATTAGACGTGACCAGTGACAAAAAGTTGTGCGCTTACTTGCAGCCTTCTCAACTCTATCACATGACGATGCAGAAACTGTTCAGACTTGCAACTTGATGTCGTGCCTCGTTTCTTTGTCAGAATTGAAGAGTGAAGTTGTGAAATACGCCGCCTGTCTGAACATCATTATGCCAGCGGGTCTTTCAAAGCAGCAGACCGTTTTGACATGTGACATTAGCATGATACATAAAGATGGAGAAACCAGCAGGAACACCAAAGTCCGGTTACCGCACCTCAGTGAATATCTAACCAAGCGAGTAAACGTCCAGCACCACAGTCTGGAGGTCGGCTGCTGTAGTGTCGCTGTCTATCCTTGTAGTTAAAAGCTGCCTTGCCGATTCTTAACCGCAAGGTCTAAATCAACTCCGAATAGTGATTGATTTTGGGAAATTTAAAGCCAGGCTCAGTCTCACTCTCATTTATTGATCCCACGCAACCTTGTTACGTTACATTTGAGATCGGGTTGCATCCCTTGTTTTGCTGCTGAATGTGTGACACTGAGCTGACCTGGCTGCAATGCTTTAAAGAAAGTGAATGTGTGTGAATGTGGCCAGATCTGATTCAGAAAACAAGTTCATTCTAATGCCCAACACTTGCTCCAGGCATCCTCAATCTACACCACCGACCCCCTCTTTACCACACTGCGGGACAGTGAACTGAGCCAAGTCCAGAGGCTGCTAAGTGGCTGGTACTGCAGCACTCTCTTGTTTGTAACGTGTTTTATCTCCCGTTTTCATTCAAACTGTTTGCAAACGTCAGTCTGAGCTGTTGGTCCCCAAAGACAGATAAGCCTCCATCGCTGGCAACCTGTGTTCAACGGGCCGATTAAGAAAAAAGAAGAGGATAGCTGTCACGGTGGCAGGAAAAAGAGCAGGTTTTTGAAGGAATTCATGATTGTGAGCAATATTTTGCACTCTAGCCAAGTATGACTGTAACCCAGAGTTTGATCCTGCCATTCATTTCCCCACCGTGCCAGCAATTCATCACATGTTTTGCCTTCGATATGACACATGGATCATCACTACTACTTAACTGTTGCTTTTTGATTTCTTGGTCTAATAACACTTCAAGGTGATGCCGACATATAACAGAAAAGCAGTTTACAACATTTAAAGAAGTGTTTATTTCCTGCACATGTGTTAACTGAAACATAGCACATTTTAAACACACATTTCTCTTGACAGTTGTGTTGTGGCATATTGATGCTAATTGGATATTTTTGGGTTAGTCTATCGCACAAAAAAAATACTTTTTCCTATTTCAAAGAAGGGGCACGATTAGCGTCAGAAAGTCTGGAGAGGAAAATATTTCAACCAGTGGAAATGTTAAAAAGGACCAATCAGCAGAATGCGGTCTTTATCTGCATGGGCTCTGCTGTGTAGCGCTGTTGTTATGGCTGTATGTGGAGGTCAAACCTCGCTCTGGGCTCTACAGTAGGATCATGATCCATCTCCACACAAGCATATACCTTTCATTTCAAGGAGAGCTGTCCTCCTTAAAAAGTGTCCTTCAAAATTTTGAAAATAAAGTATTCTGCCGAATAAATTATGAATGAAGCTGGACGAAAGGGGGCGAGGGTTACCAAGATGTTAATTATTCATTGGTTGGTCGCTCCCTTGTCCACTCTCTAGGATGCACACGCACACAGAACAGAGCGGATTTGTTATGATTTTTATCCAAGTCTGTGTCTGACTTCCTTGTGCATGTGTGCCTCATATCTCACAGTAAACCAACATGGTTGAGGTCATCTGCCATGTGACTTCAGCGATGGCTGGTCCGGTTTCAGTTATTTTTCGAAGTGTTTCGTAAAGAGACAAGGTTTTACTGAAAACATGAGCTGCTAAAAGAGTTCGACACCGTCACTGGCAGCAAATGTGAATGTTTTACAAATCAGTGCGGGTTTTGTCTTATTGTTTTGACTCAGTGTGTCATTATACTTCATCAGTGGACCTCCACCTTCAGAAAACATAAAGAGGAAGTATGCTCAGAAAAGCTCCCTCTATACTATTGTCCATATTAAAACCTAACTTCCTCTTGTAATAAATAGCACAACAGAAGACTGATGCACCCCCAAATACAAATGTAAGCGCTATTGTTTCTAACATAACCTACGTGCTGTTCTGCCACAGTAGTAGAAAGTACCGAACGTGCACTATTGTTTGACATGCTATTTGCCATGACATCAACACTGTGCTGGCAGAGCTCTGCTGCTTCCTGTGTATCTGAAAATACACCTTGTGGCAGGCCGCGTGTGTGACGGAGGGTACAGGCAGAGAGATTTACGGCCTAAATGTGAGACGGCTCGAGTGCAAGTGTGTCTTTGTGTGCCTGTGCTGACTCTATAAAAGCCTTATAGACGTGGCACACTGTCCACATAGTGACAGGAAGAGCAGCTGTCCCCCTGTGACCGCCCTTTGTGTGTGTGTGTGTGTGTGTGTGTGTGTGTGTGTGTGTGTGTGTGTGTGTGTGTGTGTGTGTGTGTGTGTGTGTGAGAGACAGGGGAAGGAACTGACCCTCAGCTTCATGACTGCATCTATTATGTTGAGACACGGTTCACTGTTACTCCTCGGTCATCAGTGCATCCAGCGCCGAGGCAGGGGAAAAGCGATTGCGCAATATTGCTTTAATAGGACTCTGAACGGTTACAATACCTCGTCTACTTTCAGAGGAAGAGACGCTGACCTCCTCCACTTCCTCACTGTCCCTATTGTCCGCTGAAACGTAACCCAGATGCCATGAAATGGCTGCAGCACTCACACTACCCACGCTCATCCTCATTTCTCATTCTGTTTATGGGAGAAAATCTGCGAAAGCTGTCCTCAGTTTCTCTAAATAAGTGTTGATTACAAGACAAATTGCTATCATTATTTGGAAAAATAGACGAGTGTTTCCTGTTGACTGTCACAGCTCAGGCATTAATGAAGTCTCCAAAGGCCTATCCAAGAAGGCGATTACTCATAAAAAGAGATTACTGTTAAATTGATGACCTTACTAATAAGCGATTATGTAATATGGATGGTCAATCAATGTGATATTTCATCCCCATAAAATATACAAATATTGTAAGAATGCTTTAATTAGGATTCTCATCAAATATAAGCAAGTTTAAATCTGGGTTATGCACTTGTACTTCTAAAACTCATTGCTTTTGCATGAAAACCACCTTTTCCTAGAAGAGCTAGTCACAAATATTAAAAAAGTGAAAAAAAAAGAATCGTATCAACACAATATTCTGAGCGGCTTTACATCTGAACTTTGCAGGCAAGCACTTACTGCAGTTCACAGCCTATCTCCTGTCTGGTGCGCTTGTGTCATTTACACCAGCGGCTCTGCACCTTCTGACCTACATAAGAACGAGCGGCTCATGCACCAATATGCCAACTGTGGCTGGTTTCCTGTGATGCTATGTCGGCTATACGGTGATACGAAGGAGCAGGTTCTGTCTGCACGTGAGTGACGTGAATGAAGACACATGACAGAGCGGCACCAGGTGACATGCTGTGCATCGTGTGAATTACTGGTGCGCACTAAAGCCTGCGTGGAAGGATTCACGGAGCCATTACAGACAGAACCTGCTCAGACGTTTATCGTCTATATGCCTGCAGCCAGCACCATTATTTATGGTGCTAATTTTTCTTCAACAAGGTATAAAATTGATACATAACCGCTGTGACTGCAGGGCACGTATTTGTGTCACATTAAAAAAAAATGACTCAGAGTATGAAAAGTGTGGCAGGAATTCATTTCAAAGCAGATGTGAGACACTCCTCTCCCCTCTCAGCCAGTGTATTGCGTTTGGTCCTATAAGGTTAAAGAGTCAGCGTACCACTGACAGGTACAGGCTCAAACTGGTCTCTCTTCTCACTTCTTTTTTTTAAATCGCTGCCTTTAACATGTAAATGAAACAGTTGAGGTTGCAACTTCCTCCTCATAGTTGTGACAGAGCAAAGAGGCCCCTCAGTCATAAATAAACACGTTGATAATCTCCAACATTTCAAGCATCAGCCAAAAAATAAAAATATACTTCATGATGTATTTTTACACTCCTGTGAGCACAGGATGCTTTCTGCCTTTTAAAAAAAACCTCCATCTGCCATTACGGCGATGAAGTGACGTGGTGCGAGTGTGAGTGGTCGGTCCTGCTCTGCTTTCAGTGGCTCTAAATACCCTTGAGGGCACTTCTCCTGTAACAGCAACGCGAACAATGAGAAGGAGCCACTGCACCGCTTCATGGTTTAATGTATGTCACAACTGAGAGGAGCAACAAGCTCCAAAGTAGTTCTGAAAGGGGACATTACATGTAACGTGAACATGGTATGTGTTTTTACATCTAACTGTGTCGAAATATAACAAATAGAAAGGTAAGTGTTCAGAGCAGATGCTAACATAAAAAGGTTTCATGAAGGCAGCAGCTTCCACATGTTTTTGGACGATTATATCAGAGTTTGGTAAGTTGTAAGAAATCAATTTCGTATTCTCTCTCCATAGAAAACACAATGATTATTAACTATCACCACATGATTTATTCAAATAGGTCTAAAACATCACTCGTCAATGGTTTCGTTCTTTTGTAATTGAAGCACCTATTTTGTGTTCACCCATGACACTTTACACAGCTGATGGATTTAGTGAGGGGTTTCAGAAAGGATGTTGATGACGATCATTCCTTTGTGTCGTTTTAAACTTTCATCATGATTGTTTTGTGCAGGCAGTCGGTGTTCCAAAATCATCCAGGGAGATTTCTTTTAAAGCTTAAAAGGAGACAACGCGACTCTTTAGCCGCTGAGAATTAACTCTCCAAATGACAAAGAAAAAACAATTCTCACTGGATATTTCTCGTACTAATTCATCTCAACTGTGCAGTCTGCAAAGTAATACTGGACGACTGAAAAAGGGCAACAGCCTCAGAAAAAAAAGGGCCAGAAACGTTCAGACCAGTGGCCAACTGGGGACAGGTGACAACCGAGAGCACCAGCTAAGAGGATCCACCCAGAGGCTCACACTGCCAGCATCCTGCCATTTGATGAGGAGAAGGCTCCGCCTGTCCAACGGCCTTCCTCGCTGAGCCCCCACAGGGAGCCTGCCGAGGGGGAGTATCCGTGCAAAATGGCTCCAAATGAGAGGACCGATACGACGCCGACTCAGACCAGAAACTAAATCTGCCTGGCAAGGAGTCACAGTGTTCATCAGTACAGAAACAGGACAAACAACGCGAGCTTAAGCTTAAATCCTGGCAGACGAACAGCATCAGGCGATATTAGCGTGGATCGAGTGACTTAATCTTACCACACTACTGCGATGCTGCTAACAGACGGTCATCATCATTGTTCAGTGTTAAGTAAGGTTATTCACTTCTCCACTTGCATTTAAAAAGGGCAAAACAACAAAGCTCTCTTCTACCATTCTTTGTATCTCTCTATGGTTTGGTTTCACAACAGCAATGACAGTTTTTTGATGTCAAGAGGTCACGTTGGGCAGAAGCACCGACTATTTGAAAGGCTCCGATAGACAACAAGCACCAAATCTGTATCCAGAACATGACACGCAACATGTACTGTACACGCTCGAGCTCTCTTGGCTCTTGTTTGGTGCAGGAAATAAAAGTAGGCAGATCGATTCAAGAGCCTCCTGTGACTCTGCTCCCACCTACTCAACCCAGAATAGTACAACAGAAGAAGACTTTCATGAGAAAAGACACCCCTCGGTTGTAAATCGTTGTACTCAGGAAAGCAGAACTCTTGTGCACGTAGCTATTTTTGGGTCATGGACAGTTCAGTTTATTTCTATGAGCTTGTACTGCAAAAAGTACGAGAGTATTTTTGGATTTGTTCCGAGTTTCGCATATTAAGCGTGTCAAATAGCTGTGTGTGTGTGTGTGTGTGTGGCTGCTGGACTGAAGAACGACAGAGCTAAAAACTAAATACGTTTTAGACTTTTGGCCGAACAAAACAAGCAACGTGATTATGATGTTGGCAGCCAAACTATTGAACGATGAATTCAGAACGACAGATTAATCAGCAATGAAAATGCTGAAAAGAAAGTTAGTTCGGCCCTAATTCACGCATCTCTTCTCACCAACATACAAAGCAGTAACTCCTCACTAATAGCAGGCAGCAGGTGTTATTCATATTCATTCATGTAATTGTTTGAGGTGATTCAATTATGGAAAATAATGAAAACCAACTGGCAGTAATTGATAAACGACTTTACCACAAGAGCACAGATCAATCAGTTTGATTTAGAAAACACGTCTTCGGGAGAGAGGGGAATATATGAAGCGGTTTTGTTTGGCAAAAAAATTCCATCATTCAATTTTCATGGAGATAGATACCAAATCATGGACTACAGGGGGCACAATGGCTTCAGTTATTCTGCTATTATCAGGCCTTACATTGTAATTTACACGATCTGTACCTGCGCTGTCAAATAACACACAAGTATCCTGGATTAGGGTACGGATAGTGTCTGCGTTTGATAGATATACCGTTTGACTGAAGATTGGACTAATTAGATATTCATCTACATAAACGCAGCACAGTGGACGGCGGCAGAACAGAAGTCGACACGAGCTGAGTTGGATGAATAGGCAGCATGCCGTCGGCCCCGTTCTATCAGTGCACTTCATGCAGACACACTTATCATTTACCATCAAGGTATGACTGTGAATAAGACACGGTGCATTCAAAGTTCACCCTGATGAAAAACGTTGCACCCTCCGGCCAGCCTCGCCATCAAGTCACGTTCAGTCGCCAGCCGTCCTTCCCTCCATCATGCGCAGGTCAAACTGCATCTTATTCTTTGAAATGCTAATGTCAACCACAGCGCATACCACACTGAACGAGGAGCCGTGCGGCTCAATGTAAATTAAATGACCCGTCCTTTGAGTGCACTGGCTTATGTAAGCTGTTTGCCCCCCCCCCCCCCAGCTCTCCATCCCTGCCTTTCTTACCCTTCAGCAGCCTTATCCATCCCCTGAAAACCAACGTCTCGTAAACACACAGCCCCATCCTACACTGGAGAGTGCAGGGGGTGGTGAGGAGGGGGGGGGGGGGGGCCTGACTCCCGCATCCCTCATTTTCTCTGCCACCTTGAAAACAACACCCCAATTCTGATTGTGGTTCTCCATTCCATCATTGTTTGTGCACATCACATGCAGCGCTGTTACAATGCTCTTCATCCACACAAATCCCCTGCTGCACAACGCAGACTGATGGCCTTTTATTCATCCTTCCATATACGTATCTAGACAAATACAAATGAAAAATCCTGCTCCTCTTTCTGTTCCTGCATCTTCTTTCTCTCTTTCATTCTCTCAGTGTCCCTCCATCTATCCCTCTCCTCCCTCCACCTTGCCCTCATCTCTGAGTCCTGCAGCCACAAGCGCTCCACGGCGAGGTTTCGCAGTGGCTTCTTGACAATGTCACAACACCGTTTTTAAGACAATCCTGCCTCGTTGGAGGGTGCACAATGGAGAGAGACAGGAGAGATGATGGGGGGTTTAGTGTAGGGGGGGTGGGGGGGGGGGAGGACGGGAGGGAGGGGGAGGCCGGGGGATGAAATGCGACAAAGGTTGCGAGCTGGATTCCAATCTACAATGTCGCGTGTAAATGGCATAAACAGGGCTCCCTGGGTAAAAATGCATTTTTAAAGAGCTGACAACGACACAGTGGGTAGAGAGGCAGAGGGAGGACAAACTGGGTGGTGATATGATAATGCCAAGCCATTAATTCATATCCTCTATCGCCCTCATACATTGTCTCTGGTTGGACTGTGTGAGCATAAGAGCATAAGCGTGCCTATACAGAGGTATGTGGCACACACGGTGTGCGGATCCATCCATCTCAATTCATTCTCGTCAGAAAGAGGACACGGGGAGGCTGGAATGTGAATTCTCCGTGATCGCAACACAGAAAAGAAAAGGCTTACCTCCACATTTCAGCTCTGCTCGACGCTGCCTTGTTTCATCCTGTTCCTCTCTGCCGACTCCCTCCCCTTCTCTCCCCATGACAGCATTTTTCTGCTGTCTATCTCCACGGTGAGGCTCTTTCTCCTCCTCCT